>NC_022010.1:54665541-54690930 GCF_000317375.1 Microtus ochrogaster
TGGCGGCCCTCATGTCATCCCTCCCAGTCTCCTCACTTCCCCCTCATTCTGTCGGGAGCTTGTTTTTGGACAGTGACTTTCCAGTAGAGTCAATCCTATTTTCTCTTTGATCTGGCAGCGAAATCTCTTAGGGAGATTGAGCAATTCATGTGTCGTAGCTAATTAGCAGAAACAACATGGGATTAACTATGAAATCTTAACACCGTTTGGAAAGTGCCTTCTTAATTCTCTATTCTGAAATACATTTTTGTTTAATATGATTAGCAACTCTGTGATTCCCTTCTGCTTAGGAAGGTGGCAGAAAACAATGGAACATGGGGTGATATTAGCCTAAATCTGTGTTCTCTGGGGAGAAGGTTTTTATGTGCGTATTTAGTTAGGTTTTTCTGCTAGAGGGTAAGATAGTAATGACCCACAGGAATTGTTTTTAATATTATGCCTGTGGTGCAGAGCTTTCCAAAAATCCCCCCTAAACTAGACCAGGAAGACATGGTAATAGGGGGTGGGATACCTTGCACTTTTTTTCCTGGCAGGATGCTGGAAACTGTAGTTAAGTAGAACCTCATTTGCGCAGCATGGTTCCTTTCCAAAGATCTTACTGTTATCAGAATGCCCACAGAGCACAAAAACAGCCACTGTCCTCTGCAGTGTCAGGGGAGGGGGCCTCTTTGCAGATCAGCTGTAGAGAAAGAGAGATGCCAAAGCATGCATGAAGCATGTGGAGATTGGTGAAACCCTGCCCCCAGGCTTATTGCCAAAGGCACTGTGTGGGCTACATTTTCTAAGGTGTTGGAGACATGTATGCATTACTTTTATAGAGTGAACTTTACAGAAAATTTCCCACTAAAATTTTATCAGTTTCGACACAGAGTTTTCTTGTCATTTTTTCCCCATCTCACCCCACAAGCAACCCAACTGCCCATTTTCATGAGTGAACTGGAGCATGGAGCAGTATTTGACCCTTAAAAGTGCTATAGGCCCAGAGGTTCCTGTTCGTCAGCAATGTTTGTTCTCATGCAGTTTCGGCAGGTACTCTAGCAACACCTGTTCTTCAATGTTTGGTTTTGTTGTCGCTTGTTTTATTTTCTGAAAAGAATATATTAATTAGAACCTATATCCAGTAACTGACGGAAGCAGATGCAGTGATCCACAGCTGAGCACTGGGCTGAGCTCCTGGAGTTCAGGTGAAGAGAAGAAGGAGGGACCATATGAGCAAGGGGTCAAGAGCATGATGGGAAAACCACAGAGACAGCTGACCTGAGCTAGTGGGAGCTCACACACTATGGACTGACAGCCGGGGAACCTGCATGGGAATGGACTAGACCCTCTGAATGTGGGTGACAGTCATGTGGCCTGATCTGTTGAGGGGGGCCCTGGAAGTCACCAGGACCTATCCCAGCTGCATGAACTGACTTTTTGGAACCCATTTCCTATGGTGGGATCCCTTGCTCAGTCTTGATACAGGAGGGAGGGGCTTGGTCCTGCCTCAAGTTGGTATCCCAGACCTTGTTGACTCCCCAAGGAAGGCCTTATCTTCTCTGAGGAGTGCATGGGGGATAGAAAAGGGAAGGGGGCAGGAGAAGTAGAGGGAGGTAGAACTGGGGTTGGTATGAAAAAATGAAAAGCAAATTTTTTTAATAAAAAATATGGAAAAAATTAAAGAGAAAGCCTATGCCATAAGTCCAGGCCAGTCTCTAAAAATTTACAGAGTAGAATAATTTTTTAAACACTAGGCATTTCTGGTAAATATTTATAAAAATCTCCTGTGGGTGAGGACAATGACATCTCTCGTCTGGATGCTGGAGCTGAAACAAGCATTTGCCTGATGTACTCTGAGATAAGATGTGTTCTTAGCATCGTTTACGTGTGTGAGCGCCAGGTCTAGAGGACATGAAGCAAAAAGAAGGGGTTCTTTGGGGATGAGAGCATCTCAAAGGAAAAGAGAAGGCCATGAGGAGGGGCAACCGGTCTATCCTAAAGATATGGTGGGATTCTGAGATGTAGTCCAAGCTCTCCTGGGAAAGGAGCCCTGTCCTGGAGTGCTCAGGCTGTAAGCTACACCGTGTAAGACTAACCAATTGTTTCCTGAAAGTATTTCTTCTGGACCAATACAGAATAACAGCTCAATAAGTACAGTATTGTTGATTGGACTTCTTAACAGCATGAAGAATTTACCACACATCCATATGTCACCTATATATTCTGACACATTTATGGGTAAAATGCTCCAGTGTCTGCGTCTGGCATTTATGTTTAAACTCTGCAGGTGGGGAAAAGGTACAGGAAGACAGACGGAGCCCTTGATTGGCAACAGTGTTGATAAGTTGTAAAGCCGAGTGAAGGTTTATTCTTCCACTGTGCTTGTGGATATGCTTGTTAAATTTTTGAAAATAAGTTTAGGAGAAGAAAGAATGAGATTGAATATAGAAATGTCTCCTGGTAGAGGTGTTCCGACTGTAGGCCTCTGGAGTTTTTCGTGGCACCTGACAGCTTGCTCTTCTCTGAATGGTGGGGGATGAAGAGACAGGAGTGGGTCATCAGCACTTCCTTTCCCATCCCAGGAGTGAAGGCTGTCCCGCCCACTGCACACTGACCTCGCTGTGGTAAAGATCCTTTTCCAAGCCCCAGGTTCTTTGTGCCTCCCGTGTGCCTTTTCCTACAAACAGCCATCTCTGAAGGAAAAGAAGGCCTGGAAGATTTCTTCCAATTGCAGAGTGGAATGTCTGTTCCTTTCACGGTGGGAGCAGAAAGGAGTCCCTAGGGTGTTCATGGGCGGGCAGCCTTCTTCCTGACATTCGACCTCAGCCAAGGCCCCTGGACGACTGGCCGCACCACAGTTAGCTCCATTCAGCAACAATAAATTGTAAACTTGTTGACATTTTCGTCCTCTTTACAATTCATTGTTTATTTTTCCATGACAGAGAATTTTGATGCAATTATCACCGAGCTTTCTGACAAAAGGGGAATAGCTGAAGAATTTTGATGAGTTACCCACTTCATTAATCAGAACAAGCATCTCTGGTGACAGGGTTAGAATTACAATGAAGATTAGATAGCAAATTGCTGTTCCACCTAGTGTCAATCATCCGCAGTGACAGCAGTGTGATTACACTTCAGGGAAGAGCTTTTCTTGCCAACAGAGCGAGGGCAGCTGCAGTGCAGGTAATAGATTTAGCGGGTGGGCTGTCATTTCTTCTCCGAGTGGAGTCCTTAGAAACCAAATGCTGTCTTGTGGAAGATTTTAAGGGGAAGACAGCACTGCGCTTTAAAACTTCCTCTCACATCACAGCATTGTATTTGAAAAATCATTACAGATGCATACTTAGGTACAGCTCATCCCCACCGTGGTTTACCATACCAAGCCGATCACCGCAGCTTGATAGAGATGGTAGGAGCTAGGGGAGAATGTGTGATTATAGTTGGAATCCATCGGCAAGAAAGTCAGACACAGAGACGAGTGCAGTAAGAAGGAGATAAAGGGGCCACGTTGGCTACATGGCTAGTTAAGTTTGAATTCTCTGGCTTAAACAGAATGCACTATGACTCCTCTTCCAACTCGAATATGCTTTTAAATAGCTCTCGTTACAAAGAGCAAAAGGCTAGGGCACCATTGTAGCGCTAACCATGGGTTCTCAACCTGTGGGTCACAACCCCTTTGAGAGTGGCCTCAGATATTTACATTACAGTCTATAACAGTGGCAAATTACAGTTATTGTTTTAAAAATAATTTTATGGTTGGGGCTCACCACAACATGAGGATCTGTACTGAAGGGTCACAGAATTAGGATGCTTGAGAACCACTGTTCTAAGACTGTGAACTGATCAGGAGAAGCAGGCAATTTCCTGGGGCTACAGAGGGCGACCTCTAATCCTCATTGTCACCTTGCCTGGATTTAGAATCACCTAGGAGACACAGCTAGGCAAAAGTGCTCCGTAAGGTTTAAGGGAAAGGAAAGAGCCATCCATGGATTGTCCCAAGCAAATCCAAAGGAGAAAGCCAGCTTAGACAGCATTCATTCCTCCCTGCCTCCTGACTGTGGGCACAGTGTGGCTGGATGCCCCAACTACACCTACTGCTTGGCCACTGTAGCTGTCATCCTTTCCCTGCCATGGTAGATGTGCCCTCAGACCCAGGGCCCAAGTAAACCCTCTCTTAAATTGCTTTTGCCAAGAATATTGTCACAGCAATAAGAAAAGTGACTAACGTCAGAGTGGAGGAACAAACAGATGTGTCTGTGGGAGTGTGCCACTTGTCCTTCCAAGTCAGACGAGAGTACCAGGGTTTTCTTCATGCAGGTCGTCAGACTCGTGTTTACCTAAATAGTGTTTGCTATGGATCAAGAATAACTAAACAGCTATCCTCAATTCATTCTTTATTTTTAACCTAAATTTTAATGAGATTGCTTTTGAGCAAGCAGGGGGGAAAACCCAGTAGCAAATTTATTTCAGTAAAGCAGTGTTCCAGGAGTCTGTCACTGGGCTATTGTTAACTTCTGCATAATGGGGCCCACTCCAGACCTTTAAAACCCACCCTTTGCTCCCAGGGTCTTAACCCTGGGACTTTAAAGGAGCATACTGACTGTAGAGTTTAGAAACTCCAGCTTTGCTCTCCTAAATTTAGTAAGTTTCTAGCAAATGCTGTTGTACTGTGGTAAGCTGTGTGTTGTTTGCTTTCGATTCAAAGAGAGAATGTGCCTTCCACTGTTGGGATAGACTAATTACCTAATAGATTAGAGTCACCAGGATGCCAGAATGTTTGAGTTTTGGCCTAGGAATTAATACTAATGCTTTACTTTGTGAATTTAATCATCCAGCATTAGTCTACTTAAAGTTTTAATTTGATGAGGTGGCTCATAAGAATACTTACAGTTTTGATTTTTATCATAATCTAAGAATTAATAAATAGTATGTGTAGAACAGTAAAGGACTAGTAGTATAGCCTAGTTGTATGTCGTTTGCTTGTGTGCACAGACAGAATCAATAAACAAATGAGTAAATGAACAGTTAAGAGTGTAATGGTACACAGAAGTTACTGTGAACTTTGTGATGAGAGAGATAAACATGCAAGGACATGGGCTAGATAGATGGTCAGCACTTGAGAGCACTGACTGCTCTTCCACAGGACCCAGGTTAGACTGTAGCACCCACATGGTGCCTCACAACCATCTGTAACTCCAGTTCCAGGAGATCCAGTACCCCCTTCTGGCCTCCAAGAACACCAGGCACTCAAGTGGTACACAGGCTTACATATGCAGGCAAAACATCCATGCACATTGAACTTGTACTTTCAGAGGACCAGCATTTGTTCCCAGTATCCACATGATGGCTCTCCATGATCCTTAAATCCTGTTCCAGGGAATCCATGGTCCACTTCTGAGCTCCATGGACACCAGGCACCCTCGTTATGCACATGCACATACATACATGCAGGCAAAAGACTCATACACAGAAAAACTGAATAAATAAATTTAAAAAGGCATTTTAAGATGCTGTATTCTGTAAGCTAGAGAAGGAAATAACAATGGGAAAAAGAAAAGCAAAACTCCATCCTGGCAGCTTAGTGCACCCCATCACAGGTGAAGGCGAATCTTGTATCCAGCAAGTCTCTCCTTCCCTCTCCTACATCCTTTCTTTCCTCATCTTGTGCCTCCCCAGTGTATTTGAGGTGAGATTCTACAAAATGTGCCCTCATTTGAAGTGATAAAAAGGGAATAAATAAGGGCTTTGTTTAGGTTGTTTGTGGTTTCTCTTGATGAAATATTATAATACTATATGTTTATCTAAATGGGAATGTAACTATATCCTATAAGAAAAAATGGTTCTGGCCAAGTAGCATATTTCCAAGAAGTCTAGCATATGTTTCTTTATATTTTTATTGGTCTTTTAAACTTTTTATTTATTGTGTGTGTACATGATGTATTTAGGTGGGCATACACTTAAAAGTCCTGGTTAGTTTGTTGTCAGTCTGACACAGTTGAAGAACTGCCTCCATAGATGGCCTGTGGGCATGTCTGTGAGACATTTTCTTGATTGCTGACAGATGTAGGAGGGCCCACCCTACTATGGGTGGTACCATCCCTAGGTAAGTGTGCCTGGGCAGTATAAGAAAGGCAGCTGAAAGGGAACCTGGATGGAAGCCAGTGGCAGCATCCCTCCATGTCCTCCGCTTCAGTTCCTACGTCCAGGCTCCTGCATCACGTTCCTGCTCTGGCTTCCCTCAGTGATGGACTGTAACTCGTAAACCAAATAAGCCCTTCCTTCCCCTAAGCTGCTTTCAGTCTTGGCATTTGTCACAGCAACAGAGAACAAACTAGCACTGTGAACAATTTCATGAAGTCAGTTTTCTCCTCTGGGGGTTCTAGAAGGACTCAGGTTGTCAGGCTTGCGGGACAACCAGCTGAAGCATCTCACTAGCCCCAGGCTTTTATTTCTGTTTCTTGTTTCCCTATAACCTTCCAAAAGTAGAGATTATTTCTTCAACAACTTTGTTTAGAGTTCCCAAACTGAAACACAGTGGCAGGTGTTTAGTAAATGTTGAAATAGTATCCCTTAAGTATTTTTACAAATAAGGAAGCAGTGAATTAGGCTAAAGTCTTTGAAATCCATCCTTCTCATAAAAGCCTCGTCCTGTGATGTTGCTTTCTGTTTGATCTCACGCTTAGCTCTCCTGTCAGGTTTGTCATTCCCAGGAAAGGGTACTGTTCCCTTCTCTCCGGAGTGCCACCGTCTCATGGGGATCAGTTAACTTGAGATTCTGATAATGTGTAGTGAGCGCCTTGGTGGAAGAATGCCCAGAATACAGTGTGAGGAGTGCCTAGAGTTAGCCATAGGACTGTCCCTGGGAAGTAAGTGCTGAAGTGGACAGAGAAGGACACAGTGTGGTTTGTGCTGAGACCGGGAGGTGGCAGGAGACTGATCTAGAAAGAAAGAGAATGTTTTTATGAAGATCGAGTATATAGACAAGGCCTGAGTGCAGTGGTTTTCTCCTTAGGCCTGGATCACGAGTAAAGTATGTCTGGGGACTGGTTAGGGCATAATTTGCTATTGGCTGCATAGGTACGTGGTAGCCTGGGCGTCTCTAGGCCTTCTCCTCAAAACCGCAATCACATGATTAGGGGTAGCCCATGTAGTGTTGTCACTTTTAGCTCTCTTGTTTTCAAGGAACAGAGGCCCCAATCTGTTCCACTGAGAACTCATGAAGGACGTGAGTGCTGCTCAAGACAGGATTGAACTAAAGGCTGACTTACTATTTGAAGCTCCAAGACATCCTAGCGGGGCAGGTCATGTTGGAATCAGCTCTGTCAAGCTCCTCAAGACTTCTAGTTCATGTCTAAGATATGACCTGCTATCCCAATTTACCACAGGACCAGTGCCTTGTAATGAGAATTAAGTATTTAGTTTAAGTGACGAAGCTTTGGGTACCCCTGATACATGCTTAGATAGTTATCATTCCTCTAAGCATGAAAGAGCTGAGCTTTGTTCCATTCCTTCCGAATCACAGGTTGCAGATTTGTTCAGAGAAGTGTGGTGGGAAAATCTGAGGACAGGGCTGTCAATGTTGCATAGTTGAAACACAAAAGCTGATTGGTGGTGGTTTTCCAAATGTTTCCACTTCAGTGTCAAAAACGGTATTTCTCTGCCTGGCACAAGCTGATTCTGGATCATAGGATAAAGCTGGGGAAAGCTGGGACCCTGTCTGACTGGAAGCTTCAACTGAAGGTTCTGCGAGCCTGGAGAGACCGTGCACGATCTCAGAAGCTGAAGCGGGAGACCCAAGCCTTGGAAAATGACCTTAGGGAAGAGAACAGGTACATTATATAGACCCTGGCGTGCTTACCTAGGGCATCTTCCCTTGGAAGAGCCTGGAAGCCAACTCCAGAAAGGCTGCCCAGGAGAACCAGCTATGATACAGTGATCTGTTCTCCCCGGCTACCCCAGCTAGAGAGACTTCACTGAGAACTAGAAGCAGAGTGGGTATGGGATGCAAATGCACCGACAGAGCTCGCTCCCTTTCGTAGAGGAGAGACTGGGCTTCCATTGCTGAGGAACAGTGCCGCACCTTGTACCATCTCACAGTTCTGAGGCGGGAGTTGGCGTATATGCCAATGATCCTCATTGATGGAGTCGCTGTCTGCACATAGAATGCTAATTAAGGATGCAGGGAACATCCATCTGGGAGGGCTAACCTGCCAAGAGTGATTCCTCCCACAGTGCTGCCTTTTGTTCCACACCTTATTTAGAGGTTTCTGGCGCTTTTATATCAAGTCCCTCTTTGCTGGTGCTGTCTCACACAGACTTCATTGTCAAATGAAGCTTTTTTTTATTTCATCATCTTAAAATTAAATACATTTTCTGTTTCATTTCCAGGTTTAACCTTGCATGGTGTGTGTGTGTGTGTGTGTGTGTGTGTGTGTGTGTGTTATTTTTGTTTTGTTGTTGCTTAGTAATGCTGGCTGTTGAACCCAGAGCTTTTCATATTTTCCTACTGGGCTCCACACCCTCAGCCCATCACCTTTTTATTCTAGAATCAATGTCACTGAAGTAGAAGGAAGCGTTATGTTCTTATGTGTAATCATCACTGACAACTCTGTCATTCATTCCGGGATGAGGAATTCAGTGAATGGTGTGTGGAAGAGTTGCTCCATTGAAAGCATAGCTGATAAGCCCGCTGATAGGTGGTATCAGACCCTGGGAGGGCACATAGGCATCTGCCACATGGTCCCTGTCCTCAAAGAACTCAGCTCTGTAAGAAAAGCAGCATCTAAAGACAGTGCAGGTGCTCAGCATATTGTACAGCAGGGAATGTGTTCCCTTCTGCTGCGAGGAACGCGACAGAGCGAAATGTCGCTGTCCGGGTAGATGCCTCAGATCGTGTAGACCAGGCTTCATCAGGATGGAAGTGGAGCCATCTGGTTTGGCTGGAGATAAACACGTGACCTTGATTGTTTGCTTGTTCTCCCTCTATAGTCCTTTGTTTTTACTCTGTGTGCTTGTGTGTGAGCCCACACGCATACATATGTGCCCCATGTATGCAGAAGCCCATAGAAGTCATAAGAGGCCATCAGATCCCCGGGAACTGGAGCTACAGGTGATTGTGAGCCTCCATGCCAGTTCTGGGAACTGAACTTGGATCCTCTGAAAGGGCAGCAAGTGCTCTTATCTCTTGACCCTCTCTTGCCCTCATGAAAAGCTTTATATGCTGGGACAAGGAGTTTAAGTGTTTAGTTGGTTTTCAGGTGAATTTCTAAGCTTTCCAAGCAGGAGGATGACCCGTTTGGATCATACAGTGGGGTGCATCTCCAGTGAAAGGGCCAGTGGAGAAGACTCCACTTTAATCTGTCTCCAGAACCCCAGGGCCTTGTGCTTGGTGTAAGGAGCTGAGATGACAGCCGACTGTGAAACCGAATGATGGGCCTTTGCTGGGTAAAGAATGCAAACTGGAGACCGTGTAAGGGCACAGGGTGGAAAGCGCAGTGTTAAAGCTGCCGGTAAGACTTGCATGCTAGAGGAAAAATCTGGAGAACTCAGGATTCCATTCCAGTTAAACAGTTCAAATAGTAAAGGCACTAAATGGATATTTTATAATAGTATAATATGCCATTTTTTTTAAGATCTCAGAACCTTTAGTCTGGTATCTGATTTATTTTCAGGTACCTATTTTTAAATGTTCAGAATGGGTCCTAAAATTTGTTTCACTGCTGAAGTTATTTAACTTATAATACTTTTTTTTTTACTATGAAGCTTTAGAACAACACATATCCTAGAGCAGGATGACACCTTAGGATCTTCTGATCCAGGCCCTCATTCCATGAATGAGGAAAAGAAAGCCCTGAGACTAGAAGTGACTGTCACAGAGCCAGGTGGAGCAAGTGTGGGGCGAGAACCTTGTCCCTGGGGTTCGCCAGATAGTACTGCCTCCCGGTTAAGACAAACGGCATCTTAGTTGAGGCTTCCCAGGCTAGCCATTAGTTTCCGCTGTGTTGTGATTTCTGTGGATTGCGCTGTGAAAACTAAGAGGGGCGATTAGCAAATGGCAGATCACCCTGGAAAGGAGAGAGACAGGAGCTGCTTCTGCAGACCCTCCTGCGGCCCAGATCTCTGCGTGGTGAATATTGCCCTAGAAACTGTTTTAGGAAATTCAGACCGTGGACTGTCTCCATCGTGCCCAGCAAGGTTTCTCTGCATGCCTCGGTGGACACATACTACAGTGATGAATGAGCCAGTTAGTGACGGGAGGCTCAGTTGCTTCCTTTCCTGCAGCTTAACTGGATGGAGTCTTCTTGCTCCGGTGAGCCACGTGCATAGGTGAGAGCAAGTGGCAGAGTGGTTACTCACGTGGGACGGGACACGTGATGCTTTGGCTCCTTGCAGGATGCTGCTGAAACCACTTGTCTGGTATTCCCATGTGAGCTGAATCCCCATCCCTGGTTTCTGCACCCACAATGGTTTTGTTCACTGAGGTTTCTCCTCATGGTCTGCTCCCCTGCAGGATCCGGCCTTGTGGGCTTTCTCTGTTCTTCCCACTCCTCTCTAAAGTAACAGCAAATCCCTGAGTTCTCATTCATAATTTAGTAACCTCCTTCTTCCTGAGCCTGTGCAGTCTCACCCCCACTCCAAGGGTTCATCCACTTAGCCTACAAATGCATCTTGCTTTTCCTATTAGGAATTGTGGTCGTTCTATTTCCATCTTCCTCTTTTCTTTCAGAAGAGGTGATGGTATTGGGTGTGATGGTGCATGCCTATAATCCTAGCATTTGGGAGGGGAAGGCAGGGTGATGTGGAGTTGGACGTCGCCCTTAGCATATAGCCAGTTTGAGGTCAACCTGGGTTACATGAGACCTAGTCCCAAAAAAATTAAATTAAAAAAAAAAGTTATTTAAAAAAAGTTATTGTGACTAATGGCTTCACTAAATTTCCGTATAATACCATACTATAGTTTCAGCATCGTAAACATTTCTGGACTCGTTTGCTTAGGCAATGCCATAGAACTCTATTACAGACACCTTTGATGTGGTGGCAGCGAAATTTTAACAGTGTCAATTTCTGTAGCATCTACACTTTCACAGGTTGGCTTCGTGTCCACTACTCCTTATAGTTCCAGGCAGCTCTGCAGGTGTCGTCTGCTGGCTCTTCGGTCCTGTTCTCCTGCTCTCTCTGGACTTTTCTAGGAAGCACCTGCCCTAGGCTGTCCCAGCCACCCTCCACGTGTCCTGGGCTGCCATCTTCACAGCGGTCCTCTGGCTTGCCTGGAACATGCCTTAATCTCTCCTGTCAGTTCTCAAGCCCCCCACTTCTTTTCTCCTATAGCCCTTGATCGTCTGTAATTCTTCATTTCTGAGTTCAGCCTTCTGTGGGCAGTCCTATACAAAGCAGTTCTGTCAATCATGTTCAGTCGCCTTCCCCTCTGTGTTCGCCCGGGTTCCCTGGTGAGTGGCCGGAAGCCACGTGGATTCTGCATCTGGGGAAGCCCCTCACAGGATCTGTCAGAGGACCAGACTCGCATTGCCTGGCTCACTTGAAAAACTCCCTTAAACAAAACTGTCTTCTATCCCGTTTCCCTGGGGCTACCTAGTGCATTATTGCATGCATTAGCGTGCTCTTGCCTGTTCCTGCTGAAGCTGCTCATCCCAAATGCAGCGGCTCCTGTCACTGCTGTTGTGTTCTGCATCAGGTCTCGGCACTTAGTCAGATCACTGGCATGCGGTTATTTATCCTCACCCATTTCCTTCTGAAAAATTCAGGACACAGGGCCAGGGAAATGGCCCAGGCAGTAAAGGCACTTGCCATCCAGCCTGGTGACCAGGAGGTCCATCCCTAGAACCCACACTGTGGAAGGAGAACTGACTCCTGCCAAGTTTTCCTCTGACCTCCACACGCTCACTGGAACCCCCAGCAAAAAAAGAATGCAAACATTAAGACGCAGTTTAGATATCCAATAGTCTTGCTCTGAGATAGCATTATTACTCTTATCTATGGATTTCATTCTATATTTTGTTTTATTTATTTAAGGTAACAAAAGAAAAACACATTTGAAGAGGTAGGCAGGGCAGCGTTCTCAGCGCCATTCCTGGGGACAAATCGGCAGCTCAGAGACCATCGGCACTTGCCCACTATCCCAGGTCTGCTTGAAGTTCTCCTGACTTCGAGGCTCTACCTTACACACCTCTCACTAAAAGCACTATTAGAGGTGTTGATCCTGGACAACACAGTTCATACTTGAATTCCAATTTAAATCATTCCTGTTCTGTGCTCTTAGGGCCTTCAGAGACAGCCTTTCTTTGCAGGCAAAAGAAATTATGTAATTATGATGATCAGTTTCTACGTTCTTGCTAGAAGTGTTCTGATTTAGCTCACGAGCATATTGGGACAGGCTGTTTTCCATAAGGCACTCTGTCCTTCCTTGTTGTTCCTGGGAACTGTGTCTCGAGCCTTATCTTCAGGTGGATTTACCTAAGCGATTGCATCTCACTGCGGTTTTAGGAAAACGAGGTGATTTCATAAGAAAGGGCGGCAACCACCTCCCTTTCAGAACTACCTATATTTTTAGTGTAATCTTTTAAAAAAATATGGAAGTTGGTTCATATGGGACATTGTCACTATGCCAGAACGAAGTGCAGAGCAGCAGGCATGGAAACAGACTTTCTGGTTTCCATGTCTGTTTTCTGCCCTTCCACCTTAGCTCACAAATACGGAAGTCCTGCCTGCACTCCAGATCTCCTGTGCAGCCATCATAGATGGCTCTCAGCACCGGAACAAGTGTGCCTTTCTTCTCACTTTCTCACCTTCTTGGTCTCGATGGAGTTCTAGAGATGGTTTCCCTGTGGCTTTTGTAGTATCTAAAGAATTGAACTGACGGCCAAGGGCCCAGTGCTGCTTTGGGCTGTTTATACTGTAAAAATAATGTTAGCACACCAGGTGCCTCTCACACCCACCCTTCTTGAGAAGACTGATGTAAGCTGGATTTCACATTAGTCAGCCTCAGCAGCAAGCATCTTCTGCCCTAAAATTTATGAATTTTACTCCCTGGAGAAAGCTATAGGCTTGTGTTTGTCTCCCTGCTTAGTCCTCGCTGCTTTCCCTGCAATTTAGCTTAACTGCCTCTTCTAAAAATTGTATCAAGTCAGTCTCGTTAGATACTTATTTATTTCCATTATAGTAAAATACATACATGTTTATTATGACTTATAATATGCTTTTATTATAGAAACTATCTGCCAGCCACCAAGTATTTGTCAGCCATCATCAACTTAATAATCAACCATTATAAAGAACAATTAAATATAATGGTATACGCTATCGGAAAGTGTCCTGGCCACTCTCCTGCCGCTGCAGCAGAGTAGCATAGGCCAAATAACTTTAGAACTATAGAAGTTTATTTGGTTGCTAGTTCTGGGACTTAGAAGCTCAGAGCACACAGTACTGGCATGACAAGGGCAAGCAAGCACACACTGGACAGACGGGAGGTGGGGTTCTCACCCTTTTCATCGGTAACCCGTCTCCATAACAACAGCATCAGTCTGCTCCTAGGGGCACAGCCTTTGTGACCTGATCAGCAGTTTTCAGGTTGTGACTGGTAGAACACTAGAACACCTGCTACGGCCCCCAGTTAACTTTCCAGGGTCCCGCCTCTTCCTGTTGTTAAAGTAGGAGTTCCGGCACCACATTCTTAGGTGTGTTGAAACCATGGCAGCTGAGGTGCTTGTATCTCAGGGCTGGGTTAGAACAGAAATAGCCATGTGTTTCTGGTAGCAAAGGGAATACTATTTGGAGAAACCTTGTTTCCTATATAGATATCAGAAACAAAATACACACACACATTCATTTGAGTTTACATATAAGTTTCAATATTGTTACAGTGTAACATTTTTCACTATAGGTAACCAGAGAAGGTCATGTAAACATTTTTTAAAACTATAGAAATGGGGCTGGAGAGATGACTCGGCAGTTAAAAGTACTTAATGCTCTTGCAAAGGACCTGGATTCAGTTTGGGGCACCCTGGTGTGAGGTGGGTGGGTCATATCCTTCTCTAACTACAGTTCCAGAGGGATCTGACGCCCTCTTATGGCATCTGTGGGTACCGCATGCATGCATATGGTCCAAATATGTATTTACATGCAGACAAAACAGTCATATACAAAAGTAAACAAGTCATTGCTGGGCAGTGGTAGCACACGCCTTTAATCCCAGCACTCGGGAGGCAGAGGCAGGTGGATCTCTGTGAGTTCGAGGCCAGCCTGGTCTACAAGAACTAGTTCCAGGACAGGAACCAAAAACTACAGAGAAACCCTGTCTCGAAAATCCAAAAAATAAAAAAAATAAAATAAAAAAGAAAAAACAAAAGTAAACAAGTCTTATTTTTTATCTCTAGAAATCTAGAAATGTTCTCCCTATGCACTGATTTAAATCATTATGATTTTCTTGATAGTACTTCAGAGTGTATATATAATGTTTAATATGAAGAGCTATGCAAACAGTGCTGTGGAGAACTTAGTTATGTTTACAAGATAAAATCAATAAGGCAAATAAGCAATATTGGATTTTGTCTCCAAATGGACACTTGATGCCACATAATCAATCATATTCCAAAGTCACAGTGATGCCCATCTCCCAATACATAAATACAAGAAATCTCTAGGCTTGAATCCCGTGTGCGTGCGTGCGTGCGTGCGTGTGTGTGTGTGTATGTGTGTTGTGCACGCAGTTGTGGTGTTTACATGTGTGCAGATAGAGGCCCAAGGTCGCTTCAGTGTCTTCTGTATGAAGTCAGGGTCTCTTTCTGAAGCTGGCACTTTTCTAGTCTGGCTCACCAGTTCCCTCTAAGGATTCTGCCTTCCCATTTCCTGTGTTTTGAGATTACAGAGAGGCCGCCACACCTACCTGGTGTCTGCACGGGCTCTGGGGACCTCAACTCCAGTCCACACACTCATGTAGCCAATGCTTTACCTGCAGAACCTTCTCCTCAGCCCCAAGACTTGAATTCTTAACCAACTTCCACCATGATGTCTCCTGAGATTGACTCCCATGGCGAAATCAGTAATGTCTACTCCCCACTCAAGCAGCCAGGGTCACTAATGTTTACAAAGGTCACAGAGGCCCGGAGGAACTCTTCTTAGGTGATGAATGAGCTCTGAGAGCAGGAGCCTGGCCTGTGCCTCACATGTACCTAGAGCTTCAGGGCTTCGGCGAATGCGAGCTCGACCGTGACTCTCTCCCCGTGCAGGTCCTTAACAAGATCATCTTCAGGGTTTGACGCAGACTTTGATAAGTCTTTTCTGCTGTTTGTTTATTTGTATTTTTGGAACAGGGTTTCTCTGTGTAACAGCCCTGGCTGTCCTGGAACTTGCTCTGTATACCAGGCTAGCCTCAAACTCACAGAGATCCACCTCCCTCTGCTTTCCAAGTACTAGGATTAAAGAAATGCACCACCACGCCCAGTGAGAAGTTCTAATTATTGGCCTCACTAAGTGATATGAATAGTCTAATGAGTTTTCTCCTAACCTACCTGCCTTAGATTTCCACCTGTCTGAATATCTGTTTCCCCAACGCATCCTTCTTTTCAATAGTTACATGTATATATACTATAAATCAGTATGTCTCATTGGGAAGTTAGAATAAATAGTACAACCACTTTTTCTTCTTAAAGGTATATGCTGAGTTATTGATGCCTTTGATTAGAGTCCACTCTGATGAATGTAAAGTAATTCTATTTAGTTTACTATAACATGACAAGATGGAGCATTTCAGGAACTTCTTTGGTCTTATGTTTCATTTGTATTATCAGCTAACACTATATATGGCTTCTTCTTCTTTTAACGGACGTACTTTGTCTCTTAGAAAACAGCAGGTGGCTACCGAATTTAACCGGAAACAACTTCTCCGATACTGCTTTGCTGAATGGCAGCGTTGGCATGGTTCACAAGTTAGAAAGAGGGAGCTGGCGCTAGCCAAGGAGCAAACTCGGAAGAAAATGGATGAGCTGCTGAAGGCAGCCTCCCTCGGGAAACTCAATTCCAATGGGTCATTGGGTATCCATTGTCTTGCAGAGACAACAGCTGAGGTGGACCTGCCAGTGGGAAGTGGAGAGGTACATTGTTCCCTTTGTTTGGGCTTCATGTTTGTTATGGGTTTGCATCTGAGCTTTGCACTTTCATGGCAGCTGGCATGAGAGTGCCCTGTCTAAGCTATGCAGAGGTTAGGGCTGCTATAGTGCACAAAGCTTATGCACAGCCATGCAGGCTGTGATTATTTCCTTGACCGGAATATTTTTTTAAATAGTCATATGTCAGTGTTGGGCTAGCCGGAAGTTGCTAAGGACATGATAGAGAAGGGATTTGGAACAGGTAAGTGAAAGGCCTTTGGAAAGAGAGGGGTAAAGCTTGCTGACAACTTTTAAGCCCCCATTTGATCTTCACACATTTCCTTTTCGGATAAGCTTGTGATATAATGTATTCTTAACTTTTGTTTTTCTAATAAGAAAGTTGTTCATACTAATTGTGACAATTTGGTAGGAGAAAAATCACCAAGAATTTTTTTTTTTTTAAATCAAGTGGTGATGGTATGTACCTGTAACTGCAATATCCAAGTTAGTCTGGGCTGTTTAGTGAGTTCAAGGCCAGTCTCAATAAAAAACCACATCTATTATTCCATTATCTGGAGGTAACAGGAAGTACAGTTATCTATTCTTTTTTTCTATTGAGGCATGTAAAAATTTCTTATTGTTAATATTTTATTTAGCTTTAAATTCCCCTGAACTAGGTAACTGAAGAAATCCAGCCTGCCATAATCAGGAAAAGGAAGGCTTGTTGGTTTTTTTGCTTGTGAGACCTGGTCTCTTTCAGTACAGCCCGGCCTAAAATGCACTGCAGCAAAGGCTGGCTTTGACCTCCTGACCTACCTCCTAAAATGCACTAGCAAAGGCTGGCCTTGACCTCCTGACCCTAACCCTAAAATGCACTGCAGCAAAGGCTGGCCTTGACCTCCTGACCCTAACCCTAAAATGCACTGCAGCAAAGACTGGCCTTGACCTCCTGACCTACCTCCGCTTCCCAAGTGTTGTTATTATATAAGGTTGTTCTGTGGGATTTGTTTGGTTTGGTTTTTTTTAATATGAATGTAACTATTTTATTCTCTTATAAACATCTTTTGGATTTGGTAAATAGAACATGGACATTTTATATTACTAAATATATCTTAGCCATAGTTCTTTAAGAGTAGCTCTCAGAGCTAGACCTACTAATCAGAATTTCTGGGAATGGGGCAGCAGTAATTTCAGTTCTGCAGGTGAACTCAGTACCCACCCTGGTTATGGACTGCAGCTCTCTGCTATCATTTTGTAATGCAAACATGATATTGTATGGTGAACCTAAGCTAGAAGTAGTTAACTCATAGGTGGCTGAAATTTAACTTGTTTTCAGTTTGTCGTTATTTTAAACAGTGTTTCACTGGACATCCCGTTAGTAACTAGTCTTTACATATATACATAGTGCTTTACTTAGGGTGAGTATTTTAAGACAGAATGTATGTTCTATTTTTATCTTATGTTTTTTATCATTTGCATTTTTATTGCTAGTGAAGTTAAGCATTTTTATATTGCCGTATATACATAAAGATATGGCTATAGAAAGATAGGCATAAGTAAGTCACCTTTGTTCCTTTTTCTACTAGTGGACGTGTCTCTTTATTCATAGGAGTTCTTTAGACTTTTAGGAATATTGATACTTTCGTTATTATGTGTGCTGCAGACGGTTTTTCTCCTGGTCATCTGCCTTTCCGGTTTGGTTGGGGTTTGGTGCTGTGCCTAGCTGTTCATTTCTTATGAGGTCACTCCTAGCAGTTAGTCTTCCTCTGTTGCACTTGTCTTGTTAGAAAGCCTTAGCAGAGGATCCTCTGCCTCCACCCTGCGCCAAGTGCTGCTAAGTGCTTAACTCAGGCACATAAAATTAAATTGGGCACCTGAGGGGCTCAGCCTTGCCTTATACCCTGATTGCTCTGAGCAAGCAGGATGGCTTCCATTTAAGGTACTCTCCGCAAAGAAGGAGCCCAAGAATGCTTATTGGGGCTTATGTAACATCCTGGGCCCTTCCCCCAGGCATTTTATCTACCTTCATATTAGCTAGATAATTTCATCTCTATTGAGACCCAGAAAAGATTTATATCCTAAGAAATAGCTAAATGGAACCTTTTTTTCTTATCAATTTCTACTGTTGTTAACTTTAAATGAAAAAAGTCAGCAAAAATACCTTTCCTGTGTAAAACAAAAAAAATGCTGTATAATATACATATATTTCTATGTATATATGTGCATATATATATTTCAGAAATAGCCTCCAAGTTCCAAATTAAAGAAGAAAAAGTTTTATCAAGAAATAATTTTGTGGAAAAAAAATTGAACAAAAGAAAACAAGGGACTAAAATAGGCCTTAGAGTTCACGGAATAAACTCCATCTTTTCTGGGATGTACAGTAAAACACGAGCAAATTAAATGCCTTAAAAGATCTCGAAATTATCAGTTAGCTGGTAGGTAATTTCCTCTGAGTAGACCGGGCTGTGCAGTTCTTTTCCAGCAAGTACAAACTGTACCATTAGGCTTTTGTTTCATTCTCCTGTTGTTACCTTCAGAAGTTGCCATGATCCAAAAGAAGCTTTGGTGCTGTACTCAAGGCTTTTATGCAGTCTTGCTGGGCTAATAAGGGGTCATTACCATAAGGTTTAAAAGCACCTAACACATCTACCCTGCTTGATGCTAAATTACATAAGCAGGGTTCTCATGAATAAACGTCCACTGACATTTCTAAAATAAAAGGTTATTTTTAAAGTCTTTAGCATGTCAGGGTTTCCATGGATCACATCTCTCACGTCAGCTGAGTCTTAGAGAGCAGTTCCATCATCACGAGCAGTGCTTCTGAGTCCCTGAGGATGGTACCCGTTAGTGCTGAAGGCTTCTAACACGGGACAGCCCATGGCTTTCCCTGCCATTGTGCATGGTATAATTGTAGCTGATTACATCACGGACTCAAACATTCTAACTTGACATGAATTTTGGCCAGAATAAGTTTTGCTGTTAGGAATGCTTCTTTCCTTCCCCCTGGGTAATGTCATTGAGCATGAGTCCTGCCTATAAATGAAGTTTACATCTTTGAAAGGTATTACGTTGTATGCTAATACAAGGTATTTAGATAAAGCTGTTCTTCTTATGTAGAGCAGATATTTGCTTAGCCCTGGCTTTCCACAAACCTCCCCCAAACAGATAGTTGGGAAAGAACTGGAGATTAGCCTCAAAATCAGAACTGGGGTTGAAATTTGTATTCTATTTAAGGATGAATTTAGTAGAGATGGAACAGGCCTTGAAAGAACAGATCTGTTGCATCTTAAGAAATAACTGAAAGTAACCTTTTTTTCTTACCAAGTTCTTATTGTTATTACCTTTAAATGAAAAGGTCAGCAAAAAGTATTTTTTCTGTGCAAAACCAAAATTTGCAATATAATAGACTTACATACATAAATTTAAAGTTAATATATATATACATGCATACATATGTTTAGACTTATGACATACATACATATATACAAACATGTTTAGACCTAAGAGAAAGCCTCTAAGTATCTGAAGTGAAAAAGAAAATTTTCAAACATTCTTGAAGAAAAAATATATCCTGTGCCACAAAAAAGGTCAGATTTCTGTAAATTTTAGTGTCAGTTTTACATTTAAAAAGTTATATATTGTAAGAAATAAACTTGTCTAGTTACAAAATGGACTTGAGAAAATCCTAAGAGGATGTTGGACATGGCAGTGCATGCCCATATAGTAAAGCACTTTAGCAAGGGGAAGCAAGAGGGTCATTAGCTCAAGGCCAGCCTGAGCTACTCGAAGTACTCTCCCATAAAAGCCAAAGGACTCTTCCAGCTCATTGTAGATGCCTTGGCCCATGACAACAGCCCCCACAGCTCTGCCCACTTCCACTCGTGATGGGGAGCCCAGCATGCATTCTCAGCGGCTTACAGCACTATGCTTGTGGTGTCTGAGATACCCGGACATAGAGAGCAGGGCATCTCTACCTGAGGTGTAGCACACTTGTGCCATTGAACAGAGCAACACTAATGAGACCAGGCCAGGATCTCAGCTCATCAGTATGAATTAGAATATTACCGTTTTCCTCAGGTCACCATCATGCCCACTTGGTGGGAAAAGCCACCCGTGGTGAGCAGGGGTTGTATGCGGAGCCATTCCCCAGGAAAAACAACCGAGGGTGATATTAAGGGTCCCCTCCCAGATGTCTGTGGGAGCACACCTGGCACACAGCAGCCCAAGACTCCAGATGCTAAGACCGCTAAACAGCCCAGTAGCCATGAAAAGCCTGGGACCACTAGCCAGGAAGCGGAGCCTGTTTGTGAGGGGCCTTCCCACCGTCGCCATGTCTACCAGCAACAGTTGATTGAGAAGCAAAAGAAGAAACTCAAGGAGCAGCAGAAGCTCATTCAGCAGCTGAAGGAAGAACAGCGGTTGGCTGAGGCCCGGTGGGCAGCTGAGCGTGCCACAGCAGTCACAAAAGCACAGAGTCGCCTTCTGTCCAGTCCCAGAGGAGCGGAGGAGCCGCCAGGAACCTGCCAGAAGAAGCTTCTGAAGTAGGTCGGCAGTCTCAGAGCACCCCCTGAACTTGCTAGAGGGGGTTTCCTTTGAGAAAGAGAGGCTGCTGAGTATCTTTGCTTGGCTCTTACTCTTCTATGTCTTTATGTGGTCTGTCCACTCAGAAAGCCAAGAAGCCTCATGGATTCTGACTTGCCCGTGTGAGGTGTCCATAGGTATTTAAAGCAAAGGGCTGCCTAGATGGATACACTGTATAGTGAGCACTGGGAGGTAGCTGCCTTTGGGAGAGGAACTTTGTAACTGTGTAGGGAAAGAGAAGAATGCTTATTCTAACTCGATTCCTGAGTTTCTGACTATGCTTAGTGCTGAGAAGCCAGGGCAGACAACATGGACCCCATGGACCAGCCACAGGGCTGGATAATTTCCTCGCTTGTTCAAAGTAAAATTTTGTACCTCCAGGCTTGGAATAGGAGTTCTACATTGCCTCAAAGTCTCTTAAGACAATTTCAGGTGTGCCTGAGACATACTTTGGCGTGTGATGAAGGTCGTTAGAACAGATCAGAAGATGAGGGTGGGGTCTTTCTTATGCCGACTCAAGTCTGGGTATAGCACTTCATCCTTAACTCAGAGTTCAGGTGAACTTTGTATAGCGCTTTGGGTTCCTTGGGTGCGAAGACTTTGAAGGAAGCCAATTATCGATTTAAATTGTTTTTCTTTTCTTTTTCTCCGTATTTTCTTCCAGTTCATCTGTTCTCTTCCCAAGGTGTGAAGACAGTAGAACTGATTCCAGAAATTCTCTTTCTGCATCCAAAAGGAACCTGGCGGCACCCCATCCCTTACTGAAAGGTAAGGCGGTCCTGGTGGCTTTCATGATGGTGGCCTTTTCCACTGGAGTAGTGTCGGAGCATTTGTATGGGATTGCAAGCTTCCAGCTCATAGGCTTTGAGATGTGGTAAAGCCTTCTGAAAACCTAAGCTCTATCACATGGGAGAAATAGAATGCACAGGGAGCCTCTACTACTCTCCTCCCTTTCCCTTTTGCCAATCCTGGTGGCTTCCCCAGCTAACAATGCGTGTGTATGTGCACGCGAAGGGGTGCGCACGTGCTTACACACATAAACACGCACAGAGTATGGGGAGCACACCATTTTTCTCTAATTTGAGATCTATATTATGGAAAATGGAGGGATTACTCAATTGAAAACTCTTGAGTAGCAACTAAGGCTAAACATCAATAAAGTTCATCTGCCATTATACTCCATCAGTGCCAAAATACTGAAGAGTTCATAGCAATTCAAGTCAAGTTATGCTGTCATTTTATGGTGCATTATCTTAATGGTAGCATTTTGGTAATGAGATATATAAACCAGATAGTTTAATTTGATGGCATTTTAGGTGCACATGGAATTCTTTGTTTAAAGATTAAATAGTGCTTTGGGAGTAGAGGCATTCCTCAGGACCCACCTAGTAGTTCTGCTAGTTGATTTTATCACATAGCTGCTCTACGCACGCGCGCACGCGCGCGCGCGCACACACACACACACACACACTGGGGAGTATTTTGACAATTACATTGAGTTTTTTTAAGTTATGGCAAAATTGCCACGCTAGCAAGAAGTAATGGCATCTGAGATACATAGTAGTCAGTTCCTGTCAATGAGTCAATGAAGAGACCGGCTGGCTGCCTATCAGATGTCTGTCTGCAGGACAGCAGCTGTTGCTCGTTGCCTACTACTTAGGCTGATCTGGAGATGTCCAGTTCATTGTGATAAGTTTTCGAAATTATTGTTTGATCAATGACTTAGCTATTTTAGAATCCCAGTCTGTTTTTCAAGTAGACTTTAATGATTCAGTCTAGAAAAGATGGAGGAGATGAATTGCCGAGACGCTGCTTCTCGGGCTCTTTACTTTAATCCTCCGGTCTATTTCTGCCTCCTTAAGGACAGTCTCACTCCGCCATCTGTGCCACCACCACTAGCCCTTTGTGGCAAAGCAGACACTTAATATCTGTAAGAAATAGCTTGGTGAGTTTTTGTTTATTAATTCTTAAAACTTGGCTTAAATTTTCTTCTCTGTAACACGGCCCAAGGAACTGGAAGTAACCATTGGCTGGCTTTGCGTGCAGAACTCAGTGCTCCTGCTGCCCATGCCCCCGCCTGCGCCAGCCCCGGCTGATTATAATCATATTATCAGACCATCTTGCACATTTGTTTCTTTTGGATCGATATTTAATAAACTGTCAAGAACAGGAGTCTGACACTCAAATTCATTCTGATGCCAGTTCTCCAAATGCCTGGTTCACTTCCATTTCCGGCCCATCTGGGTGCCTGGGTCTTAAAACTACTTTGAAATGTATTCACCCTGACCCCAATTTTAGGTTTTCTTGTTGTTGTGCACACACATGCACAGCGGCTTCAGAACAATGCGAGCATCACTTAAAGTGAGAGTGAAGGGATTTCTCTACTCTCTAAGTACTTGTTAGCTGTAGTTACATTTTTCTTTGTTCATCAGTGATATATAAAAATTATGACTTCTGAGTTTCATATACTAGAAGTCCACCATCCAGGAATATTGTCTTATTTCAACCAATAGAAATATATTCTGCAGAAATATGAAACCAAAAATGTAATGAATGTGTAACTTGTTCATCATTGCTGATGTTAGATCTTTAACCTGTTGAGTTCAATCAGCTCCATATGTCAGGATGTTCAATTACAAGAAAGCTCTAATGATAACTCTGATTGGGACTAGAATATGGAGACATTTTACAGAGTGCTTCATACGTTTTTTTATATTGGACGATGTTACTATTTTTCAGCCATGGAAGAGAGAGCAATTCAACGAGCTGAACGTAGGCGGATCTTGGCAGAAAAGAAGAAAAAACAAGAAGAAGACAAATTGGTAATAAATTCAGGATGCAAACTGAGGCAAGAAAAGTGATTTGTTCAGATTTCAAAAACTGGGACCTTGCTTGTCCATGCCTCCTAAGATAGTAGAGTTAGAACAACTTCAGAAAGGCTGGAGGCCTGCCCCTTTGAATTCAGTGTTAGAAAATTAGGGAGGTTGTATGTAGCATCATTAGCAGAACAGAACAGAAATGTTACAGAAGTGAATGACAGCTAGCAGACTGGGAGGGTCACAGATAACCACAGTTAGTGCACTGTAGATAGATAGATGTCTGACCCACTGACTTCTTGAAAAACGGTCATCTTCCAAAGTCTGACCTACTGTCAGAAGGAAAGTCTGCATCTACAAGAAAAACTTAACAATTCTGTTTGGAGTGGGCTAAGCAGACATCACCCCACCATACTTCTGTTTCACAAGTGAAAGTAAGAACTGAAAATAGTCATTTTATCCTGAAAGCAGAGTGGCCATATTCATGTACAGTGTCCCCTTTGGCAGAAGAAGGTCCCTTTTAGAGAGACCCCTAAGTTACAGGGCATGTTGAGTGTTCCCCTCCTGCCACAAACGCATAGTCCAGGGGCAGGCCTGGCTCCTGGTGGGTACTTGACTGTCTCACCACAGAAGACTTCCTTTCCCATTCAGGAAGGGTTCTCGGTTTTCTTATCTCATTCAGGCTCAGTTAAAGGCCCAAGAGGAAGAACGCCAGAAGAAGGATGCAGAAGAAAAGCAAGCTCAGCTGGAGAGAAAACGAGAGGAAAAGAGGCTGAAGACAATGGTTAGTAGTCTTTCTGAAGTCTGTAGGCAGCTGCCTCTGTTGGGGCTGACTGCTAGTGATCCGGTGGCTCTGGCTCCTCACTTGTGCGCTGGCCATGGGGTACTTAGGCATAGGATGCGCTCAGCAGATATGGTGAGTGAATAGAGCAATGAGCGATTAGAAGGAAATGTGCTCCAGGGGACTTGGAAAGCAAGCTGTTAGATGCTGGCTGAGAAGACGTGACCTTACCCTCTGGAGGAAACATAGCAGAGTATTTGCTGTGTCGGGTGGCACACAGAATAAAAAGAGTCAGGAAGTCACATGAGGCAAACTCCACAGAGATTTTTGAGACAGTAGAAGCATTTCCATTCCTTGCCAAATCAACATAAGAAATCTCTAAAAGCAGCTGTTTCTCCCCTTAAAAACTGGGGAGCTATTCTAAAACACATTCCCTAACATGTGTTATACTCCATGGCATCCCAGTCGCTCCTGAAATAGCAGGCCGCTTTGAGAAAGTATAAATTCGGTAGTCAAATGGTTTTGGAAAATGCTGTTTAAGATAAACAAAGTTCCTTAATTAGTTGACTTCCCAAAACTTTTGACATCCTACCAGACATGAGTCTCCAGAAAAGAGACACAATATGCCAAAGTCAATAGACAAATCTGACTACAGACCACCTTTTATAAAGCACCCCGTGACATGCCACGAAACAATTTGAGGCCATACTACTGCAGAACAACAAAATAACTGTAAAAAACCATACTGTGTAACAGATGTGTCTCTCATAGCTGCTCACTGTAGAAAACTTGAGAAATACAAAAGAGAGAAAAAATATCCGAGCTCAGCACTAAGAATTAACTCCTCTTTATTTTAACATCTTGGCGTCTCTACACTGGGCCTTTTTCTGTGTGCATCTCTTTGTTAATAGACTGATCATTGTCTGCCTGTAGGTATAGATAGCTGTAAACTGTTCTTTTTCTTCTTTAGACTCTACCATCAGTATATCCAGAATTCTTTGGGGCTTCCTAATTTATATAGTGATGTTCTTTTAAAAATCTTTATTTTGGATTAATGCAGATTTACAAAAGAATTGTAAGGAGAGTATCGGCTGTGTCTTTGTCTAATACTACCCAATATCACCATGAA
>NC_022010.1:54691030-54697966 GCF_000317375.1 Microtus ochrogaster
CCAGAGATCCGCCTGCCTCTGCCTCCCGAGTGCTGGGATTAAAGGCGTGCGCCACCACCGCCCGGCTTAACTAGTTTTTAATTCACTATGTAGATCAGGCTGGTCTTGAACTTGCAACAGTCTTACTGCTTCTGCCTGCTGAGTACTGGAAGCATGTGCCCATGGATGCCTAGATAAAAGGAGCCCTGAGAGTGAGCTGTGGTACACAAACCCTTCATCCCAGCACCTGGCAGGCAGAGGCAGGTGGATCTCTGTGAGTTTAAGGCCAGCCTGGTCTACAGAGTTGAATTCTAAGACAGCCAGGCCATAGTAAAACCTTGTCTAAAAACAAACAAACAAAAAACAAGTTTATTTTCTCCAAATTTATGGACTCAACATAATCTAATGTTGTAAGAAACTGACAAGCTGACTCTAAAATTTACATGGAAGGGCTTAGGAGATGGCTTAATGTATAAAGGTGCTTACTGCTAAACCCTGATGACTTAAGACCAGTCCCCAGAACCCACATGGTGGAAGGAGAGACCGGGCTCCTACAAATGGCTCTCCTGTCTCCACAGGGATGCTGTGGTACGTGCACTGCAGCATACACACAAATCTAGACATGAAGAAATGTAAAGTGTAAAATGAGGGGCTGGCTCAGCAGTTCAGAACACAGCCCGTGCTTGCAGAGAACCTCAGTGCAGCGGCCAGCACTCACGTCTACAGTTCACGACTACATGTGACTCCAGGGGATCCAACACCCTCTTCTGGCCTCTGAGGGCACAGACATGACATACACAAACAGAGATACACACATGCACATTATTTTTTATTTAAATTAATTTCATTTAAAAATTAGAATTCATAGGGGAATTCAAAGACCTGGAATAGCTAAAACAATGGTCACATTCTGAGTCACAAAGAGAGAAAAGAGAGACTGTGGAGACAACGTCTCTCAACATCCAGGCCTGGATACTTCCGAAACAGCACATGGGCTCTGGCACTTCTTACAGGATCATCCCCTCACTCCCACCCTTCCGAAGGATCATAATGTCATGATGGGTCCTGTTTGAGAGTGAGGCCAAAGAAAAAGTCAGCCAGACTGACAGGGAGCTTAGGATTTTTATTATACTGGATTGTTCACATTTGTTTTGATGTAGCATTTTCTTTTTTTAGTTTTGTGTATTTTGCCTATATGCACACATATGCGCATCATGTTCATGCAGTTCCCATAGAGGCCAGATGATGGCGCTTTATCCCACAGAATGGGAGTTATAGATGGTCACAAGCCAACATGTTGGTGCTAGGATTCTATCCCTATCCTCTGCAAGAGTGGCCAGGGCTCTTAACCACTGAGCCATCTCCCAGCCAGACTTGTAACTAGTATTTAAGGTGTTTCTTTTGTTTGTTTGCATTCTCAACTTGCATCTTTCACTGTTTGGGTAGGCCTGCCATGGGCCCAAGGGAACCTCAGGGCATTCTGAAGCTGGGCTCTCTAGGCTTCTTTAGGAACTGCAGACTCAGCACAGATGCTGCCTTGCACGTATCTATCTCTGCTCTGAAGAAGAGGCTTGGGATTTTTTGTTCTCTTTAGTACTTGAATAAATTTTATTTTCTTTTTTTTTTTTTTTTGGTTTTTTGAGACAGGGTTTCTCTGTGGCTTTGAAGCCTGTCCTGGAACTAGCTCTGTAGACCAGACTAGTCTCGAACCACAGAGATCCGCCTGCCTCTGCCTCTGCCTCCCGAGTGCTGGGATTAAAGGCGTGCGCCACCATCGCCCGGCCAGACATTGTTTTTCCAAGAGTATCCAAGAACTACTTTGGGATGTCACATCCCTATCTTGTCCCCTTAGTGTGCTCTGGGCTGTGACAGTTTCTGTCTTTCCTCATTAGTCCTGATTTTTCTGAAGATTTCAGAAACGTCCCTCCATGTGTGTGTGGCGTTTTTCTGACAATTACTCTTCACTGGTGGCTTTCTGTGGTGACACTTGGTCCTTCTTAAACGCGTGGCAGTATTGTACACGAGCCCAGATGAAGCCTATCTTCTGATGGCTACTTGATGACTGAGTTAGCCAGTGCCTAAGAGGTCTCACCACTGAGTTCCCAGTTGTTCCTCCTTTTCACACGCTATCCTCTGAAAGAGATTTGTTAAAGGCAGAGAGAGGGAACAGTTCAGTTCCGTCCCCTCCCTAGAGGAGAACCTACAGCGAATACTAGGAACTCTGGAAATCAAACTGGCTGCTTCCTTCATTTATTTATTCAGTCATCATGTATATAACTATGGATTCATGTATATTTATTTTGTACTTTGGATGGTGAAAAATACTGTTATTAACTTTATTGTTTAAATTACGGTTTGATTGGCTTTGGGAGCTCTTTGAGGCCGGCTCCTGGTTAGGTATGCCTCCGTTCTTCTGTGCTTTCTGGATACCTTACTCTCTGGAGCTTTTCCTCTCATATTTTCGCTGCCAAGCCCCAGAATCAGACATTTTTTCTAAGATGCCTTAGTTCTATGTGGTATCTGGAAAAGAAGGTCTGGGCACTGAGCACTGAGTTACTCCTGGAACGTTCCTGATTCAGGAATGTTGGAAGACAGGGACAGATGACATACATACATAATGTCATACATATACAACTGACTATAACCATTTCCTCATATCTAATTAAAGTGAACTCATACAGATGTCTCCAGCTCTAATCCAGGACCAGAGAATTTATTACAGCCATCCATCTTGTTTGCTTACAAATGTCCTCTCTGACAATCTGAACCTTAACTCCAGTCTGTTCAAATGTATATGATTTGTTATAATGAGTTCAGGGGTAGCCTAAACTCTGTCTCAAAATCTGCTTCAGATCTATTCATTCATTTGGAACCTTTAAACTGTGGATGTTAGGTTTCCTGTGGCTTATTATATGTTGTCATCCTTGAGTATTCCTTATATATTCAATTAATTGAGAATTTTTATTATAAAAGGATGTCGAATTTTATCTAATTGTTTTCCATCTATTGAGATGATCATGGAATAATAATAATAATATTTACTGATGTGTATAGATTGAACTGTCCTTTCATTCCTGGAATAAAGTTTACTTGATTGTGGTATATGATACTTCCTTGAACTTGGTCTGCTACTGTTTTGTTGGAGATTTAAAAGGTGATATTCATCAGGAATTTTGACAATATTTTCCATTCTTGCATCACCTTTGATTTGGTTTAGACTAAGGCTGGTCTCACAAAATGAGTTTGAAAGTTTTTTCCTCTTCAGCATTCTGGAAGAAAGTTGGTCATGGTTACCAGAACAGAAAGCAAACTGTAAGTATCCGATGTGAAATCTCTCTGCTAGCAAACATTTTTGTTATTTTAAAGCTATTAACATAAGAGTGACATTGACATAATTGAATTAAAATATTCTGTCTCCAACTGTGGTACTTGCCCTCCCTTTCTCTCTTTGCCTTTCTTCTCTGATTTTAATAAGCATCTTTATGATCCTACCTTATCTCCTCTACTGAGGGACTTAACTTTTCTTTTAAGATTATTTTTAGTGTTATCTAGAGTTTAATAATCTCCATCCACCTGCAAATCACGTACTTCCTGTATCATCTGAGAGCCTTACATCCTTGGATTTGGTGGCGTTTCTCCCGCCAGGTTACTGCTGTCGTGTGTGTCGTATTTTCTTGTATTCTGCTGCGAATACTAGTGCCTTGCTGAACTGACTTACACACTTGTCTCTTTGTGGTATTAGTGACAGGACTGTTGGGTTTTGCTTTCCATATCTAGTGTTCTTTATTTCTTTGTACAGATCTGAATTCTTAATCTTTGTCGTACATTTATGAATTTTAACAGTCTGTGGGGCAGGGCTTCTGGCAGCAGAGTCCTTCAGCATCTAACCTGCTTCCATCCTTTCAGAGAGCCTCAGTCCTGTGTCCTTACAGGACCTTTTCTCTGGTGCAGGTTCATGAGGAGAGAGCTGAAAGCTCTCTGGAGTATCTTAGGACACTCTTCCTGTCAGGTTATCTACTCCTCCCTTCTTACGTAACTCATCCACTGGCGTAGGTCGTCGACTGGCACATTAGAGTTAGGGTTTCAGCATAAGGACTTGGGTCTCTAACAGTGGACCAGAGGAGTTTCTTCAAGACTGCCTCATGCTTACCTTCTTGAATACGATTCATCCAGATGTGGTTTATTTGTTAGGTTGCTTGCCTTGCTTAGTAGTTTTAAGCTTCTTCGATATAGTTTTGTGTTTTTTTCAAAAAATTTAAAAATGCTTTTACCCACTGTTCTTCAAATATTCCAGCTGCCTCTCTTGATTCTCCTTCTGGATACACAGTCATGCAGGTGTATTTTTTCAGCTGTACAGTTTTTCACTTTGTGACTCACAGTTACTATGACTTCCTTGCTCATATTTTCAGGTCGCCTGGCTCTTCTTCAGCTATTTCATCTAGTCATCGCTAACTAAAGGCTTCTTCATTTCTGTCACCTCGTTTTTAACTTCTGTTTTGAACCTTATGATTTTCATGACTCCTGCATTTACCTATCTGACATTGAATGATGTCCACCTTTTCCACTGGAGTCTCTAACACTGTCCACGTTATTTAAAATTCTGATAGTGTCATCGTCTTTGTCATATCCGTGTCTTGTTCTGGTGATTGTTTTATCTTTCCAGAAATTATTCTTATCTTTTGGCATATTATTGTTGAAAGCCAGACATTTGCTTAGAGCAACAGATACTTAAGTATGTAGGGCTTTATTGTGGAGATCTGTGTTAATCTAGGCAGGAATCAGGCTTTGTTTGATGTTTATTGTTGCTGTGGTTACTACCATTGGCTTTTGTTGTTGCTATGGACACCAGAGGCTTCACTTTTTCAGTGCCTTTGGTTTTGGGTCTTCACTTTGTGCTGCTCTGCAGAGGCCCTGTCCTTTCCAGGTCCTCCCACTTTGTAACAGTGTTTGTGAGTAGGTGCTGAGGTGGGGGTGGGGGAAGCAGGCCCTCTGGCTCTGGCTCTGGAGTTTCTGCTCCTGCTGTACACGTTGAGCTGTCATTGTCACCTCACTTCCCTCCTTGCTCTATGACTGAAGCTCTTCCTCCTTCCCCTGCAGCGGCAGTGGTTGCTTGAGGGAAGGGATCTCATCTGGCAGCCTTCCCAAAGTGCCCTCCCTAGCCACAGTGGAGGCTCCCCACTGTTGTCAGGTGCTCCCTGCAGATAGAGTTTCATTCTCAGAGGAAGAATGCTCTGGGCTGCTGTGCAGTAAAAAGCACTGGCTGCTCTTCCAGAGGACCCAGGGTTCAATTCCAGCACCCACATGGCAGCTCACAACTTTCTGTAACTTCAGTTCCAAGAAATCCAACACCCTCAATTGCAGGCAAAACACCAATGCACATAAAAATAAAAGTAAATAAAGTAAAAAACAAAGAATGCTCTGGCAGATTTCGGCCTGTTGCTCCTCTCTCCCAGCCAGACTGTGTGAAATGTGAAAACATTTGGGGTTCAGAGGGGAAGTGAACACAAGAAAGGGAACACTCTCAGGAGCCTTACCTTTTGCCCAGTGCTCACCCTCAATCCAAGCGCTTCACCAAAATTTCAACTCTAGCAACTCAGTACCTGGTAATTTTTGCATTCTCAGGTAAGCAGACACTTCGATGCCTCCTTAATAGTGACTGTCCCCCTAGTTTGGGGGACAATTACATGCCTCAGATCAATCACAAAAAGACATTAGCTCTGTTCTCTGTCCAGCTTTATTCTTGTTGGAAGCAAAATACTTGAACAGATGAAAAATGGCTGAAAAAAAATTCACTGGCCAGAAGAGTGTTTTATCTCACTGTACCAAGCCCAAACCTTTCCTTTTGAGAAATGCCAGCCCATAGCAACAGACACAAAGCCTTTTCATGTAGACCAGCTTCCATTCACTCCGGAACCACCTAAATCTGAGATCGGTGCATTCGCAGAGTGGCTGTGATCGAGCCTTGCGTGAGAGTGATTTCAGCTCTAGAGCGCATGTGTCCGGTGTCTCCTTTGCCTTCTGTGTGAGCATGCTGTGCACAGTGTGCTTGCCCACTTGTTTGTCACGTGGTCTTACTACTTTTGAGGCATCATCTTCTGCACAACAGCTCCTGGCTTCCTTGTAGACTTCCTAAAGCTGACCCAGATACACAGCCTCCAAGGACATGGTGATGCTATTCCTATAGACAACAAAAACTTGGTGGCATTCCTGAACCAGTACCTGCTGTGACTTCTCTGTCAATTGCACATGGCTGGCTGTCCTTGAAGGAAATCTGGTTTAACTTCTTTTAGTTGGCAGAGTTTTTCTGCTCCTTGAATTTATCAGTAGACCGTCCAGCAGAGGTATTTTCTAATTAGATGAGCCGTCCTACTATTGCTATGACAGATTGATTCAGGGACAATCACATATATTTCTCTGCATAAAGAATGTAAGATAAGCCCAGTCATGTGTGTGGAAAAAGACATGTGCCTTAATTTGGTTTTGTATTGCTATGATAAAGACCATAACCAAAAGCAGCGTGGGGAAGAAGAGTTTGTTTGACTCATGGGTTACAGACCATTATTAGGGAAGCCAAGGCAGAAACCAAAGCAGAGATAATGGAGGACTGCCACTTACTGGCATGCTCCTCATTGCGTGCTCACCCTGCTTTCTTAGTTACCACCCAGGACCACTTGCCCAGGGGTGCCCCTGCCCACAGTGAGCTGGGCCCTCCCATGTTGTAAAATATTATTTTAACTAGGCAAATCTGTGTTACATTTGTTTATTCTGCAAAATGTTACTTTAACTGTATAAAGGTGTGTTACTTTAACTGTATAAAGGTGTGTTACTTTAACTGTATAAAGGTGTGTTACTTTAACTGTATAAAGGTGTGTTACTTTAACTATATAAAGGTGTGTTACTTTAACTGTATAAAGGTGTGTTACTTTAACTGTAGAAAGGTGTGTTACTTTAACTGTA
>NC_022010.1:54698175-54715773 GCF_000317375.1 Microtus ochrogaster
GAGGAGGAGGAGAGAACAAGGGACCTCTCAACACCCCCCAGAGCAAGAAGCCAGGCATCCACAGCCAGCAGATGCCAGGAGCAGTGAAAGTAAGATAGATAGATAGATAGATAGATAGATAGATAGATAGATAGATAGATAGATAGATAGATAGATAGATAGGTAGGTAGGAGAGAAACGGGTCAATTTAAGTTAAAAAGAACTAGCCAGATGAGAACTAAGTGAAGGCTGAGCATTGTGTTGTGATTTGGGAGCTGGTTGGTGGCCCAAAAGAAAAAGTCTGGTACTCTCGCACCTCTATTCAAGACAATGTGCCACTGACTTGCCTACAGACAATCTGATAGAGACATTTTCTCAGTGGAGGGTCCTCTTCCCAGATATCTCTAGCTAGTGTCAAGTTGGCAAAAGACTGATCAAGACAATGTGTAATGTTAAGCTTTAGGACAAGGGAAGTCTTCAGGGAAAAGACCATGATAAAATATCTTCTTATGTGCTAGTCTTTGCGCTGGGTGTTGGAACAGAGCAGTAAGGACAGACATCATCCCTGCATTTAGAAACCACCTATGCCCGTTTGGAGAAGAGGTAATGGGGTCAACGCCTAAAGAAGTAGGCAGGGGAGAGTCGTGCGGGAAACAAGATGGGAAGACTCTTCTGAGCAGATGGTATTTGAGCTGCTGGACACAGAGGAGGCCTCCGCAAGACACACATGCATGTCAGATACCTGTTAGGCACACACAGCTGACAGAGAAGCTTGACCATCAGGATGGGAGTATGGAATCTAGAAATTTCAAGTATGTCAGTATTTTTAACACTCTGGAAGTGACTAGAATCAATCTGGCAGGGACATTGTCTGGACAGAGATGAAAGCTCAGGGCCACAGCCTAGGATGCATGAATATTTTTCCAGAGGACCCAGGAGAATCTACAGTCACAACACTGAGAGATGTGTTTGTGTGAGGAGAGGAGTAGGGGACCCAACAAAGTGTGACTGAGCACAGTTCTGAAGGAGACAGTGACTCTTTAATTTGGAAACAGGCATCATTCATGGCCTGGACGAGAGCGCCTTCTGTGGGGACTTGGGATTTTCCAGTGAAATGAGGCCAGGCGAGGAATAGAGGGTGTATTGAATCCCGTGGGCCAAAGGGACTTTTGTTAGTGCTTATATTTTGGTTTTATTTGCTTTTATTTAAATTGACATATTTAGCATGTTTCTGTTTTGATTCCCATGATCCAGTGTGAAGATATTAGTGTCAGACGGTGTTGAGTGCCCTATACTTCCTGTAACATACTTGTGATCCTTGATCTTTCTCTCAAGACATAGTGGATGATAGAGATAAACATTTAGATGAGACATTGTTTTCGGACATCATTTATATTTATGCAAAATATAATTTAAATCAGAAAGAAACTCATATTTAATATTGCTTCTTAACCCGAGGGAACTATGTGCTCTTTAAAACCCTTGTGTAGACCCCCAATGTAAATGCTTTCTCAAAGCAGAATCATACCATGTCAGTGTCTCAGCCGAGCGCATGCAGCTGCCGTTCACTTCCTGTACAAAGAAGTGGAAGATAAATGTGAGTGCATGCAAGTGGGTTCTTTAGACCGAGTCCGAGGGCTTCTCCAGAGGGCAGAAATCAGGCTCTGGTGTCTGTCCGCAAGCCACCATTGGTGCAGGAACAGTTCCCTCCATGTGGAAACACCCCATTTCTGTCTCCTCATTTATTCTTTTTTTATTTATTTATTATGTGTGCAACACTCTGCCTCCATGTATGCCCACACGCCAGAGGAGGGCGCCAGATTTCAGTACAGATGGTTGTGAGCCACCATGTGGTTGCTGGGAACTGAACTCAGGACCTTTGGAAGAGCAGCCAGTGCTCTTAACCTCTGAGCCATCTCTCCAACCCTCCTCGTTTATTCTTTACCCTCCTTTTACTACTCATGAAGAAATGCTTCCCTATGGTTTTTATATCTGCCTTCCATTCAAGTGTCTGAAATAAAGACTATAAAGGTTATTTTGATGTAATGTCCTAAAGAATGTGGACATTTTGTTTTCAGGAGCTTGCAGATGTGTGATTGAATTGGAAGATGAGAACACTCCCCGTTCCGTCTTAGAAATACTCTGATTCTGTTTCTCTCTTTCCCTCTTTCTTCCCCTTCCCTCCCTGCTGCTTCTTGCAGAAGGCTCAGGCACACAAAGTAGCTTGCTGAATCAACCTTTTTACCACTGTCCTTTTTACGACATGAAACTAGAGAATGAAAAAGGAACTTGAATGCTGCCATATTTCTGCCCCAGGAGTGATGACTGTGCGGGCAGTCTGCAGTCCACCCACAAAGCTCTGCCTTGCTATATTTCAGGAGACTTTTCTCTTCCACCTCCGCCTCAGGCTGCTTTTACTAAAAGAAAATAGATAGATAAGGGTATCTGTAGGGTGACCATTGCGTTCCTATGTCTTCCTCAGGCACACCACTCATAGGTGTATGCCTTCTGTGAGAAGCACAAGGTGTCTTTTGTCTCAGGGAACCACCAGGGGTAGTTAATCTTTCTACTCGGGACAGAAGGCTGTTTGATGATGATAAATACTTTTAGCTTATATCTGGACTTACTGTTCACTTAGGAAGGAAACAACTCGGTGCTAAGAATATTCTTCTAGACTTCCAGTGGGGTTGTCATTTGACCATCATTGTTTATATACAAGGCTCTATGTCATAACTCTAGTAAAGGTGTACATCGCTGGGTTTTCTGTAATAATAAGGGAAAGTTCCTGATTTTTTCTCTTGACTTTTTAGTAATGAGGGGAGTAAAGCTCATTTTTATGAACATTATTGAATAAACCTAAGAATACATAGATTGACATAGAGCACACAGCCAACTTTTTCTAATCCTTTTAGCAATATTCTTTAAGTGTTTGTTTGTTTAGGCACATGCACGTGCATTCACCCATGAGTGCGCGCATGCATGTGTGTGTATATGTGTTCCAGAGTTCTATGATAATAACCAGCACACTATTTTATTAGTGGTTATGTGTTAAACTCATTGACTTTTTATTTAAATGAAATTCTTCAGGTTTTTTTAATCATGGAATTTTTTGCTTCTTTTTTTCCCCCAGAAAGAACTAGAGAAACTGAAGAGAACGAAGAGAAATCAAGAGCTGGAAGCGGTAGCCAAAGGTCACTATGAAAAGGTCTTGCTAAGGAAGAAAGGCCTGGAGCCCTGGAAGAGACTGAGGATGCAAAGCAAGGAAAGCATGCAGGTACGCCATCATATCATACCCCAAATTGGAAAGTAGACTTTTCGCGGATACATGCTTTAGCCTAGAGAGTGTTTCGTGCTTTTTTTTTTTTTTTTTTTTTGGTTTTTCGAGACAGGGTTTCTCTGTGGCTTTGGAGCCTGTCCTGGAACTAGCTCTGTAGACCAGGCTGGTCTCGAACTCACAGAGATCCGCCTGCCTCTGCCTCCCGAGTGCTGGGATTAAAGGCGTGCGCCACCATCACCCGGCTGTTTCGTGCTTTTAAAGAGCCAGAAAAATGCCAGGTGGTGGGTGGCGCACACCTTTAATCCCAGCACTCGGAGGCAGAGACAGGCAGATCTCTGAATTTGAGGCCAGCCTCGTCTACAGAGCGATTTCCAGGACAGGCTCCAAAGCTACAGGGAAACCCTGTCTCACAAAAACAAAATGAAACAAAACAAAAAGCAGAAAGAGAACTGGTTTGAGTACGTACATTTCTGTTTTGAGTAAGAGTTTGATTTGGTTATCTAGATACTTGTAATTTAAGGAGTTTTGGAAACTAGGGTGGTTTTATTAGAGATCACCACTGCAGGAGGAATAGAGGTGACTCAGTTTTAGTATGGTTTACAGCAGAAAGTGGGAAGTGGCTGGATCCCTATGATAAAGTACATAGACAACCCCGAAATCTCAGTCCGCTACAATTCATGCTCAATTCTCAGGAGTCTGCAGGCCAGTATAGGTTCTGTCCCAGTCTCTCCCTAGTCCTGCGCACTGGATCTGGAGCTACTTGGGTTGTGCCTTCCGCCTAGCAATTAACTAGCAGATGGACCATCCCTGTTGTGAACCGCTGCTGTCCATCACCAGGACTTGGCTCTGTAGTCCTTGCTTTCAAGGTCCTCGTGACCCCCATCATGACTGAATACAGACTGTACAGTAGGTCATGAGTAATATTTATTGCAGAATAAAATAGAGGACACCCTCCCAGGGGTGGGAGTCTACAGTGGCCAGAGAGACCACACTGTCCCACTTCAGTTTAAGGCAGGTATTCGATTTCTAAACGCTGTAAAATAATACCTAAATACACATATACATAATGAAAATAGAATAAATAATAGATAACTTTTTTTTATTAGTGACAGTCTGCTCATTTGGAATGTCATGTCTCTTTCCAGGGCAGAAGTTATGTTCAAATCCCATTCTTCATTCTTTTGAGTGATAATCAGCCCCATAGCTCTAGGCCATGGATTTATAAACTGCTCATTATGACGTGAAGGTTCATTCCCAGTGTCCTCCAGGCTGCTAATTTAACTAGCTACTAACACTGCCCGCTAGTATTTCATTGAACAGAGCACAATCACATGGCCAGGCTCAAAGTCACTAAGAAGGAACAAAGCTCCATCGACTCCATTGGGAGGTTCTGTAAAATTACATTGTGAAGAGTACATAATGCTATTACAGAGAACAGCAATCTGCTCTGCCACAGGGATCCGTGAAATCCAACACCAATGAAATGTCTCAAATTCCCCTGACAAATTTGCCCAGGACTTAGAACAGGGCATTCAAGTCAATGATCAAGAAGTTCAAAACAGATGGAATGTTAGTCTGCATTTGGCTGCCAGGGCTGCATATGTCATATAGAGTCCCCTGTGATGACCGTTCTGGCCAGTAAATACCACTTGGAGGAGATCTGCTTGGATGAAACAGGTTCACAGTGATGGGTGACTAGATGAGACCTGGGAAACGTGTCACTTCTCCTGTCAAAGGGACACAACAGTCTCTCTTTTACACATAAAAGCTAAATTATATGTATTTATACTCCCGGCCACTTAAATTGGTAAGACATTAAAATATTCATCATGTTATTTTTGAATCAGTGGTTTGTGGTTTATTGATAATGTCTAAATTTCAATCCTGGTGACAGTTCATTCTATAACACTAATTGAAAGCATTGGCATTTCCTCATTAGACATGGTTAAGTACATAGTAAAGAGCTGTCTGGAATTGCTGTCCAGGTTCCAGGAGAGCAAACTAAGAGCACTGCCAGCCCCCAGGCCAGGGTTAGTGGACATCAAGTGATGTCGTGGAAGCTGCTTATTCCATTTCCAGAACCAGCGAATGCCTGTGACCTCCAGGGAGTCAGCAGTGAATCTGTGACCTCCACAGAACAAGGCCAGTAGACTATAGGCAACTCAAGATTGTTATATACAATCCACATAACTATCTACACCTGCTATGTACTATCATTTCCTAGCTGTGTATGTTCCCTTAAGTGATTTAAAATTTAAGGAATGGTGTTCCTCTTTTCATTCAAACATTTTCCAGGTAGCAGAAGAACATTACTCTTTGGCTCTTCAACGAAAATGCCTGCTCACTTGGTTCCAGTACAGCCAGGAAGCTCTGGCTGTGAGAACAGCCCAGGCTGATCAGCTGTATTCCCACCTACTGTGCAGAAGAGTCCTCCGAAGCTGGTTCCAGGTATGGACACAGGGAAAGGACTTTAAATGCATCTCCTTGAGCCATGTGAGATGACACATGCTTATGATCTCAGCACTTGGGAAGCTGAGGCAGGAGGACCGCCATTAATTCAGGGCTAGTCTAGAGTATATAGTAAGACCTTGCCTCAGAAAATCAAAACTAAGTAAATACATCTCCTTGCTCAACTCCCTGATAAAAAAAAAACTGAATAGCCTTCATAATGCCAGTCACTTTGGTTTTCCAAAAAGAGTCACAAATCCAGTTCATTCCTTTAAAATGTTGTCAACTTTGGTTAGTATTAAATCCCAAGCACATGATGCTTTTCCCATAAAGTCTATGTGTTTATATTATAATGAATCCTTACTTCATCTTTTGTGTTTTATAGTCCTTGGGTTGTTTGTTTTTGTTTTGGTCACACAGTACGTAGGTTGATTTTGAAACCTCTAATCTTACACCCGTTTGTACTCCTGAGTTGCTGTTATTATTATAGTACACTGCAGAAGATATTATTTTGGCTTCCTTATTATCTTTCAGCCTTTTGCATCTTTTACTGTTTTACTTTATATATTGTTTTGGTTCTCTCCCATTTGTTTTTTGCTTGTTTGCTTGTTTTGTTTTTTACTTACTGTACTTGTCCACTGATACTATATTTCTCTCATCTTTAACTGTGTCTTCACCCACTAGTATGTCGATGATCTGGAGAAAGAAGTAAGAAAACTCTGTGCCCACTTACTGCAGAAGAAGGTTTTCAGGGCCTGGTTGACCATGGTCAGGGAGATGAAGATCGAATCCCAGAGGAAACTTGAGATTGCAGCAGAACACTGTGACAGGTAAGGCTTGTCACTTGTGCCCACTGACTCTCCAGCTACCTGTACCATATTCTACTGCTGCTGTGAAAAGCTGAGGTGGAGGCTGCGAGAGCTGGGCCCTCCCAACTCACAGGCAAGAATAGCACCGGAAATCAACCGTAAAATTATGAGGAAGCCTGTCCTAGCCACCTAGGGCTGGCAGGGACCAAATGTGAGCATCATGAGACATATCTGGACATATGTGTTCCTTATTAGTCACACAGTTTCATTTTCTAGGGATTTTTTAATGTGTATGATACAAATGTGTGAGTACCACATGCATGCATGGTGGCCACAGAGGTCAGAAGAGGGCATCGGATCTAGAGTATTGTGAGCCACCATGTGGGTGCTAGAAACCAAGCACAGCCCCTCTGCAAGAGCAACATGTACCCTTAACACAGAGTTTTGTGTTTTAGTTTGACTTTTTAAACATTGTAAAATACAGCACAAATTTAAGTGTGTAATCCATACAGAGGCAGTAATTACTAGACACCCGTGTCACAACTGAGGTCAAAGTTGAACATCACTGTCCCACAGGCCCTTCCTCTTCACAAGTCCCTCCTCCAGCTAAGGACATTTGTACAGTGACAGAGCATGTAGTCCCTCCTAAGCACGTAGCCTGTGACTCTATGGGATAGCTCCTCCTTGTTTTGAATTGTGTGTGTAAATGTATTATTAGTTAATGTTTAAAATACAATTAAGTCTTATTTGTGGAGAAATAATGTAATCCACACAAATATAAACAAGTGTGTATGTGTTCTCTGACTAGAACTTCCCTAGGCATTTGTACAGAAATGTTCTGAGATTGGACAGGAAAACCCTTTCTGATGGTCAGGTGTCACTCCTGGGAAGCAGCTAGTGTAGTGTGCATTTGCAGCAGCTCCTCTGAGACATGGAGGCTTGTGGGGTGTGGAGTCGCCCTCTCCTCCCGGCCTCACATTTATTTTTGGATGGTTTGTTTTCTCTGTGTATATGCATATCTCTTGCACATCTTGTACACCAGGACATCCACTCCTAGCAAAAACTGTTTGTTCTTGGAATCAGTGGGCAGGGACTAGACTAACAAGTGTTATAATTTGGTCCAAATAAAGAGAATTATGCAATAACTGACAGTGTCCAAGGGACTTAGCTTTGAATACGTGTGTCCGCTGCAGAGGAAGGCTAGGATTCAGTGTCTGTGTGACTCTGAATTCATAACCTTTGAATCTTCTGTCATAGGGCAGAGATGGCATTTACCTAGTGGGTAAAGGTGCCTGCCACCAAGCCTGCTGACCCCAGTTCACTGTGGGTCCTTTAACCTACAGTCATAGTGTGGCGTGTGCACACCCACTTACATACATACACACAACACATGATAAATAAATAAAACCTTTAAAATGAGTAAGAACAGAATTTGCCTTCAGGGCTGCTGTGAGGACCAAACAAGGAAACAGTAATGTTTTAATGCAGGGCTCAGCCCAATCCCAGCGGGTTGATCCAGGTTCTGTGCCTGTGGATGTGGATCCAGCCTCCTTCTTCCTGCCTCAGTTGTCTCTCTCGACCTGAGGATTCATTTGGGGTTTTCACAGGCCGTGTCTTATGATCACTGTAATGACCCCGGGGGAACAGCGTACGTCCCATGTACAAATAACACACAGCAGGCAGCTCCCTGGACTCCGCACAGGGTTTTCTCGCTCTAAGTCACCCTGCTCTTGATACATCTGCCCTCTCATTTTCCTTTGTCACTGTCATGTGTAAGCTGTGAGATATGACAGCAAGGCAGTGCTCCTTTTCAGGGTCTGGAGTGTGAAGACTCTGCAGTCAACAGGAAACGAAGCTCGCCTGCTATGACTGTGTCTCTCCCACTTTGTTCCTTGTTTCTGGCTCCTCTGTTTCTGCCCCACTGGCCTCGTCCTCTGCCCCTCAGAGGCAAAGTTCACCTCAGCTTTGGGCAGACACAGTCTCATCCTTGGCGCCGTTCAGCTCTGCCCAGGTGGCAGCCACTACCCAGCAGCCTGCTCAGTATATCTAGCCATTTCTGTGCTCTGTTTATTTCCCTAGAGCAAGCAGAGATTTCCGGAGAGCAGAATAGGAAGAACCAAAGTCTAAGAGTCAGAAATCCTGGAGTATAGTTAGAAGGGAGGTGGGCCCTAGAGGCGACCACGGGAATCTCCGGTGGGCTGAGTGGGTAGAAACTGAATGCAGGGAAGCAGCTCTGCTCACTGGGACCTCCTTGTTTTAAAAATAATGTTTTTGCTGACAAAAGCCAACATTATCTAAAACATCAGCCAACCAACAGCCATAGAATTAATGACTGAGGTGCATTCTGGGGCTTCGTTAGCTGGCCAAGAGACCAGAGCAAATATCACTGCCTCAAGCTTTACAGCCGCAACCCTGTGCCTGTGTTCCAACTGTAACTGTGTGACTCCTCGCCTTCCCTCGAGGCCTGCCTTCTCCAGTTCAGAGGCAGTGTCTTTTAACACCTCGGGTGTTCCTCCCTCACTGTCCCTTCCCACAGCGCCGACTCTGACAGGCTAGCTGCTTAAATGGGCAGGCATTAGGCCTCACCCCAGCATGCCCAGTGCAGAGCTGGTGTAGGCACTGGTCAGTCCCCAAAAGGCACACATGCTTCCCAAGGACAGCACTGTTTCAGCATGTGCCCGCCCCCATCACCATCTTTCCATACTTGGTATTTAGCATATTTTTTTCTCAACTGAATTAGAGATGCTTTCGGTTGTAGATGGGGGTGCACTTACCAGGCAAGCTTTAAATTAGGCCTCAGTGCCCTAAATTAGCTCTTCTGGATATAGTTTTTACCTTGATGGCTGTCTGCCCACCCACCACAACACTCCTGGTCCAGGTTGGTCAGTGACAGGCTGTGAGCAGATGAACCAAGAGGTCCCAAAGCCTGCACTGTCAGCACGGGGCTCTGTGCAAATGGCAACTGATTACAGTTATCCCCGTCCGTTCTCCTTTAATACACTGTGTACTGTTGGAATCCCCATTGATTTCCACCTCTCCCCTTTTCTCCTTAAAGGAAGCTTCTCAGTGCCACGCTTCAGACATGGAAGGCATTTGTAAAATTTACCAAAGAAGAAAGGGTGAAAGAGGAACGGCGACACCAACTTCGTCGGAAGGTGGCTGACATCCTTCCGGACTTCCAGATACTGACACCATTCTGACAGCTGTGTACCAGTAGCTACGTGCTTGTCCTCAAGGAAGTCTTTGGTGCCAGGATCCAAGAAGGTTATTTCCACCCACCCACACACCTACCTGAACCTGGTTTACTTTCTAGAATGTATAGGCCAGCGGGATTATCTTGGGAAATTGTTCTTCTTGATCTTTCCTGGGTTGTTAGGCAGCTGTCTATCACAGTGGGGTCATCCAAATGAGCAGTCTAGAGCACCACTGTTCTGTGTATTTTATATATTTTTAGCATAATAAAGTTTAAAAAAGATGAGGGTTTGTCTGCCTGGACTTGTGAAGAAAGATGTGTCCTTATCACTTACTGTGAGGTACTGGTTAAGTGGAAGACTGGATGGAAACAGAAAGCAGTGAGGACCTAGAAAAGAAGGGAGGGGCAGCCTATGTTCTATGACCACAGCATGAGTAACAAGTGCCCGACAGGACCCAGCCTACCCAATGGCAAACACAGTTAAAAGGTACTCTACACAGCTGCAGCACAGCACAGCGGCCCATCCTGAGTTCAGAGCATCTAGGACGCCCAAGCACCTTGCTGAGCATAACGGAAACTCCAAACGCTAATAACAGCTCCAGCGAGGACCACCCAGCCCCTCATCAAAATGCCTAGCCATGCTCCCAACTGCAGCTTCTAAGTAATCCATCTGCTTTGTCTGCTTGGCCTGGCAACTTAGACTGAATTCAAAGAATGTTCTAATATTTAGGATTCTATAAAGATTGATCAAATGTTCCCTTCTGTGAACTTTTTTACACAGAATCATCTGCTAGGAATTTTTCCCATTATAAAACATATCTTTATTATGACAAATTCAAACAGTCTACAAACGCACACAGTAAAATGAGAAAGATGGTGGTGCTCAGGACATCTGAACTGGTAGACTAGTGAGCGTGCTTGATTCAGCATCGTCCTGAAGCCACCTAGCCACACTCACGCAGTGCAGACTCTGGTCCTTTTGTCATGAAAGATGTGGAGGGTGGGCTGAGAGACAACACAACGGCAGAACTGCAGCCCAGCCACACACCTTCTTCTTTAACATCACCATGCGGCTGTCATCCAAAAACACAAGTGCTTTGAAGACCAATGGGACTCAAGTCATATTTATTCTCATTCCATCTAAACCACTGTTTATAATTATAGCACAATCATGGAAATATTGGCCAGTAACAACTAAACACAAATCAAAGCCACACACAAATACTAATTTAATGACAAGCCTGCAGAAAAGGGTGAGTTCTTTCAATAAACATGTCCTAAGTAAGTCATATAAAATTAAGTTTTCTATCTTAAACTTTATCTTGCTTCACCCCCAACAGCAACCAGAAATTGCTTCTCTGGGACACATATTTTGACTAGGCCACAGTACCAGCTTATAGACCCTTCTGCAAGGATCAGACTCCTGACGGGCCATGAAGAAGATATGGTCTGAAACATGCTGCTAACTGGTGCCTTTATAAACAGTATCTGATCTACAGAACCAGGGAGGAAAAGAGGAAGGTGAAGTTCAGGGTCAGCGAAGGACCACGGGTGGGGACAAAGTTGTCAGGAGGTCACGCAGCTTAGGGTTTTCTTAAGGCAAACCATTTCAGGACACACCAAGAATCACCAACTGTTTCTGTAAAGAAAGCACTTTATTTCCTTTTAAACAACTTGTCACGGGACTTTATTTTGCACAAATGGCAGTGTTTAGTAAAATCTCCATTTAAAAGGCTTTGCTGCTGAGCTGAGGTGGCAGGACGTGGACACAGGCACAAAAGAAGTGCAGCTGTCCCCTCAGCCTCCAGCCTGTTGATGTGCCATCCATATTAAATATTGAATTTAATGTTAAATTCATTCCTGGATTTCTCTTAGTCTAACACCAGATCCTGAAATTAGATCAGATGCAAAGGTCCCTGAGCCCTAACAAATCATCAAATCATCAGCCCCTGGCACCATGAACGGAGCTTGTCAAATGGCTTTGCCTGAAAAAAATCCAAGTTCTACTTGGATCATTAGAACAAACCATCTCTGGTTTTAAAGCTTTGCCTTTTAGATATGAATTTCTAAAGGTGAACTGTGCCCCCAAGAAGGCTCAAGCCCAGCGTGGAGCAAGGCTGCTTCGCTCACCATTCCCCCGCTGTCCCACAGTGGATGCTCAGAGCCAGCTCCAGTGCAGCAGGACATGGGGAGTTCCATGTGGTGCTCAGTTTAGTTAACATGGTTTTCACTCTTGCCTACACGACCCCTGCGTGTTTAAACTGCTGCTAAGCAGACCAGATTCCAAGCAGGTGCCTCCAGCGCAAGTCACATCCACTACTTGTCTGGAAGAAAGTCTCATTTTTAAAAAGTATGGCTAACAGAAAGTGAAATCACAGAAGCCCACTCAGCTAGTTTAAAGAGATGGGCGAGTGCACAGAACGTTTCTTCTAAACTTTGAGGGTGAAGCTCTGTGTCTACCGTTTTTTGCTTCTGTTGGTTGAGCTTTCTATAAAAAGCAGATGTCCTACCAAAGGAAGTAAGTCTGTTGGGCAGATATCAGCACTGCACAGGCTCTTACTGGCGTTGTGTTTTCTGGCAGTGGAAGGTTCTGGTATACAAAGTTTCCTCTTGCTAAAAATATTAGAAGTATCGAGGACTATTCATAAGAGAAGTTTTCAGCATCTTCCTTCTAGGTAGACGGTAAGCAATGCGTTCACCAAAGGAAAGCGCCACTCGGAGAGCAGAGGTTTACAATCTCCTAGACAGCCATGTGGCTGAAGAAACAGACAACACTGTCCCTAAAATACATCTAAGGCTTCATTTTAGTGGAGAATACCAATGCCTGCAACAGAATCCCACCAACATGTGGCAATCATAAGAAAGCTCAAAAGTCTAGGAATATATGCTGATGGGGGAGAGTCTTCTGTTTTGTGTTAATTTCATTGGTTAAATAAAGAGACTGCCTTGGCCCTTTAAGAGGACAGAAAATTAGGTAGGCGGAGTAAACCGAACAGAATGCTGGGAGAAAGAAGCTGAGTCAAGGAGTCGCCATGATTCTCCTACCAGACACAGACGCAAGTTAAGATCTTCCCTGGTAAGACACCTCGTGGTGTTACAGGGATATTAGAAATGGGTTAGATCGATATGTAAGAGCTAGCCAATAAGAGGCTGGAACTAATGGACCAGGCAGTGTTTAAAAGAATACAGTTTCCGTGTAATTATTTCGGGGCATAAGCTAGCCATGTGGGCGGCCGGGTGCCGGGGACGCAGCCCCACTGCTCCTATTACTACAATATGCCAAAGCTACCCTGGGGCCTAGCGGAAGCTGCTTATGGACAGCCCCTGGTGTAATGTCTCCTAAAAACAAGCCCTTCAGAAGGCTGAGTATGTATTTCCTGCTTCCCCTCTATGAAGCAACAAGGCCAAGGCAAATTTAAGGTCTCACAAATGACCTTTGATCTTTGGGATCCCAGAACAGTATGTGTGTAAAAACCAAACACATCAAGAGGGAGTTTTCCTCATATTAATCTCCCGTCTCTGCCAGAAAGACGGCACATTCTGCAGGAACATACAGTCTTTCCTATGTTCCAGCTCAGCATCGGGAGTTAGGAAGAGCAGTCAGGTGTTCACTGTCGGAAAGCGCACAAACCCAGTTCTTCTCTCCTAGACACTTTCAGTAGGGAAGAGTGAATGGGAAGGCTGAAAGATCCACAAAACAAGGATCTTCTCACAGGGCTGACTTTCTGCTGTCATCACCAGGAACTTAAACTCGGGGCTAGAGAGGTGACTCAGCAGTTAGCAGCACAGGCTGCTCTTCCAGAGGACCCAAGTTTAGTTCTTAGCGCCCACAGCAGGTAGCTCACAGATGCGTGTAACTCCAGCTCTAAGAGAGCTCTTCTGGCCTTCACTCACACACACACACACACACACACACACACACACACACACACACACACACACACACACACACACACGAAAATCTAAAAAGAAAACCTAAGCATCTTCATTTCATCCCAGTGAGCCAAAGAGCCGAAAATGAGTCCTCCCAACAGCAGGAGGGGAACTGGCCCTTGATGGCAAACTGAGGAAGGCAGTGGTCATCCCCACTCTCCTAGTGACGGGTCTTGCTGCAGCACTCACCATCACATCTGCACTGCTGCTGGAAACGAGGCAGGCTACAAATACTGACTATATGATTTCTATAAATGTTGGCAGCAGCCAGACATTCAGAGTTGGCTATATACCTGGCATTCAAGAGACATGAAAACTACCAATTTCTGCCCACATAGACTGTCTGACATTACTACCATCTCTCTTACCTAAAACCCACACAGAAATTAGTTGTATCCAAGCCAACTTTCATTCTAAATGAGTGTCTGACTCTATGCCAGGGACAGGCATCGCTGAAGAAACTGCAAACACCCCCAGGCTCTCTTTAGTGAACCCCAGTAGAATATGGAGTCTAGTGTTCATTAACAATAGATCTCTGGGGAGAGCAATGACAACCCTGGATGAAAATGTGGCGCCTGTCTTCAGGAGAGCCCTGGCTAGTGGCAACTCTTAAGGGTGGCCCCTGCTGCAAAGGACAGGGCTAATTCAGAGGTGGTGGTATTTCCTCTCAATGCTTACAAGCAGGCACAAAAGGGAAAAATGCAGCACTGTTTCCATCTCTGAGCAACAAGGCCAAGGCAAATTTAAGGTCTCAGAAATTATCTTTGATCTGGGATCCCAGAACAGTACATGTGTGAAAACCAAAGACGTCAAGAAGGAGCAGAAAGACAGCGCGTTCTGCGGGAACACATAGTCTTTCCTACGTTCCAGCTCTGGGACACAGAGGAGCAGCGCAGCATCGGGAATTAGGAAGAGCAGTCAGGTGTCCATTGTTGGAAAGCTCACATACCGGTTCTTCTCTCTTAGACACTTTCAGTAGGAAAGGGGGAGCAAGCAGCGATGTGGATGTGGGAAGCTGTCAGTCACTCCAAGAGCTCATGCCAGGCGCATGTTCCCATTGTGTGCTATAAACCTACAGCACTAGATATACACAAACAATAATAAAAAAATCAAGCCCTTGATATTAATCAGCCTCCTAGCATGTTCTCCCAGGACAGTCTCCTCCCGTCCAGCGGCCATCACCCACCAGTGTGCTAGCACCTCACCAGGTGAAATGGGAAGGAGGAAAGAAATTAATGTTTGTTAGCATTAGAGTAAATCTAAAATGATCCATCAGCAAACACTTGCCACTTAAACTGCTGCCCACTGCACGCAGCGTAGATAATAAGATGAGATGACCAGCATCGAGCCTCTTGTCACCCCCGGTCCTGAGGACAAGGTCTGTCACTAAGAACTTCTATAACTGTACACACCGATTGTCTTAATAATATTGGCTTCAATGTTCTGATCTACAGGCTGTTTCACAGTACTTTCCACGGCCTTCCTCAGATGGCCCTCATGGATGCTCCAGGAGGTAGCTAGGCAGCAGAGGCCCCCATCAGAGGAACCTGAGAGTTGGGAAAGCCGCTCTACCAAGGGGTCGTATGGCTCTTAAGAACTGAGAGGACTAGGAACTATCCTATGAACCCTCCTCCTCAGATGAATGGGCAGAAGCTCCTTCTACTGGCCTGTGCCTGAGTAACGCACATCCCTGGCAGCTTCTGGTGACTGAGTCAGAAGGTGACTGGAAAGGAACGGCTCTACGCCTGCAGCTTCAGTATCAATATCCCTTAAGTCATGAAGTCAGAGGAAATGACCTTTTCCTCAGTCCTGTCTTCAAACCTGAGCACGGCCCTACACGTCTGAGAAGACGGTGATGAAGATGAACCCTTCGTGGATACCGAAGTGTGAAATGGACAGGACAGAGAAAGGAGTATCCCTCAGGCTGCACGGAAGGCACTTCAGACAATGTCCTCAGCAGGGGCGTGGGCAGTGTGTGCGCCCAGGGTGGAGAACTGGTGCCAATTGCGCAGGAAGCCCCTGTTGTACTGGCCTGTGTCCACGATGAGCCCACAGAGGAGCCGGCGGCCCGTCTTCTGCCGAAGGGCCTGCTGGACTTCCCTCTCCGTCACATTGTAGCTGATGTTTATCAACTGGATGAGGAAGATGTAGGCCATGCCCGCGGTGATGATCACGGAGTACCACACACAGGTGAAGGACAGAGCCGAGCTGCATTGGAGAAGGAAGCCTTTCTGAACATCTGTACTCTTTAGTAAGGACCTGAGTATCCTCTCCTCTGATTACAGGATATCACAGTAGCTTCAGAATGCCAATGCCCAGTCGAACCTTTTAGATTTTCCTTTGGATTCTTAGTACAGAGTTTCCCAGCATGTTATATTTAGCAAAGGCTGTTTCGTTATACTTTGTAGCACTTGTTGAATAAATGAGCAATTCCTAAGCTGTGTCTAACTCAGGAGGAAACAGAGGTTCCAGGAGGTCATTACTGCTGTGCTCTAGGAAGTTGGAGAAAGAAATCTAAGAACAGTCTAGGGCTAACTGAGTACTACAAGGACAACTCTCCACATTAACAGCCCTTTATGTATACGTAGGAGCCAGGCTGGAGCAATGGCACAGGGTTTCAGAGTGCTTGCTGCGCTTCCAGAAAACATGAGGTCAGTTCCCAGCACCCTAGTAAGTTAGCTCAAACCACCTGTGACTCTGGTTCTAGGGACTTGTATGCCCCTTTCTGGCCTCTGTGAGCAGCCACACATACTTGACATTTGTAAATTAAATAAAAAATTTCAAAAATAAAAAAAGAGCTATAGGAACCTAATATTTCAAACTAAATCACACAGGGCAGGAAAACATCTTCAAGGCTCATTCACAAACTATGAGCTGGGGGCTGTCTCTCAGAATAATCAAAGATCAGGCCATGTTCATTTACACATGCACGGTGAAGAGTTAGCTGGGAAGAAACCACAGACTCTTCACGTGTGAAGTTAAACAGGACCTCACAGATTACAAATCTGAAAGTTCACCATGAGCTGAGGGGACAGCAATCACCACATAAAGTGGGGTGAGACATAATGGTGGGACTGGGCACCTCCTTTACCCCACGAAGCAAACAGACACTTTGCATTACTTATCACCCTTGTGTTGGCCACGAATTTCACAGTGACTATCCATATGTCTAAAGTAGAAAGTTACCACAAGGAGAGAGGGTCAATAATCTCTCTAAAATACCTGCAATGTCCAAACCTAGAGTAGGGAGCTCTGATCTCTGCAAAGACTAACGAGAACTAACAACACACAGGGTGTCTGGGTAGCAGAAGCAGAAGCTGCTCTGAGAACAAGGAGTGAGAAGGAAGAAAAGAACCAAACCAGAGGCCATAGAGCGCCCATGCTGAGGGAAGGGGGAAGGAACAAACAGTATGGACAAGGAGCACCCTTGGTGTGGGGGGATGGGAGTGACGAGGCATTCTTGGTGTGTGTGGGGGAACACTGTTGGGGGGGGGCAAGAGCACCCTTCATGTGTGGGGGTGGGAGGAGCAGGACACACATGAGCATGGAAATCTGCACAGTTTATAAATGGGTTCCCACCTAATGATGTCTGAGGAACCTTGACCTAGAAAACAGAGTAATCATGAGTGGTGAACAAACCGTGAGAGGTTAGAGAGAAGAGAAAGGTTACAGAGATATGAGCAACTCTCCAAAGGATCCAGCTGCGACCTCAGGCACACAGGAACTTCTCAGCTGTGGGAGTTCCTGGTAAAGCCAAAGCCTGTTTGTTTGCCTGTTGAGACAGGGTCTCTCTATGCAGCCCTGGCTGTCTTGGAATGTGATTTGTAGAACAAGCTGTCCTTGAACTCTGAGATATGCACCTGCTTCAGCACCCCAAGTACTCGGATTAAAGGTATATGCCATCAATGATGCTTCTGATATCATCCCAGAACACACCCATCACCACTGCACAGCTTTGT
>NC_022010.1:54716198-54725424 GCF_000317375.1 Microtus ochrogaster
TCATCCTAGAACACACCCATCACCACTGCACAGCTTTGATGGCAATTTTAGGGATGTCCAGCATCTCCAAAGCCTGCCCTATGCTTGACTGAAAACAGCTAACTTAAGGGCAAATAATGATCTGTTTCTGGCAACAAGTATTTCTTCCTCACTGACCCTCTTAACAGAGTGTTCCATAACTTACCTGTAATTTGCGTAAACTCCAGGACAGTAGAAGAGGGCTGTAAAGAGGCTTCTCTCCCTACAAATGGTGTTCAAGGTCAGCGATATCCCGTACACCGAAGTGAGCAAGAAGATCAAAAGGGCAAGTATAAATGCTTGATGATTTGATTCTCCAACGCAGCTGTTTATCCTCAAAACAGCAGAGGGGGAAAACACATTTGAAAATGTCTCATATAACCCACACGATATACAAGAAAGCCTTTAAAATAGAGACAGTAGGACGTTCAGTTATGAAACCCTAAGTCATCTTAGGTTTCAGTTTTAGGGAAATAAAACCCTGTCTGCTGTGTGACAAAGTCTTATATTCTCTATGGAAAAGTAGAACCATTATCCCTTAGTCTGAAGCCATGACTAATCAAAAAAGCAGAACCCAGCTAGGAAATCTACCCATCTAAATATAGTGCTTATACATACATAAACATACATACACAGGCACATATGGGTTTTTATGTAGTACTGGGGGTTGAACCTGGTTCACTGTGCATATTAGGCAAACACTCTACCATTAGGCTGTACCCCTAAGCCCTGATCCTAAATATTAATAAGTGAGGTCGATCACCCAGGTATGAGGAAAGTTGAGACTAAGCAGTATGAAAACTTTAAAGGTGCAGTCAGAAACACTGCACAAAACTGGAAACTGTTCACCGTGCATGAGAGCAACAAAAGGACTCGGTGCAGTTAAAACTGTGCGCAGCGTGGAGAACAGGATATTAGGAAGCAGGTCAGGTTAAAAAAAAAAAAAAGGCCCTATGTCATGGCCTCTGTGAAGGCAGGGTACACAGGTCAGCTTTCTTCTGCCCAAGCATCCCAGGATGCTCAGTGGCCAGAGGTTTCAGATTCTACAAACGAGGATCTAGAAATGGCCAACACACTTGCATGCACAATCACCCATTGGGGATAAATGAAAAGTACATGCGTTAAACTAAAAACAACCCTTTACACCTAAAGACAAGTCCCAGAAAAGAGGTGTCCCTGTCCTAAGGCCATGCACTTGGCCATTTCAATGCTCCCCCAACCCCCCACCCCCGCATTTCCTGCACTCACTCTCTCCCTTCTCTGCAGGCCTAAGGTGTAGTTCCTTAGACAGAGCCCCTGAGAGCAGCACAGGCGTACACCTGCTGCTGACAGCATTCAGAGCTGAGTCCTGCTTGCTCCCTTCAGCTCAGCATCATCCAGCAAAATTTTAGGTGCCGCATTTAGATGTGAGGGGCCTGTTGCCACCAGCCAGCTTGAAGGTACAAAACAAAGTCTATCTCCGGGCAGAAAACCAATTAAGGGATATCTGATAAGACCTCAACTACAATGGTGTATGGAAATCCCTGTTTGCAAAAAAATGATTAAGGATGCACAGCCAGAAAACAGTAGTCACCTGGAAGCAGGAACCACGTGTGCTCATAGGCGAGTGTGTATGTGTGTACACTTGCGTGTGGAAACAGAGGTTGATGTTGCTGTCTTCCTCAAACATTCTCCACCATATTTTTTGAGTGAGGGTCTCTCATGGAACCAACAACTTGCTAATCCAGCTAGACAGGATGGCCTGCAAGCCCCAGTGATCTTCCTGCCTCTGCCTTCCCAGTGCTGGGATCGAAAGCACATGGCCTTTGTATACGGATGCTGAGGGACCCCCGGTCCTCATGCTTGCATAGCAAGGATTCTACGAACTTAGCCATCTCCACAGCCCCTGATAAATTATTCTTCTTTTTTCAATCCACCAAAAAAAAAAAAAAAAAACTGGAAGGAAAAGGGGGAGGGTGGGGAGACACTCCCAAAGTTTTTCTGCTCATCCCTTCAGGAAATTGAAGGGACTAAATCTGTGAAACTCAGGAACCTGGTGACTAAGCGGGAACATCCTCACAGCCTACAAATATCTACAAGGTGTAAAACTGGGGAAAGAGACGTTTCAGGACAGCACAGAGGAAGAGCAAATATGGGTAGCCTATGAACTTATTTTCAGAGCTTCCAGATTTTTCCAACATACCAGACACAATGATGATCCATTCTCCTTACACAGATGCCACATATCCGGCAATGCCATGCCCGGGCGGGCCGTACTAGCTGACACTTGGCACACCAGTCCTCCTTCACCTTGGCAGGGCTGTCAAGTGCCACCCTGGAGGAGCCCTTAATATCATCCTTCAGCGTGCGGTTGTTGAGGCTCCCTGAGGGATCTGTTCCAGGGAACCCTTTGGTCTTCTCTTGCCCTTTTTTGATCGGGCATTCGATTTGGCTGTTGCTGGGGCATTTGTCACTGCAAGCTGGATTGCTGAGGTAGCCTGGATCCTTCTTGGCTCGGTACAAGGCTAAGAGTATTAGGAATAACCCGAAGGTAAGGAGAGCCAGCTGGGTGGGCCCTACCCGCCCTTTGGGGACCACTTCCCGCAGGAACACATAGTACATGTAACCCAGTGAGAATAGTCCAAGGCTGAGGAAAAACAGTGTCTGCTCTTTCCTTCTGTGAGTGAGGTAGTAGTACCAGAGCGCCAGCACGGGAAGGGAGGTCAGAACCACCACCCCCAGCAGGAAATGCCAGGAAGCCACGTGAAGGAAAACTGGCAAAAGCACGAGTGGAGGGACGATGCTAATATTAACTTTTCTGGCTCCTCTAAGCCAAGGAATTCGGAGGCGATCAGAAATCGTATCTGTGATTCTTTCGCAAGTCTCTGGCCGCATTGATTTACAGGTAAGCCATCTATTCAGAGAGAGCAGAACAATGTGCTTCACAGGGATTTGGTGAATTAAGAACTGCAGGGCCCCAGATGTCAAACAGCAGCATAAATGATAGAACACCAAAAGCCACATTTCATTCCCTCGCTGCTAAGCCAAGCTTTTCAGATTCAAGTATCATTTTTTTTTAGAATAGGAAGATAATGTTTATAACTGTAACAACCAGCATTTTTCCTTAAATACACAGGTATATGCACGTATTCCACACAAATGTCTAGACCCGAGTGGGTGGGCAGACACTCAAATGAATCTTTTTGTAAAAGTTGACAGTGAAAATTCAAAAAGTATTACGTAAGTGGCAGTGTTCTTCCAATGAACTCGGAAAAGCCCAGGGGACGGACACCAAAGGGGCTTGGCGGAACGGTGTGGTCTGTACTTAGCCTGGTCAGCTGGTAAAGGAAGGCGGTGTTGCAGCCAAGAGAAATGGATGCAGCTCAAAGCCTGCCCTGCGCCCCGGAGGAGCCAGGCTATGACAGACAGGTGGCCACATAAGCAGGGACTAAAAAGAACTGTGTCTGCTGACTCTGCACAGCTAGGCAGGCTGCTGTTTAAATGCTCCACTTTTAAAACCTAATCCTCAACACATGAGCATGAGGTGATGAGGCTGGTGGGCATGGTGGCTCACACCTTTATTTACAGGTGCATGAAGGCCTGAGGCAGGAGGATTACTGATCCTGGCAACTGAAGGTCAGAGTCAACAATACAGTGAGGCCTTCAGGGGGGTGGTCTTGTAAGAGGTGATTTGGTCATGACAGGAGTCCTCATGAATGGGATTAGACCCTTTATAAAGGAGGCCAAAGGAGCCTACTGATTTCACCGCATGAAGACGTGGCACGAACGCACTATGTATGAAGCAGATGGCTTCGTGTCCTAGAGTTTTGTGAAAGGGTAATGGGACTGAATATTAATAGAAACCTCTGATCAAAGTGTCCAGGGTTTCTGCACAGTTTCTCTTGGATGCTTATGTTCATATGAGAGGCTGGGAGGTGGCTCAGTGGGTAAAGCGCTTTCCATACAAACATGAGGACATGGGTTTAGATTCCCGGTACCCATGTAAAAAGGCAGGTGTGATGGTACGTGTTTGTAACCCCAGCACTAAGAAGGTAGACCTCCAGAGCTTACTGGCTATACACTCTATCCAGTCAGTGAGCTCCAGATTAAGTGAAGAAAACTTGTTTCAAAAATTAGGGTGGTGGATCTATAGCATAAGACATCTGACACACCTTTCAGCTACACATAAATACATATACAAGCAATAATTAATAATAATGGTGACTTTAGGGGCTAATAAGGGTAACTTCAGTTGACAAAGTATTTGCATGACAGCAAGAGGGCTGAGTTTGAATCCCCAGCACCCATGTGAAAATCTGGACAAGGGGCTAGCAAGATCACCCAGCGGATAAGGGTGCTTGCCACCATGGCAGATGACTTGAGTTCACTCTCAGGGTCTGATGTGGGATCCCCCTCTGTATGCTGTGAATACCATTGGTTTTGGGCCTGTGATAGGGTAGAACAGAGCTAGGCAGGGAAAACTAAACTGAATGCTGGGAGAAGGCAGAGTTAAGAGAAGCCGTGGAGCCACTGCCAGAGACAAACATGCTGTAACCTTGCCGGTAAGCCACGAGCCTCATGGTAAAATATAAAATAATAGAAATGGGTTAAATTAAGATGTAAAAGCTAGCCAATAAGAAGTTAGATCTAATAGGCCAGTGATTTAATTAATACAGTTTCTATGGGGTTATTTCGGGAGTCTGGGCAGCTGGGAAAAACACAAGCGACCTCCATACTACAAGGGTCCACAGGGTAGAAGGAGAAAACCAACTCTGGCAGGTTGTCTTCTGACCTATGCATAAAAACCATGGGACATACATGGCTATACAGGCACATACATTATAAAAACAGAGAGGCATGGTTGTGTGAGCTTATATTCCTAGTGCTGCAGGGCAGGCAGCTGCAGACAGGAGATTCCTGGAGATTGCTGGTCAGCTAGTCTGGCCAACTGAAGAAGCCTAGGCTCAGTGAGAGGCACTGTCTGAAAAAAATACGGCAGAAAAACAACTCAGAAAGACACCTAACACCAACCACTGTCCACAAGGAGCCCACACGTGTACATGCACATACAACACATGAGACACATACACTGACCTTACAGACATAATGTTTACAACCAGGCAGTGCTGGCACAGGCAGAGGCAGGACGATCTCTGTGAGTTCGAGGCCAGCCTGGTCTACAGAGCAAGTTCCAAGACAGCCACGGCTACACAGAGAAACACTGTCTTGGAAATGTCTCGGAAAACTGACAGACAGACAAAACCAAAGCAAAAGACACAATGTAAAACCAAAGGGCAAACAGCACCTCAAGATATGGAAAGTTCTCAGCCTTCTTAGCTTGTTTATACAATAACAACTGTGGGGGCTGGAAAGATGGCTCAGTGGTTAGGAGCACTGACTGCTCTTCTAGAGGACCCTGGTTCAGTTCCCAGCACCCACATGGCAGCTCACAATAACAGCTGGGAAAGCCTGTGTGAAAGAGTCCATCATCAGATGACAATGGCTCAGCCCTGTGCTGTTAATCAAAGCAGTGGGAGGATAACCCTTAAAGCAGTTGAGACTGTGGTTGCATTCCTATCATAAGCTTAGAATGCTTGGGCCTTGATGGCACCATGGTTTGAGAGCAAGTGGCTCAGAACACCCCTGAAATCTCAGGGCTCACTGGTAGTCACATAAAGTCTCTGCTTACTACAGTCTGGTGTAGTGTCTTACAGAAACCCCAGGTGTGGTTCCTGAAAAGCCAGGTACAGCGGAGATTGTAGCGACCACTACTCTCAAGGACACCAATGGTAAACTTGGGTGGCATCGTATGTTCCCAATTCTACAGCCTCACAGAATACAGGAGTTGTGGGGACATGGTTATATGCATGTAAGTGTCAAAGAATGTTCCAGAGAGCATCAAGGCCAAGGCTAAGAAGTGCCACAGAGTGGAGTCACCCCACAGAGTCCTCTCACTAGGGTGTTGTCTTGTACTCATGGGCCTGGGACCACGGGCACAGAACCTTACTAAGCAACGCCTGGTAAAGCTGCACGCTAATAACTGACCAAGACCCCAGAATGGTGGACCTAGCAGCACACCACCCCTGTGCAGGAACGAGACTCTGACCCATGAGAGCTGTGTCGAGAGCTGCACCCTCAGGAGCCCAACTTTCAGATCTGTGTGTCTGGAAGGTAGGCTTATAGTTAAGACTTGCGTTGTTACACAGAAAAACCCTGTCTCCAAAATAACAAACAGAAAAAGACTTGTCATTTGCCCTGTGGGAATGGGACCTGCCTCCCCCTTTTTCTTTCCCATTTCCCATTTCTCATTTTTTGCCATGGAAATGTCTTTTCAATGAATGTCTCACTATTGTGTTTTCAAAGTACGTAACTGTTATCTCTTCTCTGTTTATGTGTACGTGTGTTTTGCCTGCATGTATATACGTGTATCGTGTGTGCCTCGTGACCACTGAGGTCAGAGGAGGTGTTGGATCCCTTGGGACTGGAATTATAGGCAGCTGTAAGCTGTCATGTGGATAGTGGGAATTGAACCTTGGTCCTCTGCAGCAGCAGGAAGCGCTCTTTGCCTCCCTTCTGCCCACAGCCTGTTACCCACAGGCCCGAAGCTGAAGGACACTGTATGAGTTAGACAGTGCCACTCAGACCACTGTCCAGACTTAACATGTCTATGCCGACACTTGCACAATTAAATATTTGAGGCTGTTGGGATGCAAGGAACGTCTTTTGATTGTAAAGATACTCATTGGTGGGACCAGAGGTAGACTGCTAAGATTTAAATATGTGTGGCCCACTAAAGTTCATTTAGTTCAAACCTAATCCACATCTTATTATACGATCTTATTAAGAGGCAGGGCTCTTAGGAAGTGATGAAGTCAACAGGGTGGAGCAGGAATGAGATTAGCATCCACACAAAAGAAGATCAAGGCAGGCGGGTCATCCATCCCTTTTGCCATGTGGGGATGTAGCAAGATGATGCCATCTATGAGGAAGAGGGTTCACACCAGATACTAAACTGCCAGCACCTTTGACCTTGGATTTCTCCACCTCCAGAACTGCAGGCTTCCTCATCTACCATCTGTACCCACTCTGGAGGATTTGGTCGCAGCAGCCTAAGTGGACTAAGACAAGCAAGAACGTTAAGGTAGGTTATGCAAAAATAACTTTAGACAGTTCTTTTGAGCAGGTCTAAACTGTAAAGTGAGTGGGAGATGATGACCTGGAGTCACAGAGCAGCAGGGTCAGGGGGAAGCGGGAAGCACAGCTGTCTCCAGGCCTCAAGGGCCAGAAGTGACCAAGAGTCAGCAAAGTTAATGGAGAAGCCACAGCCCTGAGTGACAGTTTCTCCAGCCATTAGTGCAGAGTGCTCTATTTTCTCAGTATGGATTTCAGACTAAGTCTAAAGAAGCTATATTTAAGGCTACCTATTTAAAAAAGACTATAGAAAAAGACAAGGAACAATTATAAAGAGGTTATGGGCTTAAGAGTGAAGCTTGACAGGAGAGTTCTGTGGTCCCCAGGGAGAGCGTTTTCATGGCTAGACTAACAACCTACAGTGACTCTGTAACCAAAAGGGGCTGCTTCTGGGAAAAGTGTGTCCCCAACACCCCTCTTCCTCGCACATCATGCTTTCCATAAGTAGACGTTTAAAAATAAAGATTTAGAAAAAAATAGTGAAAACCAGTTCACTGTCGCTTGATACAAAATGGTTTTCACTAACGCTAAAAAGTCTCCCTCTAGATAGCAAGTTCCATCGATGAGATCCTGGTGAAAGTAAAGGCCAAAGATAAGACAACAGTACAGTCAAGATGGTATTGTTGCTTACATAAAACAGTCCTCTCTGTGGGACATACATGACCTTTCTCCCTGGAAACAAGGGGTGAACCAAGAGCAGAAAACAATCTTTCAACCTCCAAGACCCACGTGACCTAGCGGGAACGATGCCTTTCATGGGCTCCACTAAGACCACTGGAAATGTAACAACTCCCTGGATCGTTCTTTTAAACTTGCAGTTGCGCTGGTTTGTGCTCTTTATTTAACACATTTAATTTGCCTACTCTCCCTTGTTCTGCGTGTTCTCCCCATGCTTATCCTGTAAGAAGAAAACTGTTCAAGTCCTCGAGAACTGAACTGGACAGCCGTGGACTGCTACCTACCTCATTTTTACAAAATCCTCACATGACATCAAAAACTATTCTCTATTTTCGACCCTTTGGAATAGAACCAAGAGCAAATTCTAGCACTCTGGAAGGCAAACCTGAAAGAATACACGGTACATCTCAACAGCAGCAGTTGGGTCAGCATCTGAAAACTGTATGCTTACCTGTCACAGCCTTCATCGAGGTCTTGACAATCACACAAACAAGCAGCCACGTGGTTCTTTTCCCCATTTCGATCAATATACTCACAGCAGCACAGGGGCTCCAACTCAGGTTCTTCGGTTTTCTTTTTTTTTACTGGCTTCATATTGCCCTTCAGTGTTTGCACCTGTCACCATGAGCCATCAGAAGCTCTCAGAAGGCAAAGGTGGCAACAACTCAACTCACATCCTGTAAACACATCCTCGCTTGTGATTAACGCCAACGCCTGAGCAATAAAAAATGAAAAGAAAGGGGGGAGGGGTCCTGTTTCCATCAGGTTTTCCCGGCTCCGCGTGGCCTGAAAGGGGGCTCCTTGACTCCTGGGGCTCTGAGTATCTTCACCTCCCTTCCTAGCCCAGAAGCACCTGGGTACCAACCGTTCCCATGGCGACAGCCGACCACGCTGCCCGGGACAGCAGGGCTAGGGCGGCCCAGTTCACCTGCGGGTGCCGGCTGGGTAGAGCCGGGCGGTCCCCACCCCGAGGCTGCGTGCCGTGGAAACTCACCCTCGCAGGTGCAGGCAGTGACGCCTCGGCGCTTCAACCATCCACCCGCCCCGGGCTGCCAGGAGTCCCCGGCAGCCCCGAGGTCTCCGTCCAGCCCACTCCGAGCCAGCCGCTCCGAGGGCGTGGGCGGGCCTGGAGAATGACCTTGGCTGAGAAGTTACCTGCCCTCCTACGGAGGCGGGGACCGGGAGGAGGACCGGCTCCTCTGGGCGCGGCTGCGTCGGGGACCCAGCCCTGCCGGCTCGGGCGTGCAGGGTGGAGTCGCCCACCTGTCTGCACCGCCGGTGTGCGCGCGCCTGCCTTGCGATCCAGTCGCCCCCGGCCGCCGCTCCGCAGGTCGGCGCGCGCTTCCGGGTGCCCCGCCCC
>NC_022010.1:54725524-54731691 GCF_000317375.1 Microtus ochrogaster
CGCCGCCTGCCCACGAGGCCCCTCCCCCGCCGCGCTCCGGGCCACCCCGCACCTGCGCCGGGCCCTCGGGGTGCAGCCGGGCTAAGGGATGGGACCTAGGCATTTGCGCGCTGCGGGAGTTGGCCGGCCACCAGCCGTCCTCCTGCGCCCGCAACAGGCGTTGGGTTCGATCTGCACCGCCGGGTTCTGGGGTGCCACCCCACTAGTCGCCCACCTTCCCTTTAGGCCAGCTGCTGCTCCCAAGTCCCGGCTTATCCAACTTGCTCAGACTCTTGAGTCCTGGAGGTTGGGTCTGCATTCCAGTCAGGCCTCTCTGGTACTTTTGCTTCAGTAGTGTACATATTTGCAATGAAATTGCCCAGAGAGTCCTCTTTGGGTTTTATAGCTGCACAAATCAGTGAAAACTGTGGGCCTACCTCAGGCTTTCTAGGTTTGGTTTTTAAGCAGAAGTAGAAGAAAAATTACAACTTAGATATTTTGGGTTTTATTGAAGTCAGACTGCATAACATTCAGATTTATTAAGTCTGCATACATATTTAGTCTTTTATCTACAAAGTAACGTTGGTAATCCTTGAGGTATATTATAAAGTAGTTTGAGAGAAACCACAAAAAAACATTCCCTTCGACGGTTAACATTTTTCTAAATTTAGCCATTTCCGATTTCTGCTCCAGTCACTCCTGCTCTCGGCGAGAAACTTTATATGTCCTTAACAAAAGCGAACAAAACGAACGGGAGTTACCACTCTGCACCCCCTCCAGGTAGATTAGTTGGGGTTCATCCAGAGAAACCCACTTCGCTCCAGTCCGTATTTTCTTTTTTTTTTTTTTTTTTTAACAGGCATCTCAAAAACTGTTGTCAGCAATGCCATTTGACTTTGGTGACATATTGCACTAAAGGTAATGGTTGTTCAAATAATAAGAATATATGTGCCAGGCAGTGGAGGCTCACACCTTTAATCCCAATACTCGGGAGGCAGAGACAGGCAGATCTCTGTGAGTTCGAGGCCAGCCTGGTCTACAATAGTGAGGTCTAGGACAGCCAGAGCTGTTGAGAAGCCCTGTCTAATATATATACGAAGAAAGCCCTCTAGAGAACAAAACAATTATGTCCTAGACTTTTCCTAAATCCTGGGGGTCGGAGCTGATGTCAGGTCACAACGTCCTGATTTTCACAAACCCCTTGTGCTGAGGCAACTGCCTGAGCAGCTTTCCTGAAATCCCGAGTTTGTGCCTCTCAACTTCAGCCAGTGTGCAAGGACTCCACAGTCTTTATTGTAGCCCAGCGTGTAACTTGCCAATGACACAGCCTACACACATGTGTAGAGAATGAAACTATATAGCAGCTACTGAAAAAGGATGGATTATTTTCAACCAGGTGGGTCACTTTCAGCATCGGGCCCTGCTAGGCTGAATCCAAGCATAGTTCATGGATTCATTTGCTCTTTCATGAAATGCCCAGATTTTATCATAATCTTCTGGCTTCTAAAACTAAAAATAGTTCACTCTGAGGTATCCTACACCTCACCTCTGGTACATATAAGTTTGTGTGTGTGTGTGTGTGTGTGTGCGTGTTCCTTCATTAAGATACAACACGGCCCATGAATCTTTCAGACAACACAGAGTTTCAAAGGGTTTGACCACTGACCCTGCATGCCAAATCAATGAAGAGACTGTAGCATTTAAAGATACAAACTTGGAATGTTTGTGCCTAAAAAAAAAAAATGTTTCTGTAGCTTTTTGGGCTCTTAAACTCAGTGATGAACACAACTCACAGACCACTGGGCACACAGGGCCTCTGTGCTAACAGATAAATTTAAGAGGTCAAGTTACAAGCCTCAGCATAGGAAAAAATGCCGCCGAGCCCAGGGTGTCTCCCTTCCCTTTTGTGTCACAGAATTTCAATTCCAAAATATATTTCATGGTTCACTGGAGAAATTCACAGCTTAAAAATATCTATAAGTGAAAAGATAGAGTCTTAAGGCTATTGGAGAGAAACCACTTGGTAAGTGTTATTTAAATAAGGCTTTCCTAGTAGAAATCCAGACATAAAATATGAGAACTGTTCTTGTGACAGTGACAGCCTCCATCCTCGGCTCCCTTCCAGCTGTTGTCTCCAGGTCCAGGTGTCCGATTTCTGCAGCTCGGTGCTAGCTCTCCACAGCCACCCCCGTCTTGTTCTTGTTTAGTAAATCGAAGGTCTTCTGAAGCATAACGAGTGAGCTCTTCAGCTGCAAACAAAATGACCAAAAATTCAGACTGCAATTTTTACTGCTACTTCACTCCAAAGGTTTTTTCTTTATGTTGATGCTCAAATAGAACTTGACCATCCAGTACCTGATTCTGCTGCATGAACAGGTGCTGGAGGGTCTCGTTGGGTGTATTTGCTCTTACGCTTTTGGCTCTTTTTGGTCTGACTTTTGGGGGGGTCCCACCACCCAGCTCCCAAATCCCACACAGAGGCTTAGTCCTAGTTTTGAGTGCCTGGCCTTCGCTTGACTTGTTTCTTACCAGTTTTTCTTAAATTATCCTGGGCTATGTTTTGCCTCTGGGCTTTTTCCTTTCCTTCTGTGTATCTTATTTTCACTCTTGCTGCATGGCTGCCTGTATGGGTGACTGGCCCCTGATGTCCTCCTCCTTCTCCTTGTGCTCTTGTTGTGCCGTCTTTCTTCCCAAGTGTCTCCTCCTATTTATTCTCTGCCTGCCAACCCCGCCTACCCTTTCTCCTGCCTGGCTATCGGCCATTCAGCTCTTTATTGAACCATCAGGTGTTTTAGACAGGTGAAGAATCAGAGCTTCATAGAGTCAAACAAATGCCTCATTGACAAGAGTAACACAGCTTAAAATAATTTTCCGTAACAAGGGCAGTTCTTTCCAGAAAGTCTGTCTTACTATCCAAAGGGAACGCCTTGGTTTCTTAGAGGTTTCTCAAGGCTCAGTGGTCTCTTCACACTCCCCTCAACACCTCGAGCCCTGCGGCTAAGCCATCTAGCATCCTCTCCACAGTCCTAAAACTTCCCTATACCACCGACCCCATAGAAGTTTCCCGAAGACCCTGTCTCTGAACTCCGGGATAACTATCCTACCTCAGATTTCCATCCTCCTTTTAAAAACAAAAATTGACTTCTCTGATAAAATTGAAAGCAACATGAGACCAAGAAACATATCTTACTCCCTACTGTAGTCGCTCATGTGTTCATTCAACAAACCTGGTGTATCTGTTTCATGCTGGACACAATGCTAAGTGTGGAGTGCATAATGCCTAGCCAAGATGTTCCTAGACCTAGCCACGAAGAGCACAGGGGTTCGGCACAGCACGGTTTATAGATGGGGTTATTCAGAAAGAAGGAAGGTTCCCTTCTTTACAAGGCGTGGTCATCCACCGAGAGGAAAGCATGAGAGAGAAGTGAGAATGATGAGGCGGCAGGGGAGAGTTACTAAGCAACCACAGAGAAGGTCCATCAAAAGACAGCCCAGCTGAGGACCTGCCCATTCACACCCCTGAGGAACAGACTGGCCTACCTGTTCCAACATCACTATGGAATCTTGGAGCACTCCTTTTAAACGGTGAGCCTGATCTTTGTTCTTTTGAATATTTTCTGTTCTTGAGAACCTATCAGCGACTAAACTGAAAGAGAAAAAAAAAATCTAAAATTGATGAAAATAGCTGCTGACCTTATTTATAGAAATTATTGTGTCCCATGGATTGCAAACAAAGCACATCAAACCCTGCCACCACCACAAAAAATAAAAGTAACTTTTATTTTACTGAAAAAAATAAAAAGTAAAATAAAACTAAGCACGTGTGACTATAAGATATAGCAGACTAGAATTCCTAAAATTAAATTTCCAGTGACAAAGAAACAGGTGGCGACAACAGGCAGGGCTGGGGTGGGGAACTTACTTTAAAGATCTCTCTTCGTGGAGGTGAAGCCGGTAGAAGGACTGAGCGGCGTGTTCTATCTTTGACAACTTCAGAAACAGCGTCACGTTCAGCAGAACTAGCAACAGCAAACTGTGCAGAACAAATGACAGTTCGTTAACCCGCACTGAGCTGCAGTGCAGGCTGCAGAGGTGGCCGGGCACCCAGGTGGTAGAGGCAGGAGGATCTACTGTGATTCAAGACCACAGACAACCTGGGCTACAAAGCCAGACCCCGCCTTCTCCTCCACCTTCCCAAATGAAGAAAATAATATATATGCCAAAGCTCCCAACTCTATATGATCTAGGCGATTTTCTAGTTATTTAAACCGTCCCCATTTCGTTCTATAGAATAATTATCTTCAAGTATTCCATGGACATGTGATGGATAGTGATGGAACTGACTGGAGTGATGAGAACAGCCCTTCAAGAATCTCAGTTCACAGGTCGCCTCTGACCCCCGGCCTCTCTTCTCTGCTGGAACCCAGCCAGTGCTGCGCAGCTATGGGTTTAGAATCTACCAGGTAAGCTTTCAGCGTCTATTTTTGGGTTATGTTGGCTTAAGCAATTACACACCCATAATACTGCATTTTAGAAGTGAAATGAAGATCAATATGCTGCTGATTTTAGGGACATCACAATGTTATCTTTTATTCCCAGTAGAAGCAAAAATGTACATATATATGTATATATATATATGCGTGTGTGCTGAATATATATTTGCATATTCAGCAAGTATATATGTATATATATATGTATATATATTCAGCAAGACTTTCTTCTTGTTAATCTTGAATGAAGGAAGTACCAGATAAATCCTAACATATATTAATAATGATAAATATATAATTTTTACATGCAAATGTAATGTTTTGTTTTTAACAGCAGACTTTCAAATTAATACAGACCTCATTACACATGTATATAAACTGACAAGTAGTATCATATGTCTTCACTTATTTTGTTTTGTTAAAAGATTTATGTACCTCACATTGGACATATTGGATCTAAGGGTATAGCTCAGTGGTAGAGTACTTATGTAGCATGAACAGAACCCTGGCTTTGATTCCAGGGAGCACAGAAAAGTTTAGTTTTTCATATGGTATGTGAAAAACTAAAAGTAACAGGAGAATCAAATCTGTGAAATTATCATGGCACTGAAGTGATGTATGTGGACATACACATACATATATATTTCCAGATTTGAATATAAATGCATTTTTCTACAAAGTAATATAATGGTATTTGTCATTCAAAAATAAACTGATTTAATTAGAATCTGAAAACCTTTCCTAAAACTCAAAGGGAAATCTGAGAGCAGTGGTGTATGCAGGGTATCCCAGCATAAAGGAGGCTGAGGCAGGAGGATCACGAGATAGTTCAAGGGTAGCCTAGACTTCATAGTAACAAAAAACACACTAATGAGGATAACAAAGTATTTCCCGCTTGTTCTGAGATCTGTAGTAAGGAAAACAGCTAAGAGCCTCATTCCAAAATTATCACCCAGTCTGTCACTGGTCAGAACCATTTATACCATCAAGGGGACTCCCCCAAGGTCCCCATGCAGCTTGTACAATTAGAGTTCTTAGGTGTGACTTCATGGGTAGGTTCCTATAGTGTACCCCAAAGTTCTGACTAATTGCCTAATAATATTTTTCATGCTGTGATGCTTAGATCATTCATATGTAGGGTGTATGCTCTAAGGTTCATCACCAGCTGCTCGTCCAGGGGTTTGGTGTCCAGCACCCACATGGCTGCTCACAATTCTCTGTAACTCCAGGCCCAGGGGATCCAGCACCCTCTTCTGACCTCCTTAGTTACCAGGCATGCACGTGATGCACAGAAGGACACGCAGGCAAATACCCATACTCATAAACATAAAATTTAAAAAATTGTTAAATGTTTTAAAAACTCCTGATCACTATTCAAAGTCTACTGAATCGGCCTTTGAAATCGGGGATGAAAATCTGCATTTTATCCCACTCCTAACTAATTCCTATTCACATAAACATGGGAACCACTGACCTAGTTTAGCAAAGTAGAAGGATTTTATGGGAATATGACCAACATGTATTTTCTTTAAATTTATGGAACTTCCCATAAAAACCCACAGAGTCCATAGAAATGAGTCAAAATGTTCTTTTTAAAAATGCTTAGCAGCCAGGCGGTGGTGGCGCACGCCTTTAATCCCAGCACTTGGGAGGCAGAGGCAGGCGGATCTCTGTGAGTTCGAGACCAGCCTGGTCTAC
>NC_022010.1:54731791-54735645 GCF_000317375.1 Microtus ochrogaster
AAAAAAAAAAAAATGCTTAGTGTATATTTTATATTCCCTTAAATTTTACAATTCTGAAAAATCATACATCAAAAGCTATCACACCCAAACCTGTCAGACTGTTTCTATGAGTCAGCAACAGTCAATAGTGACCATTTCTACCCAGCAAAACACAACAAATGCAGGAGCTGTTGAGATGACACAGTGGTTAAGGACACTGACTGCTCTGTCGAGCACCAGGGTTTCGTTCCCAGCACCCACAGAACAGTTCACAACTGGCTGTAGCTCCAGTTCCAAGGGATAGATGCCCTCTTCTGCCCTCCAAAGGCACTGCACACACAGACACAGAGGGAAAGCACTAATAGACATGAAATAAGAATAAATCCTAAAAAAGAAAAAAGAAGAAAGAAAGAGAGCGAGAGCGAGAGCGAGAGAGAGAAAGAGAGAGAGAGAGAGGGAAACAAATGCCTTCCAACCTTCCAATTCTTTCAGAAACTATTTAAAAACAGAGATATAAACCAAGTAATGGGCTGGAGAGATGGCTAGAGGTAAGAGCACTGGCTGCTCTTCCAGAGGTCAATTCCCAGCAACCACATGGTGGCTCACAACCATTTGTAATGAGATCTGGTGCCCTCTTATGGCCTGCAGACATGCATGCAGGCAGAACACTGTATATATAATAAAAAAATTTTAAAAACCAAGTAAGTACACTGAATACTCACAAAATGCTCATCACCACAATCAGAGCGGTGTCACAGCTGTCCACGGTCTTTCTCTTTCCTATAGGTGAAAGTGAGAGTGAGAACTGTGAACACTGCTGAAAGTTAATAATCATCCAAAATCAACCTGAAAAAAATATGTCATTTGTAAAGACAAAATGATTTAGGGTGAAGTCTTTGCACTTTTTATTTTTTTTAGACTCATGATACCCTGGGTAAAATGTGAAACAAACCTAAAAGGAGATAAGCCATGGCAGTTCTTCAAATTTGAAACATGTTACAAATTAATTTACTATGAAATTAAATAATACATAGCACATGATGTAATGCTAAGAACATTGAGCTTATCTAATATATAACGTTATTCTCCTTTAAAAAAAAGTGACCAATCACTGTGACCCAAAAATTTATGTTTCAAAATTAAAAAGCTATTGATCTTAATCAGTGGTTGGACATAGTTACACAAAGTTAAAAGTCTAATGGGGACATGGTAATGTAAGGGGAACAGAGGGGCTGACAGCTTTAGGGCTGTGGAGGGAAGAACAGTATAGGGAAGAGTCTGCGAAAACGAAAATCACGTTCTACCTCTGCAGTTTGCCTAGGCTAGCCCCGACAGTACACTCAGAGCTAAACATCAGGTATCTGTACACGGTAAGCAGGAAATAAACAAGTAAGCTGCCCAGAGCTTGGATTTAGTGACTCATTGGTGACAGTAGCCAGCTGGACAGCACAGACAGCTGAAGGGACAGCTCTAAGCAGCCCCAACCAACTGCTGTTATGAAGGGATCTGGTACAGTGCCATCAGACTTGAGATTTTATTTAAATATCCTTTTTTTTCCTTCCTTTTTGAGGCAAAATTTCAGTATGTAATTCTGGCTGCCCTGGAACTCACGAGGTACACCAGCTGGCCTCAAACTCACCGAGATCTGCCTGCCTCCGTCTGAGTGCTGGAACTAAAGGCATGTACCAGTACAGTCAGCCTGAAACTTTTAAATGCTCTGTGGACCAAACAAAATACTCTACTGGCCACATGCCTGCCATGTCCCAACTCCTCCTTTAGGCTTCTATGTAGCCGTCACTAAGAAACTCAGAGTATATTAAATATTATCCAAAAGGAGAGCAAGGTAGACTTCCTTAAATGACATTCTTGGTGAACAAGAGACACCTCGTGCGTCCTGAGGCTAAAATCTTTTACCTATAACATCCCCTTTGGCCTCGAAGCCCACATCGATAGAAGAACGCTGAGAGGGCAGCTTAGGAACTGTTTCTGCCGTTCGATTCAAGGTCCGCCTTCTCCGCCGTAGGCTACTGAGTTTTCCAGGGTCTTCGATGGATTGATTTAACACAGACTCTTCCATTAATAAATCAGATTCTAAGGTGAAAATTTTAAAACAATAGGATAAGGAGGAAGCCTTCTCAGCTGTAAGACCTAGGCAGTGTGTGTGTGTGTGTGTGTGTGTGTGTGTGTGTGTGTGTGTGTGTGTGTGTCCACACATGGCTGCATGCACAGGTTTGCTTGTTTGAGCCTTGATAAACTTTTCTAATCATATGTTAGGTTTTACAGACTAGATTCAAACTTTATTCTTAATTAAAAGCTTTGGAGACTACAATGACCCTATAATGAGGCTTCATTATTCTAGGAAGAATGTTTATCAATAAATGATGGGATCATCAGTGGAAACTCACTAGTGCTATATTAAATATTAACATAATGGCTTCAGTTATGGAAACAACAGCTCCACATACTTCCATGAGGTCATTAGAAAGTGTTCCAAAATAGAGCCCAGTGTTTCCTAACCCTAAAGCGAAGAGAAACATGTAGACATTCTAAGGTTTGCAAAGGAACATTCTGGCAAGGGGATCTTCAAACAACCTAAAAATCCCAATTTTTTGTCGTTTATTTCAACCCTTTCCTTTCTCAGTTTTTCATCCAAATCTCATTATCCAATAGCCAAGCTCATGTTTAAGCTTCATTTTCTCTGTTGCTGATGAGAAGTTTAATAATGAAACAGTCAAAGGGAAAAGAGCTGGAGGACAAATGACCAACAAAATAAACCATGCAGCCTAAGTCACTCAAGCTGATTGGCCTCAGCTTTTCCTTCAGTAAAATTAATTATGTTCACATATGTGCGGTGTTCCCTCATGGATTTATTAAGAATATCCCAGCACAACAGCCGCATTGCTTCTCATGGTCATCTACCAGTACCCCCTCCACCAAATCCATAGGAACAGAGTGCCATTGCCAAGTGGGCCTACATAAGCCCAGGAAAGCTGCGGCCAAGAAGGCAGGGTGTGGGCCTCGGGGCTCTGCAGAAGTGAGAGGGTGAGTGACTCCATAACCAATTTTGTAATCCCAAACTGTGCTCAGCCTCCTGCCTCCTTGCAAAGGCAAGCAGTGTGTGATCTTGAAGAAGTCACTTAACCCTACTTTGATTTCCTCTGTAGTCAAATGGGAAACACCAATCATAGCTACACCTCACAGGGCTGCTGTGAGTATGAAATGTTCACACTATGATGTACATTTTAATTCTGTGGCGGGCACAAAACAAGCATTAAATAAGCATTGTTAGCAACAATAACTGAGATTTTAAAACCACACAATTGACAGAGCAAGTGAGGAGCAGAAGCCACTTCCGTGAGCATCATTCCAGCCTTGTCACCTGGACCCTCCGTGTCCTAAACACGTGGCCTGGACACAAACAGATGCAGCAAAACTTTACAGACCGAGCTGTTTGAAGTAGCTCTCCAGCGAACTCCAGGAATTCTTCTCAATTAAAGACTTGATAATGCCCCATGGTTGTTTCCTGTACCTCACGTCTGTGGAAACTCTAATAGGATGAGAAGAGACCAGGTGAGTTCAGAGGAGTATGGCCATAGGCTACTTTAGCTATCCCACTGCAACAAAACATAAGGTTACATTCTGTGGAAAGCCAAAAGAATGAAATGTCATTACTATTATAAAATAAAAATTTGTTCTTTTAAAACCATTGTGAGCTGCTACTAACCTCATCAAATTATAATATTCTACCCTCACCGAAATAGCAATGAAAGCTTCAATAAATGCTAAGAAATTAAGTTGGCAGTAATGGCATATGCCTTTAATCCCAGCACTTGAGAGGAAGAGGCAGGTGGATCTCTATGAGTTTGAGACCAGCC
>NC_022010.1:54735880-54744863 GCF_000317375.1 Microtus ochrogaster
GAGGGAGAGAGAATTAAATAAATTTCTAAATGCCTGGGAGGGGTCATCAGATCTCTTGATCACACACTAGCTGGAAGTAGTTCTATTCCTTAACTCCGAGCAAAGCCTGTGACGGCCACTGCTCTTCAAGGCTGCAGCATTCTTTACTGCCCACTGCAGCTGAGTCCCTTACTGCTCACCACACCTTCCCGTGGAACTCCTGGCCCTGTGACCCTTAGACTTGGTCATGTGACTTGTTGTGGCCAGTTCTATGGCTTTTTCTTCCTATGGCAACTGAAGAACTCTTGTTCCAGACTGTGCAGCCCCAGAATCTCAAAGCCTTTATCAGTTTCAGTCTTAGTGAGGACTTCTACCCTTCTGATCACTGCTGGACATGTAAATTAGGCAAGAAGTAAAGTTTTGTTGTGCTTGACTAAGAATTCAAGGCTAATGTTATGCAGCATACTGTGGACTACTTTAAAACATACACTTGCAATTGCTCACCTCAGCCTGCATCTCTGCTTTGCCGATCGGACGATACAGTATCTATTCAGCGTATAGAAGTAGTCATGGTAGGGAACGTCATGTGTCAGGACTTCTGAATCTACTAAATAAAATTGTGCTTCCCGGCTTTCCTTATACAGTGTCTGCCGAAATAAGATGCAAATGCCTATTTTCAATATTTTTTAAATATTTATTTATTTATTATGTATACAATATTCTGTGTGTATGCCTGAAGGCCAGAAGAGGGCACCAGACTTCATTATAGATGGTTGTGAGCCACCATGTGGTTGCTGGGAATTGAACTCAGGACCTTTGGAAGAGCAGGCAATGCTCTTAATCACTGAGCCATCTCTCCAGCCCCTATTTTCAATATTTTTATGTTCTCAGCTATTTAGAACAAATATACTGAAGTTCCTTCATCAAAAATCTTAACGACAAGCTAGGACTGAATGAGAAATAAGTTGCAGAGTCTTTCTGTGTTTATTGGCTATAATGAATTTTAAGTTAAAATTAAATTGACAATTCAAAATCAATTGAATAATGCAAGGGCCACAACTCCCACATTCTCTGAAGTTTAACAGAACCAAATGTCAACGGGGGGGGGGGGGGGGTAATGATGCAACTAGACCAAACATCACTTTCCCTGAACAGGACATGGGGAGCTGTCAGGAGAACCTTTCTCATTTTAACAGCCTTCCACCTGTCCTTGAAGGAGGAAAGACTGACTGCTAAACTTATGGAAGATTCTCCTATGCCAAAAGACTGATCTCTTCGTATTTGTGACAATCTTTTAAAATGGTATGTAAGACAGGAAGTCACATTCTCTTTGCCCCAATGGAGAAAACTGCAGCAGCACCCCGCCTTCAGGAATTCATGCACTTCATATCACAGGCCTGCTGCTCAGATTGGCCAAACATGCTCTGCTCTGGGCCAGTACCGCACTAGTCCTGAAGAAGACTATGGGCTTGTACTTAGTCTTTAAAACCCCTGTTTTCCCGTGTGTCACTGCAGCTACCTAGCTCTTTGGCTTCCTCCTTGACATGATCCTATAAATTAGATTTTAGAAGTGTTTGTTTTAAAATTTTCTATTATGGTCGAGCGGTGGTGGCACACGCCTTTAATCCCAGCCCTTTGGAGGCAGAAGCAGGTGGATCTCTGTGAGTTCATGGCAAGCCTGGTCTACACAGCAAGTTCTAGGCAGGTGGTCTATTTGACCAGGGGTGGGAGGGTGTACTTTCTAGGCTTTGAAGCCCTTTCTAACCTGTGACAGTTCATCATCCCTGCCAGGTGTTGGGTGAAATTGTCTCATAAACTGTTGCCTGTGACAGGCCACATCTCTCCTGCTGCAGGCGTGACCCCTCCACTCACCTGCTTCTCTGTGGCAGCAGTGTATTTCCCTGTAAGTGGATTACTGAGGACTATAGTGTAGGTCATGGTTCTCAGCTGATCGCCTCCAGACTCAACTGTCCAGGGTGTAGATACCACATCTAATCAGAGCAAACAGAGAGACTTTAAGATGAACCCAGGGTGCAGTTGGAGAATTATATAAACGTTTACAAGTAGAATCTGTCCAAGTTTTACAACCACATTAGAAAAGGAAGCATCACACACCCAAGAGTTGACCATTCAGGACATGCTATAAATATAACAGGTTTAGGTGCTGTGGGACAATGGTCTTGTACTTTGTAAAGATTTGTCAGTGTGTTATTTTAATAAAACACTGATTGGCCAGTAGCCAGGCAGAAAGTATAGATGGGGCAACCAGAACAGGAGAATTCTGGGAAGAGGAAAGGTTCAGTCTGCAGTTGTCACACAGACGCAGAGGAAGCAAGATGAGAAAGCCTCGCTGGTAAAGGTACCAAGCCACATGGCTAACACAGACAAGAATTATGGGCTAATTTAAGATGTAAGAATTAGTTCATAAAAAGCCTGAGCTAATAGGCCAACCAGTTTTAATTAATGTAGACCTCTGTGTGTTTCTTTGGGACTAAATGGCTTGGGACTGGGCAGGACAGAAACCTCTGTCAACATTTAGGCATCATTCATTCAAAAACATATGTACACTAAAGCAAAGAAAACCAGCCTACAATTCACAATCCCAGAGAACCTAGACAACAACGAGGCCACTAAGAGAGAAATACATAAATCTAATCTACATGGGAAGTAGAAAAAGAAAAGATCTCCTGAGTAAATTGGGAGCATGGGGACCATGGGAGAGAGTTGAAAGGAGAGGGGAGCAGAGAAAAATGTATAGCTAAATAAAATCAATAATTAAAAAGAAGCCATTTCTTCTTAAAAATGTATACTTAATTTCAAAGAACTTTTTCAGATTATCTGGTCATATATAAGCCTACTCCAAGAAAACACAAATAATCTACTGCTAATCAGAAATAGGATCAGCAGTGATCATTGAATCCTGTTATTGAAAGTCCATACTATTGAAATAAAGCAACCATCAAGATCTATTTTCCCATGCTTGTTACACTTGGATCTTTAGCATGCTACCAACAACACCTACTGAATCATTATTTGCCAGAATATCCTCTGATAAGCATCATATTGGAAAAGACAGTCCTCAATACTGAAGTAAAGTTCTTTATCAGATAAAACATCAAGAATGAAATTTTGGGCTGGATAGATGGCTCGGAGGCTAAGAACACTGACAGTTCTTCCAGAGGTCCTGAGCTCAATTCCCAACAACCACATGGTGGCTCACAACCACCTATGATGAGATCTGTTGCCCCCTTCTGGTGTGCAGTCAAACATGCAGACAGAACACTGTATACATAATAAATAAATGAATAAATAAATCTTGAAAAAAAGGGAATGAAATTATAAGAAAAGAACAACAGACAAAAGGATACATTGTGTCATTTTTATGGAGCTAATGTAAAAATGAAAAAGACAGAAATTGCTGAATACTTTAAGAATCATTTGTTTTTGATAAACACAAACAATTTAAATTGGTGAAACTTCCCACCCATCAGGGTGGCTATTATGTAATACTAGAAATAAGGAGTGTTGATGAGTCTGTGGCATAGCAGTCTCTATGCACTGCTAGTAGGACTGTAAAATGATACAGTTATAAAATGCAGAATGGCTGAGCCTCAAAAAAATAATAAAGTTACCCTTGGATGTAACAATTTGCCTCTAGACAACTAATATACAGAGAGCAGAGTTCAAAGTGAGGACTCAAGTAGGTATCTGCATATTACTGGCCAGAGCAGTGTTTCTTTCAGAGTAGCTAACAGTTGTAAACACAGAGTGTCACTAATGGATGAATGCACACACAGAATATGGTATTATATATGCATACACGGATATAATTCTGCCTTTAAAAGAGGTGGGATTCTGCTACATGTCCCTTATGGATGGATGGATTTGAAGACATAATGTTATGTGTAAAACTTCTCAGTAAAAGGCAAATGTTAGAGACTTTCATTTATATGAAGTAGCCTGAATAGTTAAATTCATAACTATAAAAGATGGAATGGGGTTCCTTAGGAACCAGGGAGGGACAAATGGAGAGCTGTTGTTTATAGGTTCAGAGTTTCTATTTGGGTTGACGACAAAAGTCTGGAGCTGAATTGGTGATGGTCACACAATGAATGTACGGAACGCCTCTGAACTGTGTGTTGAGAAACAGCAAGCTTCATATCATGTGTGTTTCCCCACAACTTTAAAATCTGAGCCCAGGTAAGGTAAATATGGATGTTATTATACCAGTCATGCAGCTTCTCTGAAGATTTACATGTATCTAAATTAAAAATATTTTAAATTGACTTTTTAATTAGAATGATGCTATGCAACTGTAAATAGAAATCAAAGAGACTGCCAATTTAAAAGTTTCTTATTAAAATAAATTAGATCTATGGGGCTGGTGAAATGGCTCAGGAGATATTTTATTTTTTCTCCATGATAAAATACCATGACCCAAAGCCCCCAATAACATACTTCCTCCACCAAGAAGACTATACCACCTAAAATTCTACAGCCTCTGAAAACAGCGCCACCAACTGGAGACCTGGTATTCAAATGCCAGTGGAGGGCATTTCTCATTCAAACCATTATAACAGGTAAAGGTACTTGGCATCAATTCTGCTAACCCAAGTTTGATTTTCTGAACCCCCATGGTAGAAAAAGAAAACTCTCTCTCTTTCTCTCTCTCTCTCTCCCACACACACACACACACACACACACACACATGCACTAGCACGCACACGTATGCATGCACATTGTGAAAAACTAGAAGAAAAAGAAAGAAAGACAACTTTAATTACCAGGTAGAAAGTTCTAAGAATAACTATGGATTTTAGTGACAAGCAAATTATCCTTTGGAGAAAAGCCTCTTGACTCATTCCAGGACTACCCTGTAGTGTGCCTATAACTGCCAGACTTTGAGGAAGCTGGAAGCCTTTGATCCCAAAGCTATTCATGACACCAGAGAGTGGACATAGTCATCCATGATGAAGCCAGATAGTCAATAGACAACAAATGCAGTTGTGCTTCAAGAAGCAAACTCCACTCCATACCGACTCTACTGACCAGCGGTGCTTCCTGGACATAAAGAGGACAGCATCCCAGCAACAGCCATTGCTTAGCAACTATGGGATGAACCATTCCTGACTCTTCACAAGTATCAAGTCCTCCAGATAGAAGTGAATAGTAAAGTACAAAATGGATTCAAAAGAGATACAGTTAAGTTAAATATGAGCCACTGGGCAGAGGATGACATACACCTCCGAGACATTCCATGTTTTTAATGGAAAATAGAAAATATATTCTCAAAGTCATGAAACACAGGATATAATCACAAAGTTCCATATCAACAGAATCCCTTTGCTACTCTACTGTGGAGAAGAGCATTCATTTTTGGTCCTGGATTCGCTATCATTGATCTTACCTATGAATATATACTTGTGCTTTTGTGGATGATTCAAATAACCTAATGGTTAACAAAAATCCTTAGGTTATAAAATTGATTCACTGACCATTCAAATGGCTTACCTTGTAAAAATGTCTACTGCTATGGTGTTCTAATTTTATATGGTTGACTTGTAGCATTAAAAAATATTTGGAACAATTGATATAAATTCATTTTTAAACTTACTATAAACTTGTTTGACCTATTTAATGAAGAAGAACTTTTATCACACGAGCAGTGAAATTCTCTTGAGAGTGTTATCAGCTCTATAAAACTATTATATCATAAGCTATTATATCATTATGTCATAAACTATAAAACATCATATAGGTACTGTGATCAAAGGGCACAGCTCCATCATTTTCACATAGGAAGCACACAGAGACACTAGTACTCCAACTAAGATGTGAAACTTCTTATCTGCATCTGAAAGCAGCCTTCCCAGGCTTTACCCATCTACCCCTCATCACGGGAACCATGAGCACACTGACTTCCATGTCTCGGTCAAGCAATTACACATCATGCACGCTTTGCATCTAGTTTCTTTTGCTTAACACTGTGTCTGTGAGGCCCACTCACAGTTGTAGGTGGGAGTTCTGTGGGAACCCAAATGTGAGCCTATTCCATCTTGTCTGAAGGTCAAAAAGTTTGAGCTTTTTATAGCTCTTTCAAAGTTGTTGACAAGTGTGGCTACAAACAAGAAATACCGACCTGGGGTGTGGTCACTTGGTGTTCTGGACCTTAAGACGGCCTGTAGAGGTAGATCTGCTCCACCCTGACCAAAGGTCAGAGAATTCAAGCATGCTTCTGCTCTTCTTTTGAAATGGAGGTTTGACTTAGGGAGCGGCTGCCTGCAGGATACTTGATCTAGGGTGAGTTCACTATCCTAAACATCTGGTGCTTTGCTCAGGAATTAATGGTCTGAAGTCTCAAGTTTGGAAGCAAGTAACTACTTTGGTTGTCCTTTGTATCGTGTTAAGGCAGTCTTTACCTTCTCCCCACCCCCTTCTGTGTTGGACTATAAAAGAGTATGATAAATAAATGCAGGCAAGTTTCAGCATTCAGGATCCACTGGGTTGGCCTCCCAGTACTATCTTGTGTCTCTGTGTTTCTTTCTCTATTCCTCCCTACCTAACATTTCCAATCCTCACACCCCTACCCTGGAACAGACGAACCCGCTTGTGGCTAGGATTGCAGCAGAAGTCACCCCAAAAAGGCATTTCAAGACAGAGTTCACTGTTATTTGCATTAGTATATGGAATTCTTTAATGGAAATTTAATATAATTTTGTCACTCTATTAATGATGGATGTTTGAGATCATAAATGATGTTTCCATAATCCCAGTAATTGTCAGAGTACACACACACAATTCTGGTGAGGGTGTACTTCAGATGGAAGGACAGAGACACTAGAGGCCGTTTGACCAAGTGATTGCTTCAGTGTATACTCCACACGAATCCAGTTGTCACTGGAACCCTTTCCAATAGGGTCCTACTCCACTGAATGGGTACAGTGATGAATAACTGCAATTTTTAAAAGGTATGAATATAACCTTAAGTAGCACTTACCTAATTAAACAATTATATTGTTCACATGTGAATTTAACTAAACATTTAAATCATAGTTTTAAAACCAACACTTTAGGGGTTGAAGAGATGGCAATTGAGAATAGTTAAGAGTGCCAGGTGGTGGTGGTGCACGCCTTTAATCCCAGCACTTGGGAGGCAGAGGCAGGCAGATCTCTGTGAGTTTGAGTCCAGCCTGGTCTACAAGAGCTAGTTCCAGGACAGGCTCCAAAGCTACAGAGAAACTCTGTCTCGAAAAACAAAAACAACAGCAACAAAAACAAAAACAGTTAAGAGCACTGATTGCTCTATCAGAAGACCTGGGTTCAATTCCCAGCACCCACATGGCAGCTTACAACTGTCTGTAACTTCAATTCCTAGGTACCAACACCCTCACACAGATATACACATAGGCAAAATACCAATGCATATAAAATAAAGATAAATAAATTATTTAAAAAAGTAAAATCAACACTTAAAATCAAAGTGTATCTAATGCCTCCCCACAAAATCAGTCCCAAACCTCTAAGGATAATCCTCTCAAACTCATTGTTAGGTAAGAACAGAAGACCAACCTATTATATTTCTAGAAGTAGTGAATCTCTGCATAAAGTGTGAGCTAGTGAAGAGCAGTTCAAACATTCTCTCAGCACTCATGTGAAAAACGCGGTTGATATAAAGTCTTCCTTGAAGATCTTTCTCCGGAATATTTTCTAGAAAAACAAAACACAAACCAGAGGAGAAGAAATTAAGAAAAGACAATTTCAATATTTGAGGGAGAACTGCGTTTTATTTTGGCCTTGATACAAAAAGTTTTTAAATGTGATTATCCTGCTTCAAAATAATAAAAATACTACACATTGGAAGATATATATGTGCATATTCATATATATATCATAAGCATATGTACATGACTAAATAAGACCACCATCTCCAATTATTAAAATCCAAAATACACAGAAATACTTAACTAGTGTAAGACTTTAAGACAATCCTGAAGCCATTTCTGACAATTCTGAATCCTCTCAGCCTCTGTGCCATGGTGCTTCCCCTCCTCCCCTGGGAACCAAGGACCTAACAGCTACACTCGCACGTACTCAGTTCCTGAACAATTACCCATATACTTATGCTTTGGTTCGGTCCCCTGGGAAACGGGGTCAAAATGACCTCTTACCTCATCTGATCTGGCAACAGCTCTCCAGTCAATTATTGGTAATAGCCCTTTCGAATAAGCCAATCAGAATAGTTAAAGAACAACCCCCCTTGCTTCTGTGGCCCCTTTAAAAGTAGACTGTACCCGCTATTCGGGGTCCCTCGGCTTCCCGAATGCTGGGGGACCCTGTCATGACAGAATTAATAAAATCCTCATGCTTTTGCATTGGCTGTGGTGTGTGAGATGGTCTCTGGGGGCAACTCCTTCTCGGTGTTTGGACGCTAGAGTCCAACACTAGAATAATATTGAACTCCTTCTATAAGATACCATGAATATGAATGTTTAATATGTGATAAAAGAAATAATAATTATCAGAGCCATTTCAAGTCATACCACCAAATACATTCAGTAGATATTAAGTAGCCAGTGATTCTATTTGTTGCGTGCACTAACTCATTGGTCCAATGATCTCACTTGGTTTACCAGACAGGTATCACCATATTCATAGTGTATTCTGTGGAGGCTCGAAAATGTGAGACTATTTCCATGTTGACCAAAAGTCAGAGAGTTGGAACTTACCTCTGCTTCCTTCAAGGTTATTGTGCTTCTACCTCAAACAAAGGTCCCACCTAGTAATTGAACAGGAGTTCTGCTCTCTCAAGGTTATTGCCAACAGGAAGAGGTATTTTTGTCGAGGTTGATCCCCAACAGTATTCTCAGTGCTCTACATTACAATGGGAATAACAACTCCTCCTAAAAAAGTATTCACCAAAGCTGAATAATGTCCCCTAGAACAGTACTTGGTCTACCTGGGAACTTGATAGTTAGATATCTGCTGAAAATTACTGCAGCAAATG
>NC_022010.1:54745117-54763226 GCF_000317375.1 Microtus ochrogaster
CAGTGTTCCCATGGTCATGTCCATGTCAGAAACTGTGCCAACCACCTTTCAGCATGGATTCTTCTCGGCCTTATGTGGTCCTCTGAAAGGACTTCTTCCTCTCTGGGGGAGAGAGGTGTGGTGGAGAGACAGCTGTCAAGATATCAAGGTCAGGAATGACTGCTCTGAAATTTGAATCCACTCCAGCACACAAAAAGTGCCCTGTGTTTTATATAGCCAGAAAGAGTCTAACTGAAAAAACTATTTTTAAAAATGGGAAAAATGGAAAGGAAAAGAGCAGGAATCGAAGCCTGGTGCACAATGAAAATAGTGGAAATACAACACAAAATTTTACTGATCTGAGGACAGTGACTGGTTATTATTTCAAGCCTTACCCTCCGCCAATACACAATAAAAAAAAAAACCATGACAAGAGCTCCAAACATCAGAAACCAAACTCCAAGGGTTATCTGTGTGAAGAATCTGTCAATATTAACCTACGGGAACCAGTGTGGTTCAACAAAAGACATGGTCTACAAACCAGAAAAGCATCTAAGCTTGCCCCCACCACTATTGTTTGCTCCCTCACTATTGTGTGTAGAGAATTTACAAACGCCATGTAGATATCAAATTACCCTCTTCTTATAAAAACACTATTTATCGGCAGAACAATTCACTGAAATCTCAAAGAGCTCCTTGGGTGTAGAAATCATCCCTGAAATTAGGCAATTTGCTAAAGTTCCATAAGATAGCCTCCCTGCTAGGCTCTTGAGCTTTCACTGACACAGAAGTATTATATGTCCATAATGAAAATAACTCGAATATTCACAAAGGAAGCAAACAAAAATTCAATGGGATTTCTTCAGGAGAGTCCTTCTATACAAGGATCCATCCCAAAATGCTACATTGCACTTAGTTATTTTCTCTCTTTAGCCAGCTCTAATCTCAGGCTCTAATCAAGCCTTCTCAGGATTAGGCCTCTTTGCTGCGTCCTTGAACCCTGGAAGAGCGCTAGCCAGGTTATTTCACATAATGACCTTCAGTCAGGGCTTGCTGGTGTCCTCCCTGAAAACACTAGAGTAGTGGGCTTGGGAAGACTACTAAAAGTGTGAAATGCTCTTGGCTCCTGTGAATAATGCAGTTCTAACAAGGGATGCGAGAAGCAGCTCTGGCTTTTATCTAAGGGGCACATACCCTGGAAAAGACTAATGTGCCTAAGCCTTCTAGATCGCCCACATCCCCATTAAAATCTGCTGGGTTGTTTCCTTGTTTGCTTGATGATAGCCATTCTAACTGGGGTGAGACAGAATCTCAATGTAATTATTTTAGGTTGGTTGGCTTTGGAGTGGGGGTGGTGTTTGTCTGTGTTTTGTTTGTGTGTTTGTCTGTTTGAGGCAGAGTTTCATATAGCACAAGCTGGCCTCAGACTTACTGTGGTTGAGGATGACCTTGAACTTCTGACCTTTCAGCCTCTGACTCCCTATTTGTGGGACTGCAGGCCTGTGGCACTGTGCAATGCTGGGACCAAATCCAGGGCTTGGGGGATGTGCTAGGCAAGCCCTCTGGCAAATGAGCTCTGCTCTCTAACCCATCAATGTAGCCTCCCCAAGAGGCGTTGAAGATTTTCACATGTATTTATTGGCCATTTGTACTTTTTTATTTGAAAAGTTGTTTTGGGTTCATTTGTTCATTTATCAACTCAATCGCTTGCTCTCAGGCTATTTAGTTTTTAAATATTTTCTGGATATTAATCGCTGTTGGATACGGAAAAGACGTCTTCCTACTCTGTACGATGTCTTATCACTCTATTTATTTTCTTTTGCTGTACAAATTTTTTAAAGTTGAATGCACAGCTAATATTTTCTTTACACCTAGAAACAATCATTTCTCTCTTTTTTTTTTTTTTTTTTTTTTTTTGGTTTTTCGAGACAGGGTTTCTCTTAAGGGGCCCGATTTTATAACTTCGAAAACTGAGTCTCTTATTCAGAATGAAAACAGAAAGATTACACTTATGTACACTCTTCTGTACAGTATTTTCATGTTTCTCCTAAGCAACATTAGGTTTTAGGTTCTGAATTATGATCGATAAAAGTACAATTTACTATAGCAGTATCAGAAATTAATAATATATTCTGCATGGAAATAAGTACATAAAATAAATAGTTTCTGCTTTGGGTTACTCATTTATGAGATTCCTTTTTTTTTCTCTTTTCTTTTTTTTTTTTTTTTTTTTTTTTTTGAGACAAGGTTTCTCTGTAGCTTTGGAACCTGTCCTGGAACTAGCTCTTGTAGAACAGGCTGGCCTCGAACTCAAGAGACCTGTCCCTCTCTTTGCCTCCCAAGGGCTTGGATTGAAGGTGTGCACCACCACTGCCCAGCTCATTTATGAAATTCTTGACATTTCAATTCCCTCCAAAGAACAATACCAATAATACTGCTGTAGCACAGTAAGTTGACAGGTGGTGTTCTTTAAATGAAGAAAGGACACTGCTTAACTCAGGAGCAGGGACTGGAGAGGTGGTTGCTCTTTCAGAGGATGTCAGTTTGGATCCTAGTATTCACATTGGGTAACTCACAACCAGCTCCAGGAGATCCAAGGACCCCCTACCTCTGTGGACACCAGCAATTGCACATAAAGATAAACACAAACACATATTTTTTACAGTATCAGTTTGAAGGTAGCAGTAGAAATTATTTGGAATGAGGCAGATAAATGCAGGGGAAATACGGTAACCCAAAACTCACAACACATACTGCCAGCTGTTTTGAGAATGTATAGCCATGTCCTACAAAGGTAAGGTTTGAGCTGGGGAGGGCAGACAGATTCTTTCCATGAGACAGTACCGTGATGCTCTGTTTTAATTGGTTTGTCTGGAATGGATGATTCTAGAGAGAATCTCTATGTCAAAATAATCTCGTGTTCTTTCCCCTAAATCACAGCATAAATGTGATATGAAAGGCAGGGCTAGACTTTCTCATTTTTCTGTCTGCTCAAAAACAGATCAAATGCTCCATTTTAGCCAGCGTGGTGGTGCAGGCATAATCCCAGCACTCAGGATAGGGCAGGAGGGTCCTGGAAGCCAGAGAGTAGCCTGAGCTCTATGACCAGTTTCAGGACAGCCAGGGCTACACAAAAAGGCAGTGTCAACAAATGATGACAACAAACCTAACCCACGTTTTGTTTAAAGAGAGTTCCACCCAGCCAGCCTCCATCAATGCCCCAACCTCCTGGGTTAGTATCCTTCATTTGACCTTCCCCACTTCTCCCCTATTTCATCTCCTGCCAATGCCTCATTACTTTACAACCTGAGAAAAGAGACAAACATAGAGCCATCATCAGGTTCACTTGAAAGATCTGATGAGCCTGAAATCTGAAACCCATCTAGGGAAAACAGTGGGATCACCCAAATTATTATCTAATGATAATCTAGTAGGAAAAACTCACCCCTACACCTTAAGAACACTTTAGGGAAACACCATGGAAATGCTTGCTGCAGAACCAGGCACTTTCTAAAGAGGCAACAAAAACAGCGCAGTGTGGCCAGTGCCCATGTGCAGTAACCACACACTATTACCTTCTGTTATTCCTAGATGGTGTGCAGCTTTCGAGTTTTAGTGTTGTTTTTCTAGGAACTCAATAATGAAGCGATGTTTTAAGGACAATTCTTAAGAGCAGATTTAATGACAGAGAAAATGATTCCTTGCTTTGTTGTCACTGGCCTGTTTGGCCACTGGGTGCCAGACTAGATCTTCCTAGAGGCCCAAGTTCAGTCAGGCAGGGCATGACTAATTCGTGCCCACACATTCTAAAGCGCAGTAGCACGAGGCCTAGTAAGGCCATGCTACTCATCACTCCTGTCATGCCTACTGTACTGATGACAAAGACCTTCATATTTTCAAGAAAGACTTCTCATAAAACCTACTGGATAATATGACACACCACAGGTTGTGAGCACGTAGAGTAGGGAGCATGGTTTACCGGTAAGTTTGCCATAAAACATCTTTTTGTTGTTGTTATTTTATTCTCAACTATTCCCTGCCTCCTTCTTCCTCCTGCCCCACCTCCTGAGCATGCTCTGTGGAAAGAGCAAGAAGGTAGCTTTCCACAGCCAGTTAGAGTGGCCTCACCAGAAGGCAGCTCTGCTGGGCCTGACCTATGACTTTTGCCCTAAGAACTGTAAGGAATTACATTGTTCTCTGAACCACGGGAACTGAAGTATCTGTCATGGCATCCTATGCTGCCTAATATAATGTGTAAGCGTGGAAGGGGCATACCAGGCAGGCTCAGCACATGTCTGTCCTGTCTTATGAAGCCTAGGTACCCTCTGCAGCTCCTGCTGCTCCATGGCTGACCTCCCCTCATCCTCCTTTCCAGCTCGCTCGGCAGCCTTGTTACCTCTGGCACATGTAAGCAGATTATCCTCTACTTGGCCACCATCGGAGTTAATGGTCTCTCAGACTTGTTCTTTGTGTCTTTTCCCAATTTTATTACTGTAGGGATATCAGGAAGGATGCTATTTCTTGAGCCCGTGCAACAATATAAAGAATACAATAAAAACACAGCCAGAGAACAAACCATTTGCTACCCAGAAGGCCTTTTTTTTTCAGTAAAGATTCTGGTTACTCAACATCAGGAGAGTCTAGCTAAATCTATTGGTCTTCTAACACCAAATGGCTTATTTTTCACATTTCATTTATTTATTGTGGGAGGGCACAAGGGCCATTGCTCTCTTGTAGGGTCAAAGGACAACCTGCAGGAGTTTGTTTTCTCTTTCATCGTGTGGATTCCAAGGACTGAACTCAGCTTATTTGGTTTAGTGACAAGTCCCTTTGCCCACAGAGCCACATCACTGGCTCCGTTAGGTTATTTTTAAAAACCATGTAGTATATTAGTAGCAGTTTACTTTGTAAAAAAAAAATTCTACTACAGAATGTTCTTTAAAAGTAATTTGAACCAGGTGGTATTGGCACAAGCCTTTCATCCCAGCACTTGGGAGGCAGAGGCAAGTGGATCTCTGTGATGGCATACAGAACTAGTTCCAGGACAGCCAGGGCTACACAGAGAACCCTGTCTCAAAAAATAAAGTAAAACAAAATTAAGAATTCAATGGAAATTTATTCTATAGAGACAGTTCAGAAGTAATAATGAGAATGTGATCATGTGTCTGCCTTCAAAGTTATTTTAAAATATTTCTCAAAAATAACTGATACAGATTGAAATAATAATCTTCTAAGTAATCTTTTAAATAAAAAGAATTGCTTCTAGACATTTTATTTCCTACTGGAAGCCACGCAGTAATTTAAGTTAATATTCATCTCAGAATATGTACCTGCCACTATAACTACTTGCTTTTAAATGTGTGTGTGTGTGTGTGTGTGTGTGTGTGTGTGTGTGTGTGTGTATGTAAGTATAAAGTCAGGCTTGCAGAGCCTTTGTTAAGATGTATGTTTGTTTGAAGCAAGGTGTCACTATGTGCCTGGAACTCATTACGTAGACCAGTCTAGCTTCAAACACACAGAGACTCTCCTGCCTCCACTTCCTAAGTTCTGGGATTCAGTAGCACACCACCACATCCAGCAGGTATCCTTTTTTACAAAGAAGAAAGAGAAAGAAGAATTTGGGAAATCCCGGACTCAGTGCTCATGACTTTAAGCCCAGCAGTGGCAGAGGCAGGAGGATCTCTGACTTCAGCAGTACTAAAAAGTAAGTTCCTGGCTGTCCGCCCACTACCCAGTGAGAATCTATCTCCAATAACAATTATAATAGTAATAATTTTGGAAGTACTTTAGTTAAGTGAAAAGAACACAGGACTCAAGGTCTTGTCCTCAGTCCAACCTCTGTGCAGTTAACTAGCTATATGTGTTTAAACCAAAACTCTCCGTTTCTTCTTTCTCTGTGGGTATGCAGAGGTATTAAACACACAGACAATGGGAACGTCTTACCCCAGTCAGTCTGCAGGAGCGGCATAGAGACTTTCTGTTAACAGATTTGCTTTTCACTGTTACTACTGCATAAAAGTTTAGTGTGTGTGTTCATGTATGTTCGTGTGTGTGCACATGTTTGCAAGTGTCTGTGAGGTCCAGAAAACAACTTTCTGTGCGGTTCCTCGGGAGACATCCACCTTTATTTTTTTGAGACAAGGTCTCATCTCTCACTGAGACCTGGAGCTTGCTGAATAGGCTAGGTTGTCTGGCCGGTGAGACCAAGGATCTGCCTGTCTCCACCTCTTTGTTGTTGGAGTATAGACCCTCACCACCACGGTCACCAAAGTTGGGTCTGTCTTGTGGACACTGGGGATTGAACACAACATTGCTTGCACTGAGATATCTCACTGTGCCCCGACTCGCTATTCCCGAGAGCTTGGAATTATAAGCCAATCTAGTGGAGACTTTCAAATTCCAGACTTTGAGAGAAATGAAGATGGGCCAGACTGACAAGTGGTTCTCCTGTGTTCTCTACACACTCATTCCTTTGCTGGGTCTCTTTAGTGCGAGGCTGCCACAATCAAATTCCCACTCTGCACACACCTAACACAAGGGTAAACATTAGAACACATGCCTGGAATTTTGTTGAGGTTTGAATTCTTTACCTTCATCAACAGAATCTGAAGTGCTGCTCTTGTCCAGAGAAAGGTACTCATTTTTATTCAAGTCCAGCGATTTGGAGGGCGCTCTACTTAACCTCTTTCCCGAAGCTAGCGAAGGGTTTTTTTTCAAAGGTTTCTCACTCTGGGGCTCTTCTTTTCCTAATCCCTAAAAGACAAACAATTTGGTTAAAAAATAAAAAAAACTTATTTGAAGCTTAGGTCTTAACAGTAAGAACTTTAATATTAAATACTAAGAGTAAAGGCTTGAAATGCTGCTTTTTGAAAAATATTTACAGCACTCTGTTGAGACTGACTGCTACCCTTGACATGTTAGTAGGTAATAAATGTCTTCCTCAAGTGTTCTCATGCAGTAATGAATGACAGATTTATGAAGAATATCATATAGAAGGAATTCAGAGGAAGTTGGCAGCATTTGAGTGGCCGAAACAGAGGGAAAGGGGAAAAAAATAAGGAACAATCGGGTCTTTTGGTGGGCAAGGGAGAGAAGCCAAACCCAGCTTGTTTCCTTAGCTGGTGCCCACTTCTCACCTATCTCTCAAAATCAATAACTAAAATAGAAATGGAAAGAAAATAGAAAGGAGTCACCTAGGAAGCAGAGTGGTGGTGGTGGCGCACGCCTTTAATCCCAGTACTCGGGAGGCAGAGGCAGGAGGATCTCTGTGAGTTCGGGGCCAGCCTGGTCTACAGAGCTAGTTCCAGGACAGGCTCAAAAGCTGTAGTTTCTCTGTAGAGAAACCCTATCTCGAAAAAGAAAAAAAGAAAAGAAAAGATAAAGAAGTCACCTAGGAGTATGGTGGGGGAGGAGTGAGGGACTTCATAACAAACTGGTCCTACTATCAAGAGACTAAAGAGATAAGAAATTAAAATATATACCAAAGTATGAAACATATACTTTTTGGGCATGTTTAATAAGGACATGTCATTTTGATAGTAATTAAATGATAGACATTCAATATAAATGCTAGTGTTGTGTTATCACTCAAATAGAACTAACTATAATTAGTAAAATAAGAATATGTATTAACTATACAGAAAACTTTCTTTTTGGACTGTGTGTACACAGATGAAAGAGCACACAAAACATATGTCCAGCCCTTTTCCTTTCTGCGCTAGGAGATGTTTACCTAGCACTGAACAGACTCAGCTCCAGGGAGGACACAGGTTTCCACTGGCCATCCGGGAAACTAGGTGGCAAGTGGGACCCAGGACACAATCACTAACGAGTTAGACTACCCTACCCAGAGAACCAGCTCTTCAAGCAGAGTACAGCTGAAATCACGAGGGGACTGTTTGGGAGTTCCACAGGAGAAAGCGTTTGGCCACTCAGCAGAGCCAGGGCCGCTCCACACACGTATTTCTCCTCTGTTAACTAAGTTATACCTCCTATTATAGGATCATAGATTCCTGCGTGAAAGGCAAGAAATGTTGGCATTTGGTTTATTTTATTTATTTTTATTTATTTATTTTTTTTGGATTTTCGAGACAGGGTTTCTCCGTAGCTTTTGGTTCCTGTCCTGGAACTAGCTCTTGTAGACCAGGCTGGCCTCGAACTCACAGAGATCTGCCTGCCTCTGCCTCCTGAGTGCTGGGATTAAAGGCGTGCGCCACCACCGCCCGGTTTTGGTTAATTTTATAATGAGCATGTTTCCACTTGGAAAACAGCTATTTCTGACTTTTGTTATTTTCAATGTATGAAAGTAAAAACAGCAGACAAAGTGAAATACAGACATTTGCTGACTCTGAGACCCAAGAATCTCACCATCATGCACCTTGGAAAAAAGACCCAGCTTCCAGGGCTTGAAAACCTCTGTCCTGGACATCAACAAGGGTCTACTGCACTCCTACGTTCTGTTCGCTATGAAGAGAACAGGCAGCTTCTTTTAGGGACAGAACTGGAGGCAAGAACTGGCAGGCTAAGTATTCCAAAAGGAGCCACAGAAGACAGGGGACGCAGGAAGGACTGAAAGACTAGAGTCCTGAGAACCCTCTCCTCAAAGCTGGACTTTGGCAAATGGATCAGGGGACTGCAGGAAGCCCCCAGCTTGTTACCTCCCCTGACTAAGTGTTTCACATGCAAAGATAACTTCCAGAATGGTGTCCCTCTTGCATGAGTAGATCTCTGAGTGTCTCTTCCCAGAAACGTTTTATACAAGTAGGCTGATGTAGATGTATGATGAAGGATGGTCTTCTAAAACAAGTGTAGAACTCAAGGGCTTTCCATGTGAATAAATTTTGTGTCAGTATTTTCCCACAATTTCCCAGAGGAGATGCTAGGTGCACCCTAAGGGGGCTGGGGAAAAAAAGAACCATTGCTGACCATATTCAGGCTCACTTAACAAATGCTAGGAACTGTTCTCAGTACCTTCATAGCTACCAATTCATTTTTTTTCTTTTGGGGAAGCGGGTTCTTGAGACAGGGTTTCTTTGTGTAGCCTTGGCTGTTGTAGAACTAGCTCTGTGGATCAGGCTGGCCTTGAACTCATAGAGATCCACCTGCCTCTGCCTCCACGAGTGTTGGGATAAAAGACATGTGCCAGCACCACCCAGCTTCATTTATCATTATTTTAGAAATCCTATGAGTCTCTACCCTCACTTTATAATTGAGACAACAAACGTAAGTTTAAGTTTAATTAGCTTACTTAGTACCGCACCATTAGCAAGTGACAGCGGCAGGTTCTGAGGCCCCAGTGCCGCTCTAAAAACCTGTAACCCAGCTGCAGGCCCAAACAAGAAAAGCTGTGTTGAAGCACTCAACGCTTAGAAGATGGTCTCTAAACACCATGTTCTCCACTAAGAAAATGGTTCATCACATAAATAACATGTCTATGGCTGAAAATGCACAAATGTGCATGGGACACACAGTTGTGCCTGGAAAACGAATAAACAAACAAAAAGCTTAAGAGATTACTGGCCATTTAAAAAAGACAGGAGCCCTCTGAAGGGGCTGTCACTGGCAGAGGGTCACACCGAATATCCAATAACAAGAGCAACAATGAGCCAGGTGGGGTGGCAGTGCCTACAGCCCTAGCTCTGTGGAGAGCGAGGAAGGGGGCTCGTGGATTGATGCCAGTCTAAGGTACATGGCAAAAGCCTGTCTTAAAGAGTCAAAGTAATCGTGACTGCAGGTGATGGAAACTCAATACAATTTAAAACTAATACACTTAGGGTACTTCCCAGCTAACTGAGAAGTCCAGTCACTAGCTGGACTGCCATCTCCAGTGTGCTACCTAAGGAGTTTCTACTAAAAAGGAAAAGGGAAGGGTTCTCTGTGACCCGACCGTGCTCAAAGGTTCATCTCTCCCCATCCAAACCAGACTTTCTCCACCACGTGCATTCCTTCACCGCGGGGAAGTTCTGCTGGCTACAGATTGCTGTGTCTGGTTATGTTTTTAACAGTACTACTGTCTTACTCTATGCTAGCAGGGACCTGCTGGGTGCTCTGAGCAATAGCCGTCTTTGAAGAACACCACATACTTTCCCACATAACCTCTGCTTCTTAGAAGCATACACGCTTCCTAATATAGAGCAGCAGCCAGACATCCCAAGCTTCCCAACACTTTGAATGCATTGCATGTTTTACTGGCTCTCCTGTTATGATTACCGCATATCAGTCTCGGGTGTAGTTTTTTTGGGAGCAGCATATACTGACCCTTTTTGGCGAGTTTCCATCCAGGGACTCAGTTTCTGAGACTCGGCTTACTGACTCCTGTGGAAAGCGGATGTCCTTGGAGAACTTTTCATCCCTTTCCCCAGAGTCCTCCACAATGCTTCTTCCTGGACTTCTGTAGGAAACAGCATTACAGAAGCAGAAGGTCATGTCCAGCCACACAGGCCTTGGTGCTTCTCTCTGAGGTCTTGGCTGGCCTAAATCAACTCAACAAAGAATAGGTTGTCATGCTGTAACCAGCTCCAGGTATGACAAGCGGTCCTCTTAGAGACACCACCTGACTTTATTCTTGAAAATAAAACACATGCCCCTATGCAAATCCGTACATTTCAGAAACCACTAAAAGTATAATGAAGCACAAAGTAGCCCCAGCCTAGCTGGTCAGTAGCACTTGCTTGTTTAAGGTCAAGTAGTAAAACCAGAGCTTCAAAGGCTTAGGGAAAAAGATGGTTTTGGTACCCGAAGACAGTCTTACAAGTCTTGCTTCTGAGGTAGTCTCTGTGAAGGTAGCCAGGCCCTCTGGGAGGCAGAAGCCCTTCAGTTGGGGTGGGGGTGGGGGGAAGGATGGAATGTGGGAAAGGAAATGGGTCCTTCCCTCTGAGATCTAGTTTGCATTTCCTTGCAGCTGAGAGTCAAATGACAAAATCAAAACTGCTGGAGAAGAGCCAGGTTTGGTGGCACACACCTTTAATTCCAGTGCTCAGGGGGCAGAAGAAGAAGGATCGCTATGAATTTAGGGTCAGTCTGGTCAACAGAACTGCTGAATTCCAGGACAGCCAGGGCTACACAAATCCTATCTCAAAAAACCGACAAAAACACTCCCTGCAAAGACAGTATAGTTAGTTCTAAAGACATCTCAAACAAGGATGCTCAAACAAACCATCTACGGTAGTGAGGATGAGAATGTTTATGGCCCGAGAGTTAACTGGGCTGACAGTCCTCTCATCCCCAAATCTAAACAATACATACATAAAGTCACACTATACTATTCCAAAAGAAAATTAAGTGAAATAAGTAAGTCAGCTCATATATTCTCTCCATTGGGGATGGAGAGAAAAAAATAAGGATCCTCGAAATAGCCCTCCATGTGAGTATAGAGATCTCAAAATCTAAGGAGGATGAAAGTAAGAAAAGAGAAAAAGGAAAGAAACAGGGAAAAAATAATGAGACTTAAAAAAAGACTATGGAGAGCTGAGAAAATAAAGGCTTGAAACAGACTTGCTGTTTTCAGAAGAAGAGCAAGCAAGAGGGAATGGGGCATGAGGATCCTGCTACATGTTCTTAGAAAACAGTAACCAGGAGAAGAGAATACAGGTTTACTGGCGACCTCAAATGTCTGTGAAATACTTGCTCAAAATTCTTATTCTTTCCTGATTCAGAGACTACAAAATTCACAAGTTGACAGAGACCCAAAAACCACTGAATATGACTGTCTCGTGTTCACAGATGACTAAAATGAGCATCAGAAATGTCCAAAGATCTGCCTGAGATATCTTAGCTATAAACCACAATCCAGATTCTATTGACTACAATCCAAGGTCTCTGCATTAGTAAGCTGATTTTCGACACAGTTTTGATACCCAAGACTAGTAAACTTTATGATGACATCAATGCAATGGGAAAAATTGAACTTTATGGAAAAGTAATAAAATATGCATGTGCAATCATGTGAAAAAAAGATTATAAAATATTGATGTAAGTTGAGACAATACAGGTTTGAGCAGCAGAAGAGAAGACTGCCCAGGGAAGGAAAGCATTTGTGCATGTATTAAGACTTTCAACACATCTACATTATCATGTGGAGGGCTAGAGACGTGGCTCGGCCATTAACAGCTAGACTCAGAATCAAAACATCAAGAGCTGGTCTTTCTGTCTTGGCTTCTCTCACTAAGCAGAATGTTTGCTATGAAATTTTAATGTATTACCCTAGGGTTTTTCTTTTCTTTTTTATTTATTTTTAATCTTTTTGCTATGGTCTCAATTAACATTGGATACAGCACATTTTTATTTGTACAGTTTATAAAATGTTCACACTTCTTAATGAATATATGTCAAAATGTTCTTTCCCTACTAATTTCTTTCTAACTCTGTAGCACCACATGGCCCCTGCATTATCACTGCTCTGTATCCACGGCACCGTCAGCCCTTCCACTAATGTGGTCCATATTTACTGAGTGCCAAGCACATGTCACCGCATTAGCGAGTCCTCAAGGAGAAGTCATGGAACCACCCATCCCTTACACTGCTCTAGTGTCTCCTGGAAGCTCCAAGACCTCACCAGCTCCTACTCCAGATCCTTAATAAAAAAGATTTCTAAAATTAAGTCAATCCTAAGAGTCACAGCTTCATCAAAATGCCTTCGTGTCCACTTTTGCTTGCCAATATAACAAATGATTCTCCTCTCTCCCAACTTAAACCTTACTCTGCCAACAAGGCACACTGCAACAAATGATAAATTAATAGAAACTCAGAATTAGAAGAACCTAAAATAATTCCATTTTAATGGTTCATAATGCACCTTGACATTTTAAGTCACCCCACTGTACCTTGGCTGCACATTTTCTTCTATTGATAAGGACAAGTTTTCCATTTCTTCAGCATTTAAGCCCAGCTCCGTGCCATAGTTCTGCTGGAGCAGCTGCCAGAACTCCTGTCTGGTCAGGCTCTAAGATAAGAGAATCATTGCATGGGTATTGGAAAATACAACAGATAACATAATAGTAATTTAAAGCACAAAGGTTAAAGTAAGGATGGCATGAACATTCAAAGTGTGGCTGTGGTAAATTTTTGGCCTATTTGTCCCCATATTTTCTGTTTTCTATAAAAATAGGTTAATGAGGGTTGGGCATATAGCTTAGTGATACAGAGCTGCATAGCATCCACAAGGCTCTGAGCTCAATCCCCAGTGCTGCAAATGAAAAGTTAATTGCAGTGGGGTTGCACACCTTTAATCCCAGCACTCAGGGAGGCAGAGACAGGCAGATCTCTGTGAGTTCAAGGCCAGCCTGGTCTACAGAGTGAGTTTCAGGATAGCCAGGGCTGTTACACAGAAAAACCTTGTCTTGAAAACAAAACAAAGCAAAAAAAAAAGAAAGAAAAGAAAAAAAAAGAGATGTTAATTCTGCCCATCTGCTAAGAGTTGCTAGAGGAAAGCTGGAGAGAGGGCTCCATGGATAAAGGCACTGGCTGCCCCGCTGGAAGACCTGGGTTTGACTCCCAGCTCCAACCATCTACAACTCCAGTTCCAGGGAACCTTCTGGCCATCTCAGGCAAACAAGTGGTGCACAGGCCTACATGCAGGCAAAAAATTAGTAAGTAAAGAGCTGATACAAGAATTGGATACACAGATATAAACAATGTTCCTCCTGAGATGGCGTTGAACTGTGTTGTCAGGCTTGGGCTCAAGCTTTTCTCCAGAGCAGTCAGAATGAAAAGGCACATGCCACTTAGAAAATGGTGAAAAAACAGAGTAGTTACTGGACATGTGAACTAAAATGCTGAAAGTGTTCTTTTTATAAAAGTTAAGCTATTTATCACTTCTGGCAATTACTTATCTAAAATCCACACAACCTACAATCACCACACAGAGTTCTAGATGTCAACTCAGAATCAAAACTTCCAATTCACCATTATATCTGCATATTTTAAGCATTTTTAGAACTCTATACACCAGTGAGCTCTAAATTTTATTTCCCCCAAATAGAAAATGCTAGAAAACTATCTTCAGAGTACTAATTTACTTTTAATAAAGTCCAGCTTGCATACAGATGGCACCTCAGAGTTGATATCACCAAATACAGCAAAGACGGCTATGTGGATCAGAGTACTGACTGCTCTGTCAGTACTCCAAAGTTCAGACCCTCACTCCGAATTAGGCAGCTCACAAACACCTGTAATTCTTGCTCCAAAGGGTCTGACCCCCCTTCTGGACACCCCCCCACACACACACACACTAAAGAAAATTGTTTTTTTTTCTTTTTTGGATTTTCGAGACAGGGTTTCTCCGTAGCTTTTGGTTCCTGTCCTGGAACTAGCTCTTGTAGACCAGGCTGGCCTTGAACTCACAGAGATCTGCCTGCCTCTGCCTCCTGAGTGCTGGGATTAAAGGCATGCGCCACCACCGCCCGGCTAAAGAAAATTCTTAATCGTGCCAGGCGGTGGTGGCATATGCCTTTAATCCCAGCAGAGGCAGAGGCAGGTGATCACTGTGAGTTCAAGGCCAGCCTGGTCTACAGAATGAGTTCCGGGACAGCTGGATCTACACAGAAAAACCCTGTCTCAAGAAACAAAACAAAACAAAACAAAACAAAACAAAACAAAACAAAACAAAAAACTTAGTCACCAAGTCTAAAAAGCTCTAAGCTGTATAGCAAAACAAAAACATCATATTCTAGTAACTAACAGACTGGATTCTAGAAGTATTACATTTAATTATATGATTAAGCAAGACAAGAGAAAGCCAGCATGATACTTGAAGCAACTGTCAACAAGATCTTTCATCCATTCCACAGCTATTTATGGGGAATGAAATGTGTGCTATAATACTAGATTCTAAAGGCATAAAAAAATCTCCGCATCTAGTACTTCTAATATATTTGACGTGGTATAGCGCACCATTAAATAAGACACATATATTCATGTGCTGATAAACAGTAGACTCAATGGGATAGGGAAAAGAAAAGGAAGAAAATATTACTGAGGATCAGGGTGGCCAGATGATACTCCACAGTGGAGAGGGGGCTTCTGGGTAAGATGAAGGAAAGATGGATGTGGGGAAGGAGAACTGAGAAGAGATGGGGAATAAGGTCTGTTAGAAAGCCAGAAAATCCTCTGTCAGCTGATTGGAGAAACATTTTAAAGCTAGGAGGCAGACTATTAAAGTATTTAACGGGGTCAAATGTATAAATGCCCTGAATGCAGCCCTGAGAGTTCCTACACCAACACCACTTCTGTCCCCTCTTCCAGGACCTTTCCCCCCTGCCAGCAGCTGTGCCTCCGTCCTCCTTTCACTGGCTGAGCTTCATTACATTTCATGGAGCGGGGCTCTTTTTTGTTTGTTTGTTTGTTTTTCGAGACAGGGTTTCTCTGTAGCTTTTTGGTTCCTGTCCTGGAACTAGCTCTTGTAGACCAGGCTCGCCTCAAACTCACAGAGATCCTCCTGCCTCTGCCTCCCGAGTGCTGGGATTAAAGGCGTGCGCCACCACCGCCCGGCCCTGGAGCAGAGCTCTTAAGAGGAAAACTGTGCTTTCAACTGCTGAAAGTGTTTCAACGAGAACACTTTATAGCAATTCAGATGTCATCATCCACATTTCGAAATGTCAAGAAATATTCACCCAATAACTACAGTAAAGGAGTCGAGCTACGAAATGACAACAACCGAAAGACGAGCCTCTTTGTTTGGAGCTAATCCTATCAGCCCAGAGTGGGAACTCAGTTTGGCGAACTCTAACTGAAATGACACATCCAGAACATGGAACATTTATAATGTTAACTATTTACTAGAACTATCTCTTTACTGGATGGAGTCGTCTGAAGCAGAATATCCAGGAAAAAAAGACAAAAGCCCATGAGTGACAGTTAAGGAACTACTGTCCTTGGTCCTAAAGGAACTTGACTTCTACCCCAGAGATTCATGTGTGGACTCTGTCTTCATAGCAATAATTCATACTTTGAATTAACTAAGTCTTCCAAAGACACCATCTTTGAAACAGCATCATAAAGGGTGGTTAGCATTACCAAAAGAAGACAGCACACCTCTGTTAGATTATTAACCTGTCACAAAACTTTTTTTTGAAATAACAGACATTTCTAAAGATAAAAACTAAAGCAAACAACAAATCGATGGTGAACACCCGGCTTCCTAATTGTCAAAGAAATGCAACTTGCAGGTAAAATGCCAAAAACAAAATGCTATTTGAGTTAATTAGCAAGATAATTTCAACATACATTTAGATCCATTATGTATGTATGTAAATACATACTTGGTTAATGGAAAACAAAACAAGATTCATTCAATTCATGGTGTTGTAATTTGCTAGTTTGTTAAAAAGGTCTGTTTTCGCAAGGCTGTCCAGCTGTCACGGAAGCGGTGCTATTGACAATCACACTGTTCAAACATGCCCCGTCTCATAGTGGCAACTTCTGCAGTGTTTAGCAGCTGAACCTTGAGGGGGGAAAAATGACCTAAATGTTACACGCAAGCTGACCACGTACCTGCAAAGGATCGGCTCCGGGCTCTGCCTGCAGATACTTGAGCAAAATAAAGATGAACCAGGCAGTAATCGGATAGGACTCAGAGTCAGCAGATCAATTTCTGGCCCAGAAAGCTTTGTATTTTAAGTATTCTGTGAAATCTTTATCCACGGTGGAGCTTCAAAAATTTGATAACAGCTAAGCAAAATCACCACTTCAATTTTCTATTCTGTTAGGAGGCACTTTGCCATGGAAAAGTCAAGCTGAGTACAGTGGGAAGCCTCAGCTGTTGCTTCCGGTTGCTAGCCCCAGCCCTCTTTCCTGGGAGCTGGTCAGAAAGTCAGCTCAAGTCACACCTCACTCCACAGGTTCCTAAGCCACGCCTACTAGAAGAGGCTAGGTAAACAGTGTTTTATTAAAGGGACAGTTCCTAATTTCTTCCGTCTGACACACAGATTGGAGAACTGGCTGCAAATGAAAAGATCTCGGGTGTGCTCTAATGGGAAAACCTACTGCAATGTTATTTTAGTCCCACGTGATATTAGTTATGCTAAAACTATGCTAAAACTTCAACTTCCCCATGACAACACGTTTGAATTTAACTCTAGAAAATCATTAATATCTGTTCCTATATCACTTTCTGGCCAGTATTTCCACCAGACTCTTGCCTTGACAACTAGCACAGACCCTATGCTCCTGAGTACCACAGGAGGAACATCAGGGAGGAACAGGAAGGACGAGCTATTCAGGTGGAGCACCGAGCCTGTCTTTCGTCACTGACAAGTCTAAGGTGACGTCTTGCTTACTCAATTCTTCCCTTGAAAATATTTCTGGCTTTAGTTCATTCAGAATAATCTCCTGGCAGAGTTCTGGTCAATAATAAATAGGACAGAGTCTCATCTACCAATTCAAATTTCTCCCAAGAAGAAATGTTTTAAATCGAAAAATCATGATTTGCCCTAATTCCTACCAATTCACTCCCTTAATTTAGTCAAGTGTACAGACAGGCCAAATGTCACTTGATGAACTACAGAGAGCAGCTTTTCAGAACACTGAAGTCTTCACCAGAACGGCGCTAAAGCAGCCTACCCACTCACTGCTGTGAGTCTGATGTGCTGGCACATGCCTTTAATTCCAGCATTCGAGAAGGTAGCTCTCCCATTCTGCATAGAACATGGTGAGTTCCAGGACAGCCAGAGCTACATAACAGAAAGACTCTATCTAAAAAATAAAATTATTCCACTTCCTTCTGTGAAGGAGGGACACTGGGGGCCAGCTTTCACTGTGAAACTTGGGTTGTTGTCCTAGGTCCTCATTGGTTGAAACTGTAGGTTTATATACTTCCTCTGCTCACTAAATAACTGTGAGAGAGTTTATCTGTAATTAATAAACATGTACCTCTTTCACTGACTACAAAACTTCCTGGAGAAAACAAACTTACTCGTAAAGAGAACATAACTAAATTTAGTATGCTTAAAGGAGAAAATAGACCCCTATCCCCCCCCCCCAAAAAAAAGTTGGATGCTTAAGGAAGCCCAGGATACAATGGGTAAGTAGAAGAGGCATAGACATCAAAGAGGTTCAGGGAAATAACAGAGTGAAGAGAAAAATCCAGAAAGACTGACATCATTCCTCATGGAGAAATAGATGAAGGTGCCAATCA
>NC_022010.1:54763475-54805982 GCF_000317375.1 Microtus ochrogaster
GCAATGTGTGGCGAATGCCAGCATCCGACTGTGTTGCTGCCTGGCACTCGGGTCGCTATGACAAAAGTGTGTGTACTCTGAGGCTGAAGGAGAAGTCAGGTCATGGAGAGCTCGGTGTGCCAGGCTGAGCCACATGACCACACTGTGAGGCATCGCCTCATGGCTTCATGCAGAAAAGGAATGAAGTTTGAGCTGTGCTCCCAAAAGACACTTTTAAAAGTCTGCTCGACAACCCCAAGGACAGTTTAGAGTGTTAGAAGGAGCCATGTGGGCGAAGGGTAAGGACTTCGATGACAGTAGACATGACTGGCAAAGAAGATGTAAGAAACGAGGATTTGTCCAAGGATTTGTTTGGATGACTGGGCTGAAAATAGGTGAGCAGTTCTGCCAACCAAAAAGGCCAATATAGGAATCCATATTGTCTTAGTTAGGCTTTCTATTGCTGTAAAGAGACACCATTACCATGGCAAATCTTACAAAGGAAAACTTTTAATTGGAGGTGGCTTACAGTTTCCGAGGTTTAGTCCACTCTCACCATGGTGGGACATGGTAGCATGCAGACAGACATGGTGTTGAAGAAGGAACTCAGAGTTCTACACATTGAGCTGCAGGCAGCAGAAGGAGATGCTATGTGCTACACTGGGCATATGTTGAGCATAAGAGACCTCAAAACCCACCCCCAGAGTGACACACTTCTTCCAAAAGGCCACCCCTCTAATAGCCCCACTCCCTAGGGGACAAGAATTTAAAGCACGAGTCTATGGGAGCCATACCTATTCAACCCACCATGTATAGTTTTACCCTTTAGGGTATCATGTAGCAAATATAATTAAAATTGCATTTTTGCTGGTTTTTTTTTTTAAATAAGGCAGGTTTAAATGCTCCATTTATAAGATTTAAACTACCAGGAAAGTAACTTAAGTGCCACAAGATCACCTCTGCAGAACTAGGACTGTGACACAGAGAAAACCTGTCTAGAAAAATAATTCCTCTCTCAGGGTGCACTTTTGAATTTTTTATCTTTTTGTGTATGATGTGTGTGTTCAGTTGTGTGTGTGAGTGTGTGTGTGTGTGTGTGTGTGTGTGTGTGTGTGTGTGTGTGTGTACCACTGCATGTATATAGAGTTCAGAAGACAATCTCGGGTGAAACTTTGCCTTATACTCCAGATGAGGCAGGGTCTCTGGTTGCCTGCTGTGTATGCTGGGCTATCTGGCCTGTGAGCTTCCAGAAATTCCCTGTCTCCATCTCTTTTACTGTGATTGATACTGTGGAATCACAGACCTGTGCTACTGCGTCCTGGGCACACAATTCTGTGTCCTCCCTCGGTGAGCTCTGAGGATCCAACCTCAGGTACTCAGAAAAGAGCAGGAGCAAGGCATTTTATCCACTGATACCTCTCTCCAGCTCAAGCACTCTTAAATTCTAAGGAGAGCTGGCTTCCTGGAGCCCACAGGAAAGCTTGATTATATGTGAATCCTGCCTAACCAGCAGTAATCCTAAATCCATTGACAAAGTATAAAAGATATAACTGAGTTTTAACAACAAAACCTTTTGATTTTTCACACTTGTTATTGCTGAGAGCCATATGTATATGTTTACACATACATGTGCTCCTAGATTATTAATTCAATTATTTAAATAGTTTCTTTATACATTATTTTAAAAATAAGTTTCTTATAGTTAAAAAATGAACTAAACTCGCTGCTGCCTGTAGATCAGGATGTAAAGTTCTCAGCACCAGGGCCATGCCTTCCTCTGTGCCACCATGTTCCCTACCATGATGATGATGGACTAAGCCTCTGAAACTGTGAGTGTAGTCTTCACTCTTCATCAAGAAAGCTTCTCTTTGCCATAGGTGGGAACCACTACAGAAAACCACAACCAACCAATATGCAAAGTTGTGGAGCCCAGTCCCAACAGCTACATCTACAAAACACACCCAAGGCTCAGGGAACATTGCGGAAGAGGGGGCAGAAAGATCGTGAGAGTCGGAGGATCAGGGCGTTTGTTGTGAGAGGGTGTCTCCTGATAATATAGGAAGCCATACCAGTAAAGTTTCCCTAACACGACAGTCCAAAAGCGTGACACCCATGGCCATGCTGAACTGCTAGAAAGAGAGCCTATGAGGCCTCAGTCCTACACAAAGAACTACAGGCCGCTGAGTAAAACTGAGAGGGGGAGAGGTGGTGGAGCAAGGGAAGAACACATTGGTTGCCCAGTGCCAAACGGTCAACCCTGAAAACATACATACAAGTAATACTCTACGGACTCAACAGGTTTTATATGGGACTTCTAAGTATATGCAAACACATATATGTATACAATAACAACTGATGAATAAGGAAGCCATCCATGGAGGAGAGTGGGGAGGATTCTTGGGAGGACTGGGAGGAAGGGAAAGGAGAAATGTTGAAATTAAAGTAAAGGGAGGAGATGAATTAAGTATATACTTAATTTAGGTTGAACCCTGAGGGTTCTGAAACAATTTTTCCCCACCTTTGGCTTTTCCCTTGAACAAAAGGAATTGCAATATTTTATAAATTAGGGATACTTCTTATTTAGACACTAAATCCTTACAACTCTGATAAATTCAGACACTTAGACTATGTTTATTGAACATCCGATACATGTCATATTCAGCTTCTTACCCAAGCTGGAATGCTATAGACAGGAAGGACACACGGTTGCTATTGACTCTGACCAAAACGTTGTACCTGACAGGCGGAGACTGTGTGCAGTAAGTGGAGACAGATGTCACCGGCTGTGTGATAACACTGAGCTTTGTCACTGAATACATGACAGTGAACAAGATAGACATGGCCTTTGCCCTCTAGGTGTTTACAGCCCAAGCAAGAAGAATGAAAACCAAGAGTTGGAATTGCAGCAGGTATTATAAAGGAGAAACGCAAAATGGAAAGAAAGATGAGGGTTACTTCCGATTTATTTAGGAGACTCAGGACAAGGGATAGGAAATTAGGGAGTACAAGTTGCAGGCAGAGCAGGTTTGAAGACTAGTGCACACTCAAAAAAAGCAGAGCATTTAAGAGAAGATATTGAAACATTTGAGCCATAGCTGGAGAGGTGGGCTGGGCCCAGATTATGCAGTCCCCATGTAAACTTTTGGGGCAATAGTTATTAAACAAGAAGCTAAAATAAGTCCCCATTATCACAAAATAAAATAAAATAAAAAGTAACAAGAAACAAGCCAGTCTCAGGCATGTATTTTAAAAGCACAACTTTGGCTGTAGTATTGTTGAGGATTGGACAAACTGTCTGGAAAGGGCCATATAGTAAATGTATGCTTGGTGAGCCATATGGTTTCTCTTGCAAATGCTCAACTCTGCTAGTGTCGTGTGAAAACATAAACAAATGAGAATGGCTGTGTTCCAATAAAACTTTATTTATGGGCACCGAACTCAGAATTTCACATGACTGACAAGTATAAAGAAGTGTTATTCTTTTGTGTGGGGTGTGTGTGTGTGTGTGTGTGTGTGTGTGTGTGTGTGTGTGTGTTTAGCCATTAAAAATGTAAATTAACTGGGCTTGGTGGCATTTGGGAGGCAAAGGCAGGAAGATTACAAGTTCAAGGCCAACCTGGCCTGCAAGGTGAACTACTGTCTCAAAAATCAAACCAAAAAAGCACACGAGATAGGACTGACTGGCTGGCTCCAATAAGGGAAATGGGCTGGTTTAAACGGGCAAATGAGCTGACAACGGAGTGGAGAAGAGCCTGGGCCTTATCCTGAGCTATAGCTGCACGATTCCTGACAAAAGCCTGAGAAAGCAAGGACTGTTTCACATCATCTGGCCCCTGAGTCCCAGAAACTCAGTGTGCTGTTTAGATGTGCTAAGCAGGGCTAAGTGCAAAGGCTGTAGAAACTGAAATGCTATAAATCACATCAAAATCAAGCAAGTTGACACATAAACATGTATCTAGACATTGAAGATGCTTGTCATGAGTTAATATTGGAAATACACCCTCCTTTCAGAAGTAGTGTAGTAAGTCTTGAGTTGGAAAAAGAAATACTTCTATTAAAAACATTTTTTCATCTTTCAATGAGATCTCATATATCCCAGGTTGACCTAGAATTTCTTATGTAGCTTAGGAGGACCCCGAACTTCTGATGCCCTCATATACATGTACCCAGTGCTGGGATTACAGGGACTCAGTACATTGTGCATACCAGGAAACTACTAGCTGAGCTACACCCCAGCTCTACAGACATTCTTTTTCAAAGGCACTAGTACGGGTCTAGCTCTTTCTCTCTTCTGTAGATTTGACTGAAAAAGTAAATGAGACAAATGCAAAAGCTTGCTGCTTAAACATAATTAAATAAAAATGTTCTTCTATGTCAGGTAAGGTGGTGCAAGCCTTTAATCCCAGCAGTCAGGAGGCAGAGGCAGGTGGATCTCTGTGAGTTTGAGATCACCCTGGTCTACATAGTGAGTTCCAGGACAACCAGGTCTCAAAACAAGACAAAACCAAAACAAAGAACAAAATCTTTCTTCTAAATCAATTTGCTTTTACAGTTTTCTCATTCAAGAAGTAAACAAAATTTACAAATTTTTATTTAGTACTTTTTGTTTTTGTAAAGTACCACACAAGATCAAAAAATCAAGAGCCACACACCTTTATCAGTACTTGGGAGGCAGAGGCAGGAGGGTCTCTGTGCGTTCTAGACCAACCTGGTCTATATAGTGAGTTCCAAGCCAGACAAAGCTATGTAGTAAGTCTCTATGTCAATTAAAAGAAAAAAAATCTAACTAATTGTGCCTTTTATCAATTTAAAAACAAAAATTAAAAAACTGAAAGCAAGTTCCAATGTTTAAGTTAGGGGTTCTATCGTTGTGATAATGTGAACATGACCAAATCAACCTGGGGAGGAAAGAGTTGATTTCATCTTACAGTCCCTGAGGTCTGTCAGGGAAGGAACTAACAGAGGAGCCTGGGAGCAGGACCTGAAGCAGAGACCACAGGAACCCTGCTCACTGGCTTGCTCCCACAGGCCTGCTCAGTATACTTTCTTACACATCCAAGGACCCACCTGTCCAGAGATGGCACTGTCCCCAGTGTGCTGGGCCTCCCAAATCAATCCTTAATCAAGAAAATCTACCCACGTATTTGCTAGAGAAATGGCTCAGCAGTTAAGAGGATTGGCTGTTCTTACAGAGGACCCAGGTTTAATTCTCAGCACCCACATGGCAGCTCACACTCATCTGTAACTCCAGTTCCAGGGCATCGGGTGGCCTCTGCTAGCCTCCAAGGGCACCAGGCATGCATGTGGTATACAGACATATGTGCAGGCAAAACATCCATATGCTTAAAATAACATTTTAAAAAGATTTTAGTTAGGACACTTTTAGGTAGTATTTAAAATATAAGTTTAAACATTGTTTCTTGTCTCATTACAGAGCAGAAATGACCCCTATTGTTATTAAGAGGTAATGCCTACTTGACATGGCATTATGTGTCTAGTGCCAAAGACAAAGGTTTGACAAACTCAGGTAATACATGAAGATGGTAGTCCTCCACACATGTGAACAAAGAACACAGAAGTCATCATTCACACATACACACACATACATACATACATACACACACACCTGCATAAGCACACACATAAACAACATGTGCACAATAAACAATCAATGTTAAATTTTTAAATGGTGTTTCACTTGTAAGTTCAGTCACTCCAGTCTTAGCACTGGTTTTGTTTTTGCTTTCTTTCTCTTTCTTTGGTTTGTTGAGACAGGGTCTTCATAACAAACCCCAGGCTGGCCTTGAACTCTCGAATCTCCTGCTCCAGCATCCTCAGCATCAGAATCATAGCCACACACCACTTCCTCATCTCCTCTCCTTTACTCTTGGTAGGTATGGGTAAAGTCTGTTGATTTTTAATTTTTTTCAAGAAAACTTTTCATTCTATATGATTCCAATTTACATTCTCTGTTTCATATTTCTGCTGCAGTGCTTATATTTCTTTGATTCTGTTTAGACGAAGTTTGTTTGTGCTTCTTTTTCTAATTTCCTAAATCCAAAAGGTAGGTTGTTGATTCAAGATCAGCCTTTTAAGTATATAACGAGTGTTTACGTTATAATGTCCCCTCTAAACGCTGCTTTAGTGGTGTCCCATGAGATTTAGTGTGGTTTTGTTCTCATTTAGCTCGTGAAAGGCTTTCGTAAAATTTCCCTTGGGACTTAATCTTTTCCCCAGCGGCTCTTTAGGAATGCTCTACTTAGCTTTCACTTTCTAGTGAACCTCTGGCTCCTAATTCCATCCCACTGTAATCAGAGAATACATTTTGCATTACTTTAATCCTTTTGACTGTATTCAGGCTTGTTTTATAATCTAGTATTATGCTCTGTTCTAGAGAATATCCATATGCCCTTGAGAAAAACGTCTATCTGTTGTCGTTGGATAAAACCTTCCATAGGTATCGTTTGGTCCTAATTAGCTCGTAGTGTTCTTCTGTTTACTGGGGAACTCTGTCCAGTTGTTCCCATCACTGGAAGTGGGGGTTATGCACTCAGCTTTTACTGCAAAACTGTTTATCTCTCCCTTCAATTCTGTTCAGTTTTTCTTTATATAACTTAGGGCTCTGTTACTAGGTACTTATGGACTTATAACTTAATGAATTCCAGATAACTTGGCCCGTCTACCAACACAAGTACACTCCTTGTCTGTCCACTTCAGTTTTGAAGACAACCTTGCCAGGAATGGCTTGCCAACACTGCTCTCTGTTTGCATGTAATACGATTTCCTTGTTTCACTTTCAGGGTATTTGCTCTTTGAATCTATTCTGTCTCAAATACAACATATGGCTGGACTGTATATTTCTTATCCCATCAGTCTTTGGCTCTTGATTGCACTGTCTGGTTCATTTATAGTTATATGTGGATTTCTGTAATATCTAGTCAAAGACCATTTTAGGAAGTGTACTGACCAATTTTATGGCAACTTAACGCAAGCTAGAGTTATCAGAGAGGAGGGAGCCTCAATGGAAAAAAAAATGTCTCCATAAGATCCAGCTGTAGACAAGCTAGTAGAGCATTTTCTTATTTAGTAATCAACAGGGAGAGTGCCCACTCCATGGGGGGTGGTGCCATCCCTGGGCTGGTGGTCCTGGGTTCTACAGGCAGGTGGAGCAAGCCAGTAAGCAGCACCCCTCCATGGCCTGTGCATCAGTTCTGTCTCCAGCTTCCTGGCCTGCTTGAGTTCCTGTCCTGACTTTCTTTAATACTGAATTGTGATGTGGAAGCACAGCTAAATAAGCCCGTTTCTCCCTTTTCAAGTTGTTTTAGTCATGGTGTTTTTATCACAGCCCTAAAAACCCTAAGATACTAAGTGTATTTGTTTATCAAACGTGCGTGTCCCTTTATATTTCCAATATTGGCTTCTTATGTGTTATATATGTATTTATTTTCTAGTTATCATTAATGTTTCTTTTGCTATCTTTTTTGCTTAGCATCATAGGGATTCTAATTAGCACAGTAGCATAACTACTGAAGTGAGGATGGAGCTTAGAGGGACATGCAGGACATACAGGAGGCTCTGGAGTCAGCCACCACAACCACCACAACTAGGGGGCTGGGAGGTCAGCTCAGAGGTAAAACTACTTGCTGGACAAGTGTGAGAACCAAAGCTTGAATCCCAAACACCGTCATAAAATGCCAGAAATGTCTGTACAACTCCAGCCCTGGGAGATGGAGACAGCTTCTGGGCTTGCCGGCCAGCCAGCCTAACCAGAACAGTGAACTTCTGGAGCAGTGAGACTCTGTGTCAAAGTGGTAAGATGGAAAGTGGCCAAGGAAGACATCAGACTTGCCCTAGGTCTCTGCACATATGTGATCTCCACAAGCTCATATTCATGCACTCACCACAACCCTTTTTAACAAAAACTTGTTAATTTACATTTTTATTACTTTTTTTAAAATTCAGGTCATCAGGCTTGATGGCAAGTGCTCAGTCCTTAAGTTTTGTAAATTTTCTTCCTTCCTTTTTTTCTTTTCTTTGTATTGGACGAGGGGTAGGGTCTTTTTGATAGAGTCTCACTATGTAGTCCTGGAAATTGATCTACATACCAGGCTGGCCTCAAACTCACAGAAATCTTTTTGCCTCTGTCACCTGAGTGCTAGAATTAAAGGTATGTGCCATCATCATACCCAACTCTTCAATTATTTTTTTTATTTAAGAAGTAACTATTGATCTTTTGCTTAAGAGTTTAAATTGTTAGCCAGGCAGTGGTGGTGCACATCCTTTATCCCAGCACTTGGGAGGCAGAGGCAGGTGGATCTCTATGAGTGGAGGCCAGCCTGGACTACAGAGCTAGGACAGCAGCGCTGTTAACACAGAGAAACCCTGTCTTGAAAAAAGAAACAAACAAAAAAAAAAAGAATTTGAATTGTTGAATTGTCATCAGAATTAGATTCACGCACATAAGAAAGGTTCTGCGTAAGGTACACAGCAGCCCTAGCGCCTGCTTACAGCACGCCTTGGAATGAACACTTACCTTATCTAATAGTACGTTCTGCCACAACCTAAATATGCTTAGGTAACTTCTGTCTCTGGCACCGAAAGATGTAAAGAAAAACTATGAAGAAAAATGAGACAAATTAAGCAAAATTTAGAGGACACACACATTTGATAAACAAAATACACTTAATGTCTTAGGTTTTCTATTGTGAACCATGACCAAAGCAACTTGGGGAGGACAGAGTTTGTTGGCTTATGCTTCTGTATCACAGGTCTGTCATGAAGGTCTGTGGGTACTGCGGACCAAAACCAGCTGCTGACCAAAGCCAGCCGCTGACCAAAGCCAGCCGCTGACCGCACTACTGTCACTTACCTTTATGTTAAAAAGTAAATAATCACTGTATAAATGGTATTTCTTTATAAGCCCTGCCGCACAATAGTAATATAACAAATATAGTTTCAAACACAGCGCTGTTCTTATTTTCTAGGAAGTGAGCTAAAACTAGGCAGCTGTTTATGTTCTTCATAATTTTCTCAAACTCATCTAAATAAGTGTATAGAAAGATGCATGTTTTTATTCTGAACTTTGCAATACGATGCCTCTCAATTGAGTCACATAGAAACTAAGAATACAAGCGGATTGCAGAAATGTATATATTATTGATAAAAATTTTAAGTTTTGAAATTTTTTTCAAGTGTTAAAAATACTCCAAAAATATTGGCTCTCTGCACATAAAACACTCAAGTTAAACTCCAAGGCTTCGGAAGCTAGAGAAAACAATAGAATCTCCACCTGTAATCCTGGGTCTGTTTGCAGCCCTATGTATTTCTCTACATTTAGCTGTCTTTTGTAAAGTCATGTTTAAAGTTGACTTCAATGAGAAAGTGCAGCAAGAGGCATCCTTGAAGGGAGCCTCCCAGTGGGCCATCCCTTCCAGTGGCCACGCCAGTGACCACCTACCTACTACAGAGTGCTCATCTGCAGGGAGATAGTTCTGTGCTGGAGCGATTAAGGAAATTTCACACAATGATTTGGTAATTAATGTTTTCACAGATTTTTCAATTCATTAAGCTTAAACCTCTCGGTATATGTTCTTTTTTGAGGGGAGGGGGCATGTCAAGACACGGTTTCTCTGTGAGTCCTGGCTGTCCCAGAACTCACTCTGAAAACTAGCTGGCCTTGAACTCAGAGATCCTTCTGCCTCTGTCCCCAGAGTGCTAGGATTATAGGCATGGGCCATCATGACCAGTTATTGATAGATATTCTTTGTAGAGGATACATTCTAGCAACCTCCAGACAGTACTGCACACACAACTTATGACTTAATGATTACTACTGTCACTGTGTCCTTTTGGATTTTTTTATTTTAATTAGTACACAAAGAAATGGATTTCATTGTGACATGGTTATAATCATCTTTTGTCTTAGTCACCTCCTATTGTCCTTTCCATCACCCCACTTTCTCCTTGCAAATAGTAACCATTTAAACTTACAAGAATCTGTTATTGAACATCCCGTGTCTCCACCAGACACTGTAGCTTCAAGGACTACCAAACTCCTGGTGCTTATCAGTGTGAGACCGCTTCTTCCTGTTATTGATGTGACAAAGATAGAGAAATCCCTCACCTTTTCGCCCTCTGTGATGATCTGGATAGCATTTGGGATGAGTCGAGCAGTTTTCTCCTTGGTCATAACGGTTATATTCTTTAAAGCAATAGAAATCTAAACACATACAAAAAATACTTTTTAAAACTGAAATTCATATTTTGAAATACCAAGTGTTACATCAATCTAATCCAGATTTAGCTGAAAGGTTTGCTTTAGGAGTTCTCTGTCTCTCTGTCTCTGTCTCTCTCTCTCTTTCTCTCCCTCTCTTACACACACACACACACACACACACACACACACAAACACACACGTGTTCTCTATGAAAACCAAGGTCAGCATTCGGACATGCTCCCTTCTGTATTCTGCCCATCAATCCCACGATCTAACATTAGGACTGGGTGTGAAAGACAGTGGGAGTTCAGGCTCCACATTTAAACTCTGAGAACAATGTAGACAGTCTGTCATGTAACTATGGTTTTGGCAGTGAATCCCTTCCAACCAAACTGTAGTAAGTACAAATGGGGCTGATGTATTGAAATTAGAAAAATACTTTACACATTTACCCATGTATAAACACATTATACTTACATAAACATAGATACACAAATACATATGATTTTACTTTTGAATCATCCTGCTTTTAAGAATACTGTGTATATTTCTGACTATGCAATTATTTCTATCAACAAATCAAGTGCAAACATATCTTACTGTAGTTTCCCATCTGAAGATGTTGCTATAGAAACACAGCCAGTTTTCTGAAAGGTACAGCCGCCCCTGAAGCAAAATATCCCTCTGAAGGGCACAAGCATAATCTATACAGACAAAAATGAGAAAGTTATTCACAAAAATCTGACAACTGAATAAACGTTATACTACTTCGGCTCGTGGACAGTCATCTCTGTTCACGTGTTCACTTAATCGTTCATTCAATTCTCTGCACAGTTACTTTGTTATGCACTAAGCTCACTAGAAATGTTTCTTACCCTTGTGGAACTTTGTAAATGAAAGGTAGGTGGAATGGTCAATATTGTCAACCTGGTAGACTCTGGAATCACCCAGGAGACAGGCCTCTCAGTCAGATTAATTGAAGAAGAAAGGCCCACCCCAATGAATGTGGGCAGTACCACTGCACAGGCTGGGGTCCCAGACTGCATAAAATGGAGAAAACTCTCTCTTTCTGATAGTTAGTGCAATGTAACAAGCCGCCTCTCTTTCTGATGGTTAGTGCAATGTAACAAGCCGCCTCAAATCCTGTGATGGTGACTCCCTCACCCGCACCATCATGGATTATTGAGTCAAAATGAAGCTGTTCTCCTCCCAGTTGCTTTCATCAGGGCTTTTTACAACAGCCACAGGAAAGCAGTCCCTCGCGGTAGGGAGCCCCTACCTGTAGGGAAGACCTGGGTGGGAGCAGATCGGCCAGTGAGCAGGATCTAAACTGTAGAGACATGATGTTTGTGCTTGTTGGGTTTTGCCAACTCAGCATAAACTGAGTCACCTGGGAGAGGGACCTTTGTCTCTGTCACTCTGGCCTGTGGAAATGTCTGTGGGCATTTCTTGATTCATGATTGAGGTGACAGGGTTTAGCTCCCTGTGAGCAGTGCTAACCCTGGGCAGGTGGTTCTGGGTTGGATAAGAAAGCAAACTGAGCAAGCCATGGGAAGTGCCTAATTTGAACCATAGGGCCAAACTAGTGACAACGCAAGATACGAAGAGTTTCTGTAAGGTGATTATGATAACTGCTACATTTTAAAACTGTAAAGGTATTTTTTATTTTAAAATGAAAGTTGTCAGGCACAGTGGTGCACACCTTTAATCCTAGCATTCAGAAGGCAGAGGCAGACGGGTCTCTGTGAGTTTAAGGACAGCCTAACACAAGGAGTTACACGAGATTCTGCTTCAAACAAAACAAACAAAATTCAACAAAAAAGTTGAATAAGCCTCAAACTATTTAACCTTAGTTGTGTTAAAATTCTAAACAAACACTGAAAACTAAAAACTGAGCAAGTAGTCAACACCAAACAAAAATTCCCAGTGAATCACGGCGCAGATCGGGTTGCTCACACAGTAGCAGGTGTAGCCCAGTTAGACTGGGTTGAAGGTTGTCTTCACGTTCCATTGCATTGTTATCTTAACCACAGACATTTTTTATCATCCAGTGCTTCTTGGACTTCAGAAATACCTGGTTGACTGATTAACACACAGTGCCAACCCTGCCCCACAGCTCTGATAGGCCTGGAGCACTGTCAAGAGGATTGTGCCAAATGCTGTCTGTGGTGCTGGCCTTGCTGGCCTTGCTACTAAGTACTAAGTACATTGAAAGCTACATACCTGAAATACTTTAACGGAAGAATATTTGGCATGCATTGACAGACTTTTCGGTAACTTTTAAATGTGACTTCCCTGAAATGTGTGCTATCATGATAAATGGAGACAACAGTAAAATTGCTTCAAATTGTGCTAAAGAAAATAAAGTATAGCAAAGGCATTACATTATATCACACACAAGAGATAAAACATTTTCTTTTAAAAAGCAAAAATTAAACATTTTTTGTACTCCCAACTTAGCTTCTTTTAAATGAGTATCTACTATAAAAGTAATCATCATTTCAGGAAGTAAAAGTCTACCTGGTCAGTTATGTTAACAGTCGGATTCACCTCGGAGGGAATAAGAAAATAATGGTTACCAAAGATGGTTGTTGGGGACTTTGTAACTTTATAAATAGTTTGCTAGAAAGCTGTTTGTAATGATGAAGAAATGAACCGAGCTCCTTAGATCCCTTTTAATGGATCTAAGAATGAACATCTTGCTTCATTCGATCTGCTAGTGGTAACAGGATTGATTACAGCACAGTCAAGTGACTCCGACGACATCTAAAGATTTATTTTAGTAACGACAATAAAATGAATGATATAGAACGAAGCAATAAGGGAATCCAAGAGTGAGTCAGTATCATACACATTAAATAGTATACAGATATTGGATGGAGGAGGGTCATCTTTCTATCTGTTGTTTCATTGGTTAAGTAATAAAGAAACTGCTTGGCCTCTGATAGGACAGAAAATTAGGTAGGCGGAGTAGACAGAACAGAATGCTGGGAGAAAGAAGCTGAGTCAGGAGTCTCTATGATTCTCCCACCCAACACAGATGCAGGTTAAGATCTTCCCTGGTAAGCCACTTGTGGTGTTACACAGATTATTAGAAATGGGTTGGATCAATATGTAAGAGCTAGCCAATAAGAGGCTGGAACTAATGGGCCAGGCAGTGTTCAAAAGAATACAGTTTCTGTGTAATTATTTTGGGTCATAAGCCATGCGGGCAGCCGGGCGCCAGAACGCTGCCCGCCGCACTCACAACAGATATTTAAATAAGCTGAATGTATTCTCTGTCCTACTACTTAGAACTTAGGCACACTGTCCATATGGGAGGCAGCAATTAGGATAATGTGCTTTTTCTTCTTCTTTTCTTCTTCCTTTGCTTTTTCTTGCTTGTTTGTTTTAGAGACAGGGCCTCACTGTGTTGCTCTGGCTGGCCTGAAACTCACAGAGATCTGCCTTCCTATGTCTTCCAAGTGCTCAGACTAAAGGAATGTACCACAATACCCAGGTTATAAGAATAAAACAAACAAAAAAAAACCCTACAATGTCAGGAAATACAGGCTTCCAAATATTCCATTTTGTTGCAATGGTCACTAAACACACAGTAATGCAGACCTTACTAGACATAAAAAAAGATTCCTTAAAACAACATTTTAAAGATTTCTTTTATATTTGTTATTTAAATTACAAGAAAGAAAACCCTCTCCTTTTTTATTTTGTTGGCTTTTTACTTGCAACAACTAAAGAGTAAATATAAGTTGAAAAAGAGAAAAAGAACATGATCTGCTTCTCTCTGGGCAGACGGGGAGATGGACTTTCCTTTGGTTTTTCTTAGAGTATTTTCTTCTTATGATTTGTCAGTTCTTTTTTTAAAAAAATATGTATTTATTTATTTTTATTATGTATACAATGTTCTGTCTGTGTGTATGCCTGCAGGCCAGAAGAGGGCACCAGACCTCATTACAGATGGTTGTGAGCCACCATGTGGTTGCTGGGAATTGAACTCAGGACCTTAGGAAGAGCAGGCAATGCTCTTAACCGCTGAGCCATCTCTCCAGCCAGACTTGTCAGTTCTTTTGTTTTTTTGTTTTTTGGTTTTTTTTTTTTTGTTTGTTTTTTGAGACAGGGTTTCTCTGTGGCTTTGGAGCCTGTCCTGGAACTAGCTCTCGTAGACCATGCTGGTCTCGAACTCACAGAGATCCGCCTGCCTCTGCCTCCCGAGTGCTGGGATTAAAGGCGTGCACCACCACCGCCCAGCAACTTGTCAGTTCTTTTCCTGATCCTTGAAGGTGATTTGAATCTTTTCAAAAAGCTAAACAGGCTTCTTGCCAGGTTCACAGCCCAGGGAAGTTTCTTCCAGGACCCAGGAGTCATCCGGGAAGCTGAAAACCTAATTTCACTGGCTTCCTGTCACAAAACCATCCGTCCGTCAGAAGATGTGTTTACCCTTCCAGTGGATCTTACCCTCCCTGCTGCCTTCCCTATTTACCAGGTAAGGTTGAGATGAATTACATGTGACACACGGAACTGTCAACTTAGTTTTATTTCTGGACTGGTCATCCTTTCTTCTTTTTTCTCTCTCCTTCCCTCCTTCCCTTTCTTCCTTCATTTCATACAGGTTCTCATATAGCCTAGCTAGGCTGACCCCAACTCACTTTGTAGCTAACAATGACCTTGAACCCTAATCCCCTGTCTCCACCCTCCACTGCTGGAACCACAGGACTGTATGACCACACCCAGTTTATCTGGTACTGAGGACAGAACACGTGAGGTGAGCACTCTACCCACTGAAGGCATCTTCGGCACCCAGCTGTATCTAAACTTTGGAAGCAACTAGTCAGTTCTATCTGCCTGTCAGTGTCTGTGATCTCACACACACCACCTCCTGAGTTTTGTTCTTATTTGTAGGCTTTGCTTTGTTACTGTTGTTGTTTTCAGACAGGGTCTAAGTGGCTCAAGTTGGTGGTGCACTCATTATGTGTCATAGGCCAGCCTGAAACTTGGTGTCCTCTGCCTCCAAATGCTAGACTTGCAGACATACATCACCATGGCTGGCTCACATTTTAGCTTATGTTTAACCAATAACAAATTGCTTTTTAAGAATGTACTCTTCTGCCTTTGTGGAGAGGTATTCTGAATTGGCAACAGATTTTGTACTGAATTATATGTCCTCAATACAACATTATCCTGTTTATACCTCAGTCCTGTTCACCTAGATAATCAGAGCACTCAAGATAAATTTTGGACAATAACATCTCCAAAAGAGAAGAATCTCCCAAACAAGTCTTTTAAAGAGTAAAAGTATGCATACCATTACTTTAAAAAAAAAAGCAATGCATATAAGTGGTGCAAGTTGGAAGAGATATTACCTAGAGGTGTGTTTATTTCCTTCCCCTTCTACAAACATCTTTTGAGATGACAAAGACAACATTTAATCAATTAAATTTAAGGGAGTGCTGAGGGTGGGGTAGGGAGGTACATTAGTAGACTCAAGGATTGTATACGGTTTAAGAAGACAGGAAAGCAGATGCCAATGAATAAACCCTCATATAAAATAAATGGATAAAGCCTGGGTTCCAAAATGGACAAGAGAAGGCTGCATTCTCATTCCCTACCTGTGCACAGAGGTGAGTTTGCAACAGGGTCAGGCATGCGGTAACTGACTGACAGGCTCCTGAGGCAGACCTTAGCCACACTCACCTCCTCTCCAAACACTGGCAGCACCAGTCCCCCAGCTTTAATATAAGAGAAACAGAAATGGTGGGACCACACGAAAATGGTGCAGCCTTTGGTGTGTGTTAGCGTCACAGCGTACAAGTCTCCTTTCAACAAGCAAGAATGGGAGGATGGTGTCATCCAAAGGCCGCATGTTCAAGGCTCAGTTCCCAGCCTGCGATACTACTTAGAGGTGACAGAACCCATGAACTGGGGGGGGGGGTGTATTGGGAGGAAATTGGGTCACCGTGATGTGGCAGCTTCATCCACTACCCCACTACACAGACACTGCAATAATTAACTGCTTCAACACAAGCCCCAAAGCAATGACAACATGGACCATGGATAAGAACATCTGAAACCAGGAGTTAAAATTAATTCTCCCGTTCTCTTCCAAGTTGATTATCTTGGTGTTTTGTCACTGGATAGAAGGTGGCTGTGAGACAGGTCAATCAGCATGCCTCTTTCCACTTTCCCACACACAAGAGTGCTCTTGGGTAAACGAGGTAGACGCCTCCAGAGGGAAACCACTCCAACTGTTCAGTCTCGTCCTGCATTCTCGGCCATAGACTACATAGCTCATATTCTTCCCATGTACAGTCTTCCTCACGCCAGCCTAGCCTTATCCTGACACTCAGACCCAGATCATTCCAAGGCTAAAACAACTTTTTAAAAATTTTTTTATTGATATTTATTGAGCTCTACATTTTTCTCTGATCCCCTCCCTGCCTCTCCCTCCCCTTCAGTCCTCCCCCAAGGTTCCCATGCTCCCAATTTACTCAGGAGATCTTGTCTTTTTATACTTTCTACTTCCCATGTAGATTAGATCTATATAAGTCTCTCTTAGTTCATATTGTTGTCTAAGTTCTCTGGGATTGGTTTGTAGGCTGGCTTTCTTTGCTTTATGTTTAAAACCCACTTATGAGTGAGAACATGTGATAATTGTCTTTCTGTGTCTGGGTTACCTCACTCAAAATAATGTTTTCTAACTCCATCCATTTTCCTGCAAAATTCAAGATGTCATTATTTTTTTCTGCTCTGTAGTACTCCACTGTGTAAATGTACCACATTTTTCTTATCCATTCTTCGATCAAGGGGCATTTAGGTTGTTTCCAGGTTCTGGCTATGACAAACAAAGCTGCTATGAACATAGTTGAGCACACGTCTTTGTGGCATGATTGAGCATCCTTTGGATATATACCCAAAAGTGGTATTGCTGGGTCTTGAGGAACGTTGTTTCCTAATTTTCTGAGAAATCGCCACACTGACATCCAAAGGGGTTGTACCAGTTTGCATTCCCACCAGCAATGCAGAAGTGTTCCCTTTTCCCCACAACCTCTCCAGCATAAGTTGTCATCAGTGTAAAACAACTTTTAAAATATGAAAAGAAAGAAAACTTAAGTTTTTCCAATGTCTAATTTGGGTAATCTGTTACTTCAAAGTTGACTACAACTACCTGTGGAAACATCTGGGCAGACTGGATACACTTCTGACTAATAAAACCCAAGGGGCGTGGGGCTGGAGAGATGGCTGGGTGGTTAAGAGTACTCGTTGTTCTTGCAGAGGACCTGGGTTCTGTACCCAGTACACAGAAAGCAATTAACCCCAATTTGAGAGGATTTTTTTTAAGGAAATGTTATTTTAAGGTGTGTTGCTTTTATGCTGCATTTGTTAAACGCTGTGAAGCTGTGATTCTTTGCCTGTCTAAAACACCTGATGGTCTAATAAAGAGCTGAACAGCCAATAACGTGGCAGGAGCAAGGATAAGCAGGGCTGGCGAGCAGAGAGTATAAACAGAATAAAAAACAAGGAAGAGGTGGAAGAAGAGAACAGGGAGAGGAGGACACCAGTGGCCAGTCACCCAGCTACACAGCAAACCACAGAGAAAGAAGTAAGAAAAGTATTCAGAAATACAGAAAGATAAAAGCCCAGAGGTAAAAGGTAGTCAGGATAATTTAAGTGGCAAGAAACAAGGTGCACTAAGGCCAGGCATTCAAGTCTAAGGATAAGCCTCTGCGTGTGATTTATTTGGGAAGCTGGGTGGTGGGACCCCCAAAAAACAAAAGCGTATAATATCAAACAGATTTGAAATCCTTTTCTGACCTCTACTATTATTAAGCACACACATGGTGACATACATGCAGATAAAACACACATACACATAAAACATAGGTTTCAATAAATTTCAATACATGCCCAATTCCTCTTTTTTTTTCTTTTCTTTTTTTGGTCTGTGTATCCCGGCTATCAAACTCACAGAAATCCACCAGGCTCTGACTCCTAAGTGCCAGGATTAAAGGTGTATACTACAACATCTGGTTCCCTTTCCCATGCCCTAGCCCCGCCCTACTCTAGCTATACTCATGGTGAGCTGGAAGCATTGAGGGTATTGATGTGCCTCATTGTATCCTTTTCCTACAGGTTGAATTCTGGCTCAAATGTAGTTATAGATTTTAATAAAGATTTCTTAGCTCGAGATTAGTAGAGAAAAAAAGAGAAGACTCAAATGAATATGAAGAGTAAAAAAAAAGTCATGTTATTGCAGACACTTGGAAATTTTCAAAGTTTATGGCCATGCCACCACAAATGCACTTGATTGTACAGCTAAGCAGGGTTGGACCCAGTTAGTACTTGAAAATTTTTCTACAGGATAACTAGAATAGCTGTAATTTTGCACTTATGCTTAAGATAAATAGACTAACAATCTAAACACAAGGACTGCATCTATCAAAGGAGGTCATAAGCCCTTAAAATAGGGCTACCAGTGTCCAGGACCAAATGTTGGTTAATTAGCATGGACGCATCTGGAAATGTTCTCATCGGTGACCCTAGTACTTTACCCATCTGTATTAGATGTTAGGCAGGGAATAACGTTGGCTAAGTCAGTTTTATCAATACTCAAGGGTCAGCTGAAATATTTCAAAAACTCTCTTCTGGCATAAGTATGGAGAGCAAGAGCTGAGTTGACCGTAACTTTAGGTACGACTCGGCTCCCTAGGTCATAGCTGCTGCCACTGCCGCCACCTCTTCTTCTTCAGTCACTAATGACTTTCACCAAATCCAAACGACTAATTTCCAGCCCTGTATTTTCTTTATTTTTATTGTATGTGCATTGGTGTTTTACCTGTATGCATGTCTATAGGAGGGGGTCAGATCCCCTGGAGACAATTGTGAGTAGCTATGTGGGTGCTGGGAGTTGAACCCTAGGTCCTCTGAAAGAGCAACCAATGCTCTTAAATACTGAGCTGTGTCATTTTTTGAGATAGGGTCTCTCACTGAACCTGGGGTTCATTGATTGATCTAGGAAAACTGGCCATGAGCTCCACTGTTTTGCTTGTCCCTGCCCCCCTTGCTGGGGTCACAGAAGGGAGAGCAATCATCACAATGGCTTTTATGTGGGCTCTAGGCTTCAGACTCAGGTTCTTGCACTTATTCAGCAAACACTTCACCAACAGAGCCATCCCTCCAGCCCCTAACCTTCTGAAACTTATTACCTAAATATGCTTGGGATTCTGGAAGATTGTTGCTCCTCCATAACTGTTTAATTATTCAAGCATTTATTCATTGCAATATGGTCTCATGGATATTTATTTGATTCTTCAGGTTTTTAGCCCAAATCATTGTTATTTTGTTGCTGAAGATATTCTAACTTTGAACATCAGCAGCTATTTCAAGTTGTTGCCTGCTTTCATTTTCTTAACCCACTGTTGGTACTGTAACAATAACATGCTTCATCCTCACTGGTCTTGAGTGTCTCAGTTAGGGTTTCTATTTCTGTGAAGAGACACCAGGACCATGGCAACTCTCATAAAGGAAACCACTTAATCGGGGCTGGCTTACAGTTTCAGAGGTTACAGTATCATCATGAAGACTGACATGGGACTGGAGACGGAGCTAGGAGTCCTACCTCCATATCAGAAGACAGCAGGAGCCTGTGTACTGGGTGTAGATTGAGCTTGTGAAACCTCAAAGCCTGCCCCCACGGTGACACACTTCCCCCAACAAGGCCACACCTCCTAATAGTGCCATTACCTATGGGCCAAGCATTCAAGCACATGAGTCTATAGGGACCATACTTATTCAAACCACCACACTGCTCCAGCAGTTTCTGCAGGAAGAGTGGTGCTTAAGAAACCGAGATATGAATTTTAGACACATTCCTTGCTACTAGAGTCTCAGCAGAAAGTGACAGGGAATAGACAGCTGGAGTCACGTCTCCATAGCCATGGGTTCTACCTCCTCAAATTAAGTCACAAAGGTAAGTTTAAAATGTTTCTTTTTAAAAGAACTATATCTGTACTAAACATGCATAAAATTTTTTCAGGCTACTATTCCCTAAAAACTACACATAACACCATTTACATATTATTTACATTGTGTGAGGCACTACTAGTTATCCAGAGGTGATTTAAACATTTAAAGGAATGTTCCATGTAAATGCTATACTATTTTACACAAGGGATTGAGTATCCATGGACCTTGGAAGTAGACTTCCTGGATCCAATTTCCTGCAACTGTTGGGGAATATTGTTTTAGAGGTTTATAACTAAGAATACACTTCCATGTGATTTCTTTGGGAGCTGGGTTGCAGGCCCCCCCAAAAAGCTTAAAGAATAAGACATCACACAACAGGCAACTACTTACAGCAACCCACTCTTGATGGAATCATTGCACTCATTTAAGGCATGGTTTCATCGTCATGATTAGCATTCTATCCTGGCATGTCCCCGATACACTGGTTATTATTAAAATTTTTAAGCAACCAAGTTTCTCAACAAAGATGTGACCCATGAACATTCATGTAACCACCACCCTGATGCCATGTAACCAATGAACACTCATGTAACCGCCACCCTGATGCCATGTGACCCATAAACACTCATGTAACCACCACCCAAATCCCATACAGAACCATCCCAACACCACAAAAGTTCCCGGGTCAGCCACTCTCCCCTTTATATCTGAAATATCTACAGTAAACATGTTTATTGTACCAGTCAGAAAAAAAATGCACACACACACACACACACACACACACACACACACACACACACACACACACAATACTGTATAAGACAAAACACTAGTAGCCAGATTATACAGACAGAAGGGTCGCTCTTTTTCTCTGCACTTTCCTAGGTGGCTTTCCAGTTTCACAATGAGTATTTTCCACTACACAATGAAATTAATATCTTTCAAAAAGGGTACATGCATGGTGGTAACACACCTGTAATCCTTGTACTTGGGAGGTAGAGGCAGGAGGATAGCTCCAAGTTTAAGGCCAGCCATTCCAGGCCAATCAGGAGTACATAGCAACACCCTGCCTCAACAAAATAAAGCAAGGTCAGAGTGAAAAGGGTACATTTTAGAACTATTTCTATGAAAAGCATTTGGCTTTAAGTGGGAGGCTAGCAAGGAACATTGGAAACATAGCAAAAGAGTAATAATTGTCTTTAACAATTAACATTCCATTATAATGAAGAGACAACTACCTCTCTGTTCCCTCTAAACCCTTCCATACCCTACCACCCCTTTTCCGTCAATTTCATATTTAAATTTTTTTATCATAGGAATATCTTTCTTCCATTGGGTGTGGTGGCAATTGTCTGTGATCATAGCACTTGGGAGGTGTGGCATTCAAAATCATCCTCAGATACACACTGAGTCTGAGACCAACCTAGGTACACCAGACCTGATTTCATTCCCCAGAAGTCATACAAACCTGGATGTGGGGTCTGGAGCAATGGCTCTGAGGTTAAGAGCACTGGCTTCTCTTCCTGAGGACCCAGGTTCGACCCCTAGCACCTACATGGTGACTCATACTCACCTGTAACTCCAGTTCTAAGGGATACAATGCCCTCTTTTGGCCTCAGATGGTGTGTGCGTGCTCACACACACACACACACACACACACACACAGAGCACAAGATACACATGCAGGCAAATACCTATACACACAAAAGTAATCAAGTTAAGTTCAATATTTAAATCTGAAGTTGAGTATGGTGATGTACTTGGAATCTTAGTGACGGGGAAGAAGACAGAAGGAATGCAATCAGCTGGGGAGCTTCCGGTTCAGAAAGAGACCCAGTCTCAAAACACAGGGTGAACTCATTTGAAGACATTCAACCTTGGCCCTGGCTTCCACACACATGTACCCTATATGCCAATGTACTTACAGATTTGTATGTACATACACAAATACACACAAGAAAGCATTTCTGTAGCAGAAATGACTAAACCTGCTACCCCAAAGCCTACTATATACAAAAACTCAACATGAACCATAACATGAATAATGGCTTATTCCTAAATGTATTCCTAGAACATTCTTATTAAATCGCTCTGTCAGTACACATGTTGAAGAGTATATTTTTCTCAGCAGAGTTATTATATGATGAGTATCAAATCTAAATATTCATTACAAGTCATATATGGAAGTACCAGGAGAAACCATAAGGCACACTTCTTCTTCGTACATAGTATCTCTGAGGTCAGAAATCACTGTTCCCCTACCTAGACTTGGCTTAGCTTGTCTAACTGTAAACAGGACTCGGCTTTCTTTACAAAACTACAAGTAATGGTGGGACATCTCCTTAAGGTAGTCCCTCCCGCACAAAGCCCTAGCCATCTCTCCGTATGGTCGTTTGTTGTGCTTTTCTGCATCTGAGGGGCTCTGAGTACCTGCTATCAGTTTCTCGGAGTCGGGCAGGTGTGTGAATTGCTGTTTGTACTCTTCATTCCTGTCTTTATAGGTGGAACTCGAGATCTGAAACAATAAAAAGATTAGATTTCTGTTTACTTCCACTTGAAATAGCTTAGAAAACACATTCAGAGTGAAACTTGAAAATCGTTTACTTTCTGTCAACATTATGTCCTTATACAAAAGGAGCGCAAACATTTCCAGAGTCATCGGTGCAATAGTTCTGCGAATGCAGGACAGGCCATGCATGCAATCTGGCAGCTGTGTTGACAGAGGAGGCGGGGCTGATGTGGAGAAAGCAGAAAAGCTGTGTTTGAAGTAAAAGGGAAAACCCTAAAGTCATCTGGGCAGACTGAGGGTACGGTCCCAACTGGAACAAGCCAAGTGGAGATTAGCAAGGGCCTTGGTGGAGAAATCTAGAAGGAAATGAGGCCATGTGGGCTTGACACTGTCCTGACCAAACAGCAGCAGATCTGAGCAGACGCCAGAGATGGCCTGAGCCGCCCACACATTCCTGCCTAGTGACATGAGAGATATGAGAAGCCATAGAAACTGAGACAATTGAGAAGATCTTGAACTTTGACCACATTACCTAATTACACACAGGTCTGCTTTGGACCTTTGTATTTGAGCTCACCGTTTAGTAAGCACTGACCAATACATAGGGCGACTCCTAGAAAGTCAGCCTTAAAAAGAAAAGAAAATCACTGATAAATACCGCAGAGATATTCGTTCCCACACACCATAGGACAAACCCAGATTTACGCTGAGTTCTTAAGTAAACACAATCAACAATGACAAGTCTTTGGGCAGGGAGAATGCAATCAAAATCCAGAATGCTTCTGAGGCAGATGAGTAGGGCAGAGAGCAAGGCCCAGAAGGCCTCACGCACAACCTTACTAAACTGATGTGGAAAAGGCGCTCTGGAAAGGAGGAATGCTCGACTCCCCAGCTGAGGCGGACCGGAAGTGGTTCACGCCACCGAAACAAGCGCAGTGCAGAGGCCTCCAGAGTCTCCGCAGACAATCCAGGGCTTGCACTGCTACTAAATCTCACCCCAAATGGTGGGTGTATATACATATATACATGTACACACATACATATATAATATAATATAACACACACCACATGGAATTCTATGTAGAACTACACGCAGCAAATTATACACAGAAAAGCGTGGTTCCTTTGTGAAACAGTACCTTCAAACCTGCCCCAGCCTGCCTTCTCCTTCTGAAGCTCATCTTTCTTTAAATTCTCTTACTTTGCTTGCTACTATCTAACCGTCTCTGGTGAATTCTTTGTAGCAGGCCTCAAGATCTGAGCCTGGAGATAACCCTCTTATCTCCACTATCACTAACACTATCAGAATTATCCAACTGGCAATAAAGATTATAAAACAGGAGGAGCAGCAGGAAAGAGAAAGTCAGCAGGCAATAAAAACAATCTTTGATGGTTCTGGGCATTGGATTTAAGAGTTTAGGACCTCAAAGAAATGATCAACCAACTGTTCAAAGAACTAACGAAAACCACGTTTGATGAATTTAGGGGTTTTCCTAGCTCCAACCGCCAACTGGACAGCTTAGAGGCACCTGAGATGAAAGCCTCAGTTGAGGTAAGGCCGAGATTAAATTGGCCTGTGGGCATGTCTGTGAAGGATTAGCTTGATGATGAATTGATGCAGGAGAGCCCAATCCACTGTGGGCAGCACTGTTCCCAGTCAGGTGGCCCAGTGGTTCTAAGATAAACTGAGCCTGAGCCAGAGCACAGGGCAGCAAACTGCTTTTCATGGTCTCTGCTTTGAGCTCCTGCTTGAGTTCCTGACCTCAATGATAAACCTGAAAGTAGAAGTCAAATAAAGCCTTCTGTCCCAAAGCCGTTTTTTGGTCATGGTGTTGTCACAGTGACAGAAAACTAGAGCAGGGGTAAAGGTCCTTGTCTCTAAGCTTGGTGACCTGAGCTCAATAGCCAGGACCCAGAAGGTGGAAGGAGAAAACAGAGTCCCACAGATTGTACTCTGGCCTCCACATACAAGCTTACAAACATACACGCACGATCATTCATGCACATACATGTACAACTTAAAATATTTAAGTGTGTGTAATTTTAAAATTAAAATAATAGTCTAAAATATTTGACAAAGAAATAAAAAATGGAGCATAGAGGAGCAAATATAATATGAAACATAAGCAACAGACAATAAAATGTCTATTTTAAGTCTAACTATATCCTATGTATTAGTATAATCAGACTACATAACAGAGGTTAGGATGAAAGGGGGAAAAGCAAAGGCCTAGAATGATCTAAATGCCATGGTCCAAGAACTCAGAAGAGAAAAAATACATTTTTAAGTTAAAAAAGTAGTAACAAAAAGAATAATTTTTTTATTGAAACACACATACAAAAAAAAAACAATAGGACATATAAATGAGGAAGAGATCATTCTTTTAATACACCCAACTAAACTATCAAGACTGATGAAGAAAAGCAAAGAGAGAATATATGAATTATTAATTATTAAAAATAGGATAACACTTTAGACACTACAGAGCTCAAAGGAAATAAGGGGAAATCTACATACCCCTATAATATATAAATATATCACCTTGGAGGAACTCCCTGGTTCCCCAAAATATACCAACTACTACAACTCACTCATTATGAAATAGTTCATTTAAGTTGGCCCACAACCTACAAGAAAATTGAATATATAATTTCAAATTTCCCAAAACAGAAATCTCTAGTCCTAGTTGGTTTCACTGGAGAAATCGTCAATGTTTAAAAACTCAGTCCCAGCTCTGCACAATCCTTCCAAATATTAAATTATAAAAGAGCAAATCTCAATTCCTTGTGTGAAGCAAGTATTACTCTAATATCAAAACTGATAAGAAATATTACAAAGACAGAAAATGATAGAAAAATAGCCTCAGGAGTACAGATGCAAAAACCCTTAAAGTGCGAACAAATACCCTTCGGCGATATGAAAAAAAATGAGTAACACAGCATGACCCAGGGACCCATGACTGCTTAATAGGCAAAAGTTTATCAATGTGATCCACGGTATTAATCAGCTAAAAAGAAGAAAAACATCTTAGCTTTCACTTGATGAGGAGCTAATGTGTGAAACAGTCCAGTGCCAGCTCGTCCCTACAACAAGCCAACCCACCCCAAGGCGTCAACACAAAGGAACTTCCTCAACTTGAGATAAAACACTGTAAGGGTGAAAACATGAATTGAGATTTGTTCTTTTTAAATCTAAAATGTTGGAAAAGATTATGCAGAACTAGAACTTGATTTTTAAATATTTTAAGATTTCTCAGTGAAACCATCAAGGCTTTACCAAGTGTTCTGGGGTGTTGGTGTGTGCACAAGCACACACACACACACACACACACACACAGAGGCAATTTAATTTCCAGGGTTGGGGATATAGTTTCATGATACAGCATTTGCTTAGTTTATGCAATGACCTGGGTTCGATGCCCAGCACTAAACAAACAACACCCCTGACTCTCCAACACCTTAGTGTGTGAGAGAGTGCTCCCGAGTGCTCTGGTACTGTTGACAGGGAGTGGGTTAATTACAAGACAGTTGAGTTTTTACAAAGCTCATTTGCTCTCCTGTCCTTCTGCGTGGCCACAGGCTGACACAGAGACAAGCCGGATGCAGGATAAACAAGCAGAACCCCACACTGCAGTCTCACTGACCACAGACCCTCAGCCTGCAGACCCGGCTAGCTTCTGGAACTGAGACTTACTCTTTTCTTTATTCTTTTTATAAATGAGTTTGTCCATGGTATCATTATAGCTACACAAATAAAACTTTTTTTCTTATGATGATTTCTTATTAGACAAGTTTCTACCCAAAAGATTTTTATACAATTATTTTGATCTTATTCTTTTCCCCTCCCCAACTCTTTTTCTAATCCTTTCTACTTTCCTACCCACCCAACTTCACGTTTTCTCTCTCTCAAAAAACAAACAAACCTAAAAGAAAGTCAAAGAAACAAAAAACGAACAGACAGACAAGTACCAAAACAAGACTAAATAAAACGAAAAGAGCACAAAAAAACATGGAGTCAGTGTTTTTGTATCAGAACCCCCAAACCTTACTTAGCACAACTGACTCCATGATGGAAGAATGATGGAGGAGTTACTTTCATTTAATAAAGAAACTGCCTTGGCCCATTTGATAGGCCAACCCTTAGGTGGGTGGAGTAAACAGAACAGAATGCTGGGAGAAAGAAGCTGAGTCAGTCAGTCACCATGATTCTCCCACTCCAGAGAGATGCAGGTTAAGATCTTCCCTGGTAAGCCACCTCGTGGGCTACACAGATTATTAGAAATGGGTTAGATCAATATGTAAGAGCTAGTCAATAAGAGGCTAGAACTAATGGGCCAAGCAGTGTTTAAATGAATACAGTTTCCGTGTAATTATTTCAGGTAAAGCTAGCCGTGCAGGAGCCGGGCGGCCAGAACATAGCCCGCTGCTCCATATCTTCAACAACATACAAGCTATAAAACTCAGCATGTAGACAGAACCACCTGCCAAAATTAAAACAAAGACCTAATCCACCAAAGTCCACAGTTCTGGGGCAGTCTCTAAATGACTACCCTTGCCTTCTGGCTTCTGTAGGTCTGCTTCTGGCTGACTGCTCTTGCTAACTGAAGTGTGTCGACCCAGGACAGGGTGTTTACGCTTAGAAGCTCACCCTAAGGAAGGCTAGGAGACACTAGGATCCCCGACACCCTAAGGAAGACTCAGAGACACACTGGGATCCCCGACACCCCAAGGAAACCCCTGTCTGAGTAGTTTTCTCTGGTAGGTACTCCACAAAAGTTTTGTGGGGCCCGACTATGTCTGGGCATAGGGCCTGCTCTGGAGTGTGGTTGAAATGCACAGTGACACTCCATTGGTGAAAACTGATTTTTTTTTTCCTTTCCAAGCCCTCAAAAGATATTTTTTAATGGTAATGTGGGCATCCTTAAGGAGATAAGGTTTTAATAAGTTATGAATGCTTCCTCTCCTGGTCCTTTATTTCTTTGGACAACTACATGTCAAATTTAACACTGGAAGATCAGAACCAAAATCTAAAAGCCAGTGTGCCAGTCAGGTTTCTGCCAGTAAATTTGCAGGGAAGAGGGAAAGACACGGTTTCTACCCAGCCCTGGCTGTCCTGGAACTCACTCTGTACACCAGGCTGGCCTTGAACTCACAGAGATCTGCCTGCCTCTGCTTCGTGAGTACTGGGATTAAAGGCGTGAGCCACCACCCCTAGCCACTTATTTTTAATTATTGGAAGAGGAGTATGTATACCTAAGTGTAGGTACCAATGGATTTCCTGAAGATGGAAAACCATCCCCTTTGCTCCTCAAATGATTCTGTTCTCTCTCTCTCCTGCCTCCATCATTAGGGTCTTTTCAATGCAGCTGCTTGGGCTTCTTAGCTTATGTTACTTCTTCTTCCCTTTGATTTTCTCTGTTTGTTGATTTCTTTTATTGTTTTCATAGCTTTAGCAATACCTAATATAACATGATGCATTTGTTTATCTGTAAAATAGCCATCTCACACTCCAATGTAACCTCTAGGGTGGTTGGGGCACCATCTGTTTCACTTAGAGCATGATACATATCCAAGACACTCGAATGAATGAACAAGAGAATCTTTGCCGGTGTTCATTTGCTGTGTACATTAGCTGCTTCCGGTATAATGACTCTGCCATTACATATGCCAACTTAACATACTCCTTAAGTTGTTCTTTGGAAGGTTCGCTGAGCCTCCTGATTTTCAAAACCCTTGTTCATCTTCCATGTCCATCCCATCTTCTGAAACTCCCTTTGATGTCTGGTACATGTCCATTGTCCCTAATGTCTACAGCTGCTCTCTTGTCAGTGATACAATCTGCGTAATACACATAGTTCGACTCTTTCTTCAGCTTCGATTTCCCACTTCACCAATCGATCATTATTTCCGTGAACATGTGTTTTCCATATAGCCCTTGGATTTGTTGGTTTTCAAATCTGACTAGTGCTTGAAAATATATTAGCCATTTATGTTTTTATCTCTTTCTATTAAGTCCTTACTTGGAGATTCATTTTTTTCAGGTCTGCATAGCAAATCTAATGCTGTCCACCGAGCTACAATCTCCTCTACTACTCCATAGCTGTAGCCTATAAGTTTTGGAGCCCCAGTATGTCATTTATCAATTTTCCTCCTGCTCACTTGTAGAGTATTATACTCAATTCCCAAACTCTTGGGCAAAACTCACTCCCACCTCCACCTAAGCCCAGGTTTAGCTAGACAAGTTTCTTTGTTTTCAGTTTGAAGATGCAGATTTCCTTCCTTGCCAACGTTTCACAAAGAGACATATACTAACATAGAAAACAGCTAAGGAAGACACCCAACATCAACCTGTGGCCTTCACACCTGTATACTCAAGTGTGTGCATCCACACACATATTCATATACCAAACACACACATGCTCACACACAGTTTACAACACTGTACTCAGAATTTCTAGACAGTTTTATTAAAATGTTTATTTATGTTAAACAGCCCCCTCCTATTGCAAGAAATATTAATTCCTGTTAAATGTAAAGAATACTAGAAGATACCTCAATTTATAAAATAGTGCTCTGTGTGTATACATACTTATATATATTTTCTATTTGAAAATTACTATATATATATATAGTAATTTTCGAATAGAATTAACTTTCTTTTTTTCCCCTTTTTTCTTGTTTTGGTTTTTCAAGACAGGGTTTCTCTGTGTAACAGCCCCGGTTGTTCTGGAACTCTCTTTGTAGACCAGCCTGGCCTTGAACTCGCTGAGAGCTACCTGTCTCTGCCTCCCCAGTGCTGGGATTAAAGGTGTTCACCACCAGCACCCAGTTTAGAAATAAGTTTCTTAAAAACTATGAAACTGAAAGGCAACTTCATTCTGTTTTTAGGCCATCAAGTAAAACATAGCGTAGACTTTATAGGTTTGAATGAATATGGGCTGTGCTTGCCCTGGCACACAGGTGACTGAAGGGCAGCTTTTCCCCAAACTTGCCAACGTACATCACAAACACACTAATTAATCCTGTGGGGCCACTTTTGACAAAATATATAGCACACCATTAGCTACTCCTATGTGTGCCAAACACGCCAGAGCTGCGCTAAGTCTCAGCCCCACTTTTTAGTAGCAGAACTTAGCTGTGAGAATTCTGAGCACAACCACAAGTCAGGCAGGACAGAACTGAGCCTTGTAGCCTCTGAGACAATCAAGAATACACTGGACTGAGACCTAGAAGCTGCTTTCAAGCGTCTTCTATGCTAGTTATCATCTGAATATTTCAAGTATTTCAAGATGCAAAGGTTTTTATTCTTAAATGTTTTAGAGCAAAAAGAAAGACATAATTTGAATTCTAAGCACTTTTTAAATTCTCCTGCTTCATCTTTTTCCTGTTTCTCTTTCTAAATCAAATATCCAGTATTTACATCTCCTCTATTCTATGTATATAGTTAGGATTATTAAAATCGCAGTTGTTTAAAGAAAATATATAGACTTTAATTTTAGTTACAAATTTCAAAAAATAATTTTTTTCATTTTTAAAATAAAACCATCAATTAGACCAGCTAATAAGAAAATTATTATGCACAGGTGAAAAACATTTTCAAAGGGAAACTTAATGAAATATTGAAGTAAGAAAGGATGGTCAATGATCAACACCATATCCAAGAACTATTGTATCTAACAACCGGTTAAATTATGTCATCTTCCATGCGCACAGCACAAAATCCCAGAGGCCCCTTCCTACTCCCACTAGTGTCTAGAAGTGCACAGCACTAGGAGCTAACTAAACAAACAGACCAGCCGCAGATCTGTCTGTTTGTCCTCTGTGATTTCTAACCCACATAGGATACATCGTTATTTTAGTTCGTAAGGAAAAGTTAAACTATTTCATTCCTTTTGCCATATACCTTTCCCTAACAGGTAAAAGACAAAATGCATAAATATTTATTTGCCCATTAACTTCATTTTCAATCTCATTTGTTATCATTTTTGGTTTCATAGGGTATAAAAGTCAACAATAAAAGTCATTTCTCATATTCTAGGATTAAACATTGCAATTTTCACGAATAAAGAAATACATATAAGAGTCCTAGCTTTAATAGCTAGAGTTAAGTAGGAAACCTGGAGCGGTGGCTCTCACTGTCGACTATGGAGACTTAATCACACTGGTACCCTGCATCGGAACAATCTTACAAGAAAAGACAACCATTAGCCCCTCTGTTTAACTGTGTGCCTCTGACTGACCTAAGACACACTGGTGTTGTCAGTTATGACTCAATATCTGTTTACAACTGAAGTTGCATCCTAGGTCTACATCCCAGATCACCTACAGCCTCTCTCCAATGTCCTTTCCACCTAATTAATCTTACATCACACTTACATCACATGCCCTCTCAGTTCAGTACTGTAGGACAACCGCCTGCATGAATTAGTCTACATTTCTGATTTTCCTTAGTTCTTGAAACATCAAACTGTAAGAAGTTTGGGACCTGTTTACCAGACACCTTCTTGGAGCTGTCAGGGTAATGACAACAGGTCCTCCCATGGGTAGGAAGGGTGCCAGCTAGCCTGTCTCCCTGGAGATCAGCTGTAGTGCTGCATCCCCTGTGGGCCCGAGGGGTGAAATCAGAACTGTAGATGAAGGAAAGCTATGCTGCAGGGCTCAGGGCAGTCCACTTCTCCAGGGCTGGAGACACAGTACAGTCTTAGACACTGAGAGCACAGAGCTGGCTGGGGGTGGAATGTAGCACAGCGGGAGAGCATTTACTTAGCATTTGAAAGTCTCTGAGTTAGATTCAAAAGGAGGAAGTGAGGGAGCTGGAGAAAAGGTGTTTAAGAGCACCGGCTGCTCTTCCAGAGGTCCTGAGTTCAATTCCCAACAACCACATGGTGCCTCACAACCATCTGTAATGGGGATCTGATGCCCTCTTCTGGCACACAGATATACATGCAGACAGAGAACTCAAAATAAATAAATAAATAAATGAAAAAAAGGAGGAAATGAGGGAGGGACCAAGAGACTAAAAAAAAATCTTAGTCTTGCTGGGGAGAGACATCTTTGAACCTTCAGTGTGTGTTTTCCAGAGCAGTCTCTTGTACTAGTTCACTGTAGTTAGAAAGCCAATAGCAAACCAGAATACATTTGTATTTTCTATCCCATACTTCTTGGCCCTATGTTTGGTTCCTTTACAATTCATCCATTCCTTTATTAATTAAGCAGTCCTGTTGGTTCGAGGTATGGCGCTCAGTGGTAGACCACTGACCTAACCTAGGTTTTACTTCCATCCCTGAGAAAAAATAAATAAAATAAACTCATTAGAGTTTTTTGGTTTTTTTTTTTTGTTTTTTTTGTTTTTTTTGACAGGGTTTCTCTGTAGCTTTGGAGCCTGTCCTGGAACTAGCTCTTGTAGACCAGGCTGGCCTCAGACTCACAGAGATCCGCCTGCCTCTCCCTCCAGAGTGCTAGGATTAAAGGCACTACCACTGTGAGTGCTGGGATTAAAGGTGTTACCACTGCCCAGCTAGAGATGTATTTTTAAAGAGAGACAAATGTAACTTTTGTAAAGTAAACAGACACAGATCTGGATTCTTTGAGTCTGAAATGGCCCTGACTTTCTTGATTCTGGTTAAATACCAGGTCATGTGCCTCGTGGTCTTCCTCACGTTGATTTTAAATTCTGTGGGCTCTGCCTTCTTACAGTATTATATTAATATAATATATTATATAATTGTATATAATGAAGAACAGAAAAGAAACCAACATGATAGAGTCCATGGTAGAAACAGAGGGATTTAAGATGATTGGGAATAATCTCTTTCTGGCTTCTTTAAACGTCCTTTCTCTTGGTTACGGTACGGTTGTGCGCTGCACAAGTTTCTTCAACAGCGGATTATTTGTAGACTATATACACTGTAGTGGTTTCATGAGAATACAGGGACCTAAAAATTCCCATCTCCTGGTAATATTACAGCAGTCTTAATGCCACAGTGCAATACCCTGCTCTCCTCTCTGTGGCAAGGCTACTACTGCAAACAGGCCTGCTGAGCTGCCCGCTGTATGAAGATATGGCATGCATATCTGTGGACAGTGCATCATAATTGATCGGGATAAGGACGCTACATCATGTGGGCCTCTGTTAGGTCACTTCATGCTGGCTGCACAGCTACCATTGCTTTTCTTAGAATGTGGGTCAGCACTAAAAAGTCGTTTGGTTATACAGACTGTGGCCTTTGAATTAGGCAGCCCAAGTGACTATGCTACTTGAGTGTCTGCTGGCGTTCCTTGCTGCTTGATATTATTATCAAATAGTTACAACATCTTCAATGATCTAGTCAACTTATGTAAGCTTATTAAAATGTGGCAAGAGCACACTGAAAAATCTTCAGGTGAAGATGTGAAGAATTATTATATTCCTAGCTATGCCAACCCAAACTCCGGTTAACCTGGACAGGAGCTTTTATGTTTATTTCTCTGCTCTGGAATGTTCTGGTGTCTGGGTAAGGAGTCTCTGGAAAAGTCTCTAAAATCCCCGAGATGTTGTTTTGATCTTTAAGTTCATTCTACATGAATTTATGCAAAAATTCCTAAAACCGTGTATAATTAGCTTAAGAACCTAACCTGAGCCAGTGAAGACCTTTAATACTTTAAACCTGTGCTCTTCAGACTTTTAAATCTGTAAATCATCTGGACAACTCATGAAAATAAAGATTTCCATCCAGTGACTGAACCCAAGATGCTTCATTTTCTGCACATAGTAGAGTCGGTTCTGCTGTCCCTCCACACATGTGAAGCACAAGCATCCACTGTACACACATTCCCCCCTTTATTTCTAGACCCCTTTTTCTTAAAAAATAATTTATTATTGTTCCATGCGCATTTGTGTTTTGACTGCATATATGTCTGTGTGAGGGTGTCAAATCCCCTAGAACTGGAGTTCCAGACAGTTTTGAGCCACCATGTGGGTGCTGGGAATTGAACCCGGATGCCCTGGAAGAGCAACCAGTGCTATTAACCACTGAGGCATCTCTCCAGTCCCCTTTTATCCCGTTGCTCTTTTGATTTTCCATTGTTATTCTTTCTCTTGCTTTAAGTCATCCAAGAGTCACCATGGCTGTCTAACTCTGGAGAGAGCTATGAATTCTTAACATAATCCATAACATAAACCATAAAAATAAGGCTTAGGTGGACATTATACAGAGAGTGAGAGACTGTAGAGTAATTGGGAGGTCTCCATCAAATCCCTCCCCTCAGAGATCAGGGGAGAGCTATGAACCCCGAAGAAGGGAAGGCAGAAAGTATGTAAGAGTCAGAGGGGTTGGAGCACAACAAGAAAAGAAGACCCCATAAATCACCCTGAACAAAATGTTCAGTCTCACAGAGACTGAAGCAGCCACACAGGCCCTGCGTGGGTCGGCACCAGCTCCTCTGTGTTTCTATTGTGGCTTCTAGTTTAGTGTTCTTATGGGACTCCTGAGTGTGCGAACAAGCAGGTCTCTGACTCGTGGGCCTTCTCTTGGGCTCCTTTCCTTCTGTTAGTTGTCTTGTCCAACATTGCTGTGATCACTGTTGCCTTATCCTATTACATTTTATCTTGTTCTATTTTATTATCATCCCTTAGAAGCCGTTCTTTTCTAATGAAAGAAGGGAAGTGGATCCAGATGGGAGAGAGGGGAGAGGAACTAGAAAGAGTGGAGGGAGAGGAAACCATAAACCGGATATATTATATGAGAAAAATCTGTTTTCAATAAGAGGGAAGAGAAATAGGAGAAAAAAAAAAAAAACAGACGCCCAGGGCTAGCCCTTGCTGCATAGTAAATAGGAGGAGAGCCTAGGCTCTACAGGATGCTAGCTCTTCAAAAATAAAAGGTTTTGAATGACATGTATTTTTTTCTAAGTGACCAAGAATGATACAACTGCTCTAAGTGACATGTTTAGTTGCTGCTATTTTAGTGTATTTCTTAGCAATTACATGTTTTCCTTAGGTTATAGCTCAACAAAAATTAAAAATAACCCTATGTTGTTAAGTGTCTTAGTAGGAAGTAACAGCTTGCTGGCTGTGTGAAGAGTCAACACCACCCATGTGCTGGCCGTTAATTACAAAGAGGATGACAGCCTGTGTACCAACCTTCAGAACCTGCTAAAACACCATGGCCTTTGTAAGTCTATCCTCAAGGATACAGACTATCCAAGAAGTCGGGTTTCCGATAAACCAAGGCTGGGACTACCGGTGCCGTGCAGTGCCTGTTAAACCCACTTCCAGTTGTGAGGCATTATATTTCTATCCAATACCAGAATCCTCACAGGAAATGCCGGCTTTAGAAGGAGGTCCATTAAAATAACAAATGTCGGCAGTCACACCGTGACAGACAGACGTCTACTTCTCGAAGACTCTACAATCTCAGTGCGCCCACAGGGAAGTCATAGTCTCTGTTTATGTGGGGAAACTGGAAGGATAACAGCGTTGCACTTCAAATGGATCTGAAGCTCCTAACTTAAAAACCCATCTTCTAGCCATTACACACTGCCGAGCGTTCCTTGTTCAGCCGCCTTTGCCACAGGAACTGAGTCCTTAAGTGAAAATTACATAAAATAGCTTGTTTCTCAGTAAGACTTAGAAACAGTTTATGCAATGCTAGCTTCTTGCCAATGCGGCTGATAACACTAAGTATAATCCAATTGTGTGGCAGTGTTTTCTCAAGGAAACCGAAACGAACCATCGTACGCCATCAATCAGACAACAGCGCCTTTTAGTGGCCATATGAAAAAACAACGAGAAATGTCTTTGGGTCTCTAAAGTCACAACATCTAAAATCTAGATGCTAATCATGAAGGATTATATAAACTGTTGGGGAATTAAAGAGAATTTGTAGTCAAGATTAAAGACCCTACCCAGAAGCTCCAGTCACCGCTCCAATTATGTGTGCTCGGTCCTTGCTTTTTGGTTGGCACTGTATCATTCTCATCCACAACAGGGCTAGGATTTTCCTCAGTCTCTTCCTGTAGCTCCGTGGCAAGGCTTGAATCTCCTTCATTTACTACCTGCAAATAAATGACAACAATTTATTTATTGACAAATGATATTTTGAAAGAAAAACATGTTCCAAATACATAAATTACTTCTAAAATTCATGTATTTATTTTATTTGTTGTTGTTGCTGCTGTTGTTTCAAGATAGGGTTTCTCTACATAACAGTTCTGGCTGTCCTGGAACGCACAGAGATCAGCCTGCCTTTGCCTCCTAAACGTTGTGTTTAAAGGTATGTGCCAACACTGCCCAGCTAAAGTTCATTTGATTTAAGCTTTCTGTTTAAAAATATTTGTGTGTGTGTGCAAGTGTGTATAAGTGTAAGCCATGAGTGCAAGTCAAGTTAGAAAACAACTCCCAAGGGTCAGTTCTCTGCTTCCATCATATGTGTCCCAGGGATTGAACTCACATCGCCAGGCTTGAGGGTAACCATGTTTACCCTCAAACACTAAATCATCCCACCGGTCCCATACGTGAATTTCTAAAGAAAAAAATATCAAGCACTTAGAAGATGGAAATCAGGGATGAAGAGATAGCTTAGTTGACACAGTGCTTCCTGAACAAGAATGAGGACCTGGGCTAAAATCCCCAGCACCTACATAGAAGTTGAGCATGTGCCTGGTGCAGGGAGGGGGTGCAACAGTGGCCAGTAAACCTTGTTGAATCAGTGAGCTCTGTGTTCAATGAGAGAGCTTTACCAAAAAATCACATGGGGAGTGACTAAGGCAGGCACGCCACATGGACGCTTACACGTATGCACACACCAGGAACACATGTATGCACACAAAGACAGAAACTAATGTTTTACTTCCACCATTCACCATTCATACATGTAGCAAATATCTTCCAACCACTGCCATTTGATAGGTAGGTTAGTTGGTACTAGAAACAGGAAAATAAGAAAAACAAAGTTCTTAGCCTCCCGAGGTTCATGGTCTGGGGAACAATAAGAAAACAATTTTAGAAGGCAATGTAATGGGAGAATGACCACTTTGGAGAAATATCTGTAAAGCCCAGGAGGGTTTAATTTTAGGAATAGACTACAACCTAGCAACTTAATATGCACGTGAAACCAAGGATGCCTTTAGTGATAACAGAGTAGAAACCTCATCACCATTGATAGAGAAATTAGAGAAAAGTTGGATTTATAAAAATATTGATGTTAAAATTAATGAATCCTGTGTCTTGAGCAGGCCCGAGGCTTCAGTTTGGAGGACTCAAAGAAATGATTCATGCTTTGTGAAGGAAATGGCACCACTGGGTGGCTGCTCATGGAAGAGCTGCAATTAGAGGGAGGTGGGGAAGATGATGGTCAGCAGGCACTAGAGAGATCGTGACACGCCAGGCCCCATGAACATTGCACACCAGGCCTGTGAACATCGCACGCCAAGCCCCATGAACATTGCACACCAGGCCTGTGAACATCGCACGCCAAGCCCCGTGAACATTGCACGCCAGGCCTGTGAACATCGCACGCCAAGCCCCGTGAACATTGTACGCCAGGCCCCAAGAACATCACACTCCAGGCCCCAAGAACATCACCACTGTTTCCTGCTATCTTTGCCTCTGCTATAACAAGACTGTTCCTTGGGGTTATGGGGAAAAGCACACAGGGCACCAGACAGTGGATCAGAGGAGGAAGTCAACTCAGTTTAAGCTTGGGATTTCAAACCCTATGATGTCACCATGGAAGACCCTCACCCTGGTGATTCTGATCTGTGGTTCTCTGGAGGAAGAGATTCATAAACCACAATAAGGTAAGAGAGACATCTACATTAAATACATCCGCCACAAAGGGAAGGGATGGACAAACCTGAATACGAGGAGAAGAAACAAACAAAAGGCCATAATTTGATGTAGTTAGAAATACAGTATTTATTAAAAACAGCTTTTATAGGATTCCATCTTCTCCTGAACTTTCCGTTTGTCCAGTTTCTTTCCTTTTTTTAAATTTAAACAAGTTTATCTATTTGTTTAGTTCACATGTGTGTCTGTGCACTGTGCGCATGCCTGGTGCCCTCAGATCTCCTAGTGTTTGTGAGCCCCCATGTGGGTGCTGAGAATTGAACCCCTGTCCTCTATAAGACCAGCAAGTGCTCTTAACCACTGAGCTGCCTCTCTGGCTCTCTCCTTAAAATAACTTGACAAAAAGGTTGACTTCTTTGCCTCTGTAACACAGAAGTTCAAGTTCAGAATTAACTTCACCATCTACTGAAATACACCCACTGGCAAATCTTCGTGCCTTTAATCAATATCAACTAGGTTTCCCTCACGATGTTTGGGGAGTTACTCAACACAAAACAAACAACAAAGGTTATCGGGAGAGCTTCCTTTTGACTTTGGTCATCAAAATCACTGCCCTGGGCTGGTGAGTGGTTCCACAGATAAGGACATTTCGTTGCTAAACCTAAGAACTTCAGTTCGATACCCATGTGGTGGCAGGAGAGAAGCAACTGTCCAGGTTGTCCTCTGCCACGCATGCACCATGGCAAGAGCATGCTCACACACACAGCGAATAAACAAATAAATAGCGCCTTCTTTCAATTCTTAATGGGTCTAGTCCAGTGTAGCCATTCACAGACGTGCCCAGAACCTTGTCTCTTTGGCATTTTAGATCCGGTCAAGTTGATGTTCAGTATCGGCCATAACACCATCAAATGCTGACTCTCAAGGCAAGATCCAACCGAGCCAAATCTAGGCTTTGTGGCACAACTACTACAAGAGGCCCTGGCCTCTCCTGCCCTCGCTGCTCATACAGAGGCCATACAGTGCTGGAAAAAGTCACTCTTCTCTTGGACCTTCTGTCTTCCGGAGAAGTGACTTGGGTCCAACTGAGGGGGTGGCAGCAGGCTTTGGACACTTTCCAAACAGCATCAGGCAACCCTGCACTAAGAGCTGGAGCTCTGTGGAGGACTATTGCTTCCTCCCTTAACCAGATGGGCCCTTGGTAAAGGGCAGGCCCTAAGGGTTTGCCAACTGACTTAAGACCAGGAAGTGGTCTTAATGCTAATGCGGAAATGCTCTGACGAGCAGCTGGCTACACCTGTACATTTTAAAGTCTCAGGCCACTGCCTGAGCGTAGCCCTTCTGGAGTGAGCAGTTTCACTGATCCCCAAATATAAAGCAAGGTCATACACAAGTCTGTGTATGCTAAACATATAAAGACAAGGCCTCTCCAATCACTCCTGACCCTCTTCAGAGTTCTAGATTTACCCATCGCGCCCAAGGCTTTGCTCATCAAAATAGGACTCTGAACTCTTGAGCAAGTTTTCCATGGAACTCGATAAAGAAGGCCTGTGCCCATTCCTGTGGCGTGGGATAGTCACACAAAGTACCCCTGCTCATCTACAGACACCATCGCTGCGATCCCTTTCTGTCGCCTCAGTATGAAGCCACTCTTCACCTTGTTCTGGGAAAGCCTTCTGTACCCTTCCCCCAGAGACCACAATTACCTCAGTAATAGACACATCCTTTCACACCCGTAAAGCCTGAGCCTGGCGTCACGCCCTCACGCTCAACCTTGCCTCCTTAACTCCACAGAGGTGTCATATTCTTGCCCCCACACTCGGCCAGTAGGTTCACTATCTGATTCTGAAGCTGACAGAACAGAGTTCACCTGCGTCCTATTTCATAGGAATGTTTGTGAACTGTCCCTTAGGTGCGCTGAAATACTTCCCTAAAAATATTCACACGCAACCCCCACGATGATCTGAGGACAGCGTTGAGCAACCCGAGAACCTTTTACCCTACAACAGAAGGCTTTCACCTTAAAGACCAATAATCAGCTTTTTCCATATGTCAGAGAAGGTAGTAAACAAACGGCAATGCTAGTCAAAACCAAAAAGTTGGCTGAGAGCCTGGGATTTGAACTCTGTGAGTCTTTTTAACCGAGGGCGTTTAACGAAGGGAAGTTGGCAAAAGGGATCCCAAGTCAAAAATCACAATGGAACCAGACTCACTGGGGTGCTGGGACATCTGGATTGGAACATTTCGGGGACCAAATTCAAGCTCTTAACGCTCGGTTCCCTCCCGTCGCCCAGCCGGGAACAGGCTCGCGGGAGACACAGAAAACCGTTGCCTTGGTAACAACTTTTCGAATTAAGCCAAAGAGTACGGGGTGGGGGGCGGCAGAGGGAAAGAGAGGAATTAATTATCATAATCGGCGTGGGTTCACACAGCCATGCCGCGGAAACTGTCGGCGAAGCCACCTCTCGGGAACCTGCCCCTCGAGGCCGCTTACCTGGCGGGCAGTCAGAGCGCCCTCCATCGCCGCACGCTCCCGCGGAATGCCGCACGCTCCCGCGGAATGCCGTACACGCGCCCCTGCGAGTCCCCGCCGGGAGAGGGCCGGCCAGGCGCGTGCCCGGCGCGCGCTCCCAGCTCCGGCCCTCGGAATCCCGTCTCCAGTTCTTCAGTCAGAGTGCTTTGCGTCCTCTGGTGGCAATTAGTGACTATTGCCTCTGGCGAAGTCCTTAACCGTTATTGCTAGCCAGGATGTCAACCACACTTTAGTAGGGATCAGTGATGAGCCTCAACTCCTGGCACAGACTCCTGCATCTGCCATGAACGGCAGAGGTGTATTACTCTTTGCTGGGACTGGAATTTCAGTTTGGGAAGGAGAGAGTGTCCTGCAGATAGAATATGGAATATCCATCTCCCATATGGATGTACTACTCTATGTCACTGTGTGCTTAAAACTAACACTCTAGGCGGGACACCATACACACGCCTCTCAACCAAGCAGTAGGGAGGCAGGAAGGCCATGAATTGGAGAGTAGCTTGCGCCACATTGAAGTTCAAGGCCTATCAGACCTGGCCTCACAAGAAAAGAGAAAACAAACAAAAAACTAGAAATCCTCTGATAAAATTTTATGTTTCTCTTTTATACCTATAAAACGCATCAAGCAAGCACCAATAAGTACTGGAAGAGACAGAACTAGATAGGTCGAGCCCTGTGGAGTGGCACAGCCTGACTTCTAGCTTTACCACATTATATGCAAAGCACCAGAGGGTCAAAAGGTTCCGTCCTTGAGAGAATCAGAGTTCATTTCCCAGAACCCTCCTCAGGCAACTCAGCCTCCTGTAACTCAAGCTCCATGGCATCCTCTGGCTTCTACCAACACTGCACTCAAGTGTATAGGTCTGTGTGTGTTAAAAATCAATGTAAAAAAAATGAAACAATGAAACATTGGTGTGGGAAGTCCTTCTGTATACGTGTTGTTTTTATTGGTTAATAAAGAAGCTGCTTTTGGCCAATGGCTTTACAGAATAAAGCCAGGCTGGAAAAGATATAAAGAGAGTAGGCAGAGTCAGTGAGAAGTCAAGGAGCTCCACCAGAGACAGATGCCAGGGATGGAACTTTACCTAGAAAGCCACAGCCATGTGGTGATACACAGATTAATGGAGATGGGTTAGTTTAGGATATAACAGCTAGCTAAAAATATGCTTAAGCTATTGGCCAAACAGTATTGCAAGTAATATAGTTTCTGTGTAGTTATTGCCAGACCAGGTGGGACAGAAACCTCCGCCAACAGGACTTGAAAGTCTTGTCTTAGTTACTGAAACAACTATTACTGAAAGAGAAAAAGAAGGAGCGAAGAGGGAGGGGACCACAAGCGGGGACCAGAGTTCTTCAGTCCGAGCCAGGTACCGTGGCACATGCCAGCAATCATAGCACTGAGGAGGTCAAGGTAGCAAGATTGGGAGTTCAAGGCCAGCTTCAGCTGGGCTTTGCTACAGAATGAGTTTGAGGTCAGTCCAGCTACACGAGACTCTGATTCAAAAGCAGCAGCCCTCCAAGGAGCAGAAGAAAAGAGGAGCATGAACTGTGAGCTGGCAGATGGCCGTAACAGGAGAAGCGGGCTCAGGTAGTTTTCAGGCATGGAATTCAAAGCTGGGCTTTTGAGAAAGAACGAAGGAAAGAAAAAGAAGTGCCCTTCCCATGGCTTTGGCTCTCCTCTGGAGACTATCACACATCACCTAAAATCATAGACTCTGGGAGCGAGAATAGTCATTCACTATCTCTTGTGGCTTCCATTGGTCAGAGACATAGAAATAGCACAAGTGGAAAATTCTGGCTCACGCTCTATCACAAGACTGCTCTAGGCAATCACATGACACTCTGGTCCTCAGACCGCCTGACTGAGCTTGGGGCATTCATGAACAACGAGCCTTACTTACAGTACTGGCAGCCTGGTATTGACTATTGGTCTGGGGCCTCGGTGCCTCTCTGCTAGGACTCCTCCACAGGACAGCTTGAGTCCTCATGTTGTGGCCGTGCTTTTCCTCAGGACGTATGATCTGAGAGACAGGTGAAAGTGACAATGACCTAACTTTAGAAGCTGCACATTGTTGCCCTGCATTCTAGTCGGGCTTTGTATCACCAGCAGGATGACTGGGTGACTGGATATGAGCCCAGCTACCCCAGGTGACACGGGGAGAAAACAACCTGAGCCGCCTGCTGAGAGATCAAGATCCTCAGAGGGAAGTCAGGATCAGGGAGTTCAGAGAATTTCATAGGAAATACAGAGAACTTGGAATGAAGGGGATTGTGTTAATGTCTCATCTTGAGTTCTGTAGAACACTAAGGGCAGACGTTGGGATTGGGGGCAGGAATGTAAAGACATGAGTGTGCACTGCCGGGACCACATCCCATCGTGGGACTTCCCACTTACCGTCTCCCAGAGACCCTCGGGCCGAGCTGATACTCTACAGGCTGTAATTTCACTCTTACCTAAGTGACAGTTCTCTGACGTGTGCTTTCTAGCTTATATTTCATTTTGTGACTAGTTTTAAGGAGTTTAAACATTTCACTTTTTTTTT
>NC_022010.1:54806177-54813037 GCF_000317375.1 Microtus ochrogaster
CTCCCAAGCGCTGGGATTACAGGTGTGCACCACCGCACCTGGCTTCAAAACTCCTTACTAGTCAATGTGATTAGCTTAGTCCAAAGTTCTCAAGAAATATCACCAATAATTTTTAGTCACATATTTTTAGTTCTGCTACCTCATCAAAAGTGAGTAAGTACATGGGGCTGGAGGGATCATTTACAAGTTAAGTGCATGAACGTGGAAGCTTCCAGTGGTCTCTAATCCCAATTCCAGAGCATCCAACGCCTTCCTCTGGCCTCCAAGGGCACCAGGCACACATGTGGTGCACAGACATACATGAGGCACATGAGGGCAAAACATTCACATACATGAAGACGAATCACTTTTTAAAAGTGAGAGAATGCAGCCTGGACATTGTTTGATCTTTTTCCTAAGATGTGCCAAATTTAAAGGACAAGGAAAGGTAAAAGCAAGGGGATTTTCTAAGCTGTGAAGCAAGGAGACAAGTAGCGACGGATCCATACAACCGAGAAAGCCAAGTCCCAACCTGAGCCGCGGGAAAGCGGAGGGCCCAGCTCTGAGAAAGCCAAGTCCCAACCTGAGCCGCGGGAAAGCGGAGGGCCCAGCTGATTTGCACCAGAGCCCTCAAAAGCCAGAGAAACAGCTTCGCTAACGTCCTCAGAAACTGGAGACAAATGAGAAGAGTATCCCGGGTCATCTGCTCTCCCCAGGCTCCTGGTAAACTCTACTTTTCATCTGTACAATGTCGCCTTAAATCACTACTTACCCTCCTTGAGAAACAAAGCATTGAGAAACTGTTTATTCAGAAACAAATAAAAACAGCATGTGGAATGCAGACAATGGAAAATAGAGGCAGAATGATGAAGAGAGCTGCCAAGGGGATGCTGAAGCCAGTTTCCAGATCGGGCAGTGTGGATTGGTTATGGAGGTGACCAGTTCCGACGGGAGCACGGCCGCCCAAGAGAGAACCCAGATGAGCGGATCTTCTCCCTTCACGTTCCGCTTCGCCCCACAGATTGCTTCCTCGGTTGTTCCTGAAAGCTGCAGGTCGCCGTATAAGCTTTAGAAGCAGCAAACATCAGACAGTCCATCCTCGGACTATATTTTTTTTTTTTTTTGCCAGATATGCATCTTTTTCTCAGTCGCTCCAAATACCAGTACTTTGGGCCTGCCAGGACAACCTCAGGCCTTCACACTGACGTTTGTAGCTGGAAGCTGTTCTTTGTCTCACCCAAACCACTGGACCAGTTTCTCTCCTGCCCGCAGGTCTCTGCAGCCACTTCTTAAATAATCATTCTGAGGCTTAATATTAATTATAATTGCTTGGATGATGGCTCGGGCTTCTTACTGGCTAGCTGTACACATAAACCAATCCATTTCTAGTGATCTGTGTTTCACCATGTGCCATGTGGATTACTGGTAATACTTACATGTCCAGTGGGTACTGGCATCTCCCCGACGGTGCCTTTTTTCTCCCTGTCTCTTGTCTTGGATTTCCCACCTAGCTATATTCTCCGCTGCCCACAGACCAATGGTAATAAAACAGATTCACAGCATACAGAGGGGAATCCCACATCAGACCTTCTTGGAAAGACACTCACGAACCCTCAAGCAACTGAAGTTAAATCACGACCCTCAGGCACTGGGACTTCTATTTTCTTTGAAAGCCTTTCTATGATAGTGGCGATCGATATCCGCCTTTTTTATACAGTAATATTGGTGTTTGGTATATAGTTCTTTTCCCTTTTTTTAAAAAAAACATGAATATATTTAGAGGCACATGTGTGGATGATCTAGCTTTAAAACAACTATTGACGAATACAAAAGTGATGTTTATATTTTGGGGAAAGAAAATGAAAGCAATTGGGTAAGAAACAATTGTTATACCAATGTTCTATTTTTCAAACCTAGTAATGGGTTCCTACACTGTGTTTTAAAAAATATTTGTGTAAATATCATATTTTCTACTTTGTATGATATATATCATACGTTAAACAAAGAAAACAATAAAAGCAATGGTCTTTCAATTTAGATATTGCTTAGAGCTGTTTTGTTTGCTTTTCATTTGTTTGTTTTGAGGCAAAGTTTCACCATGTAGCTCTGATTGGCCTAGAACTTTCTATGTAGACTTAGCTGTTCTCCGATTCAGAGATTCACATAGTCTCCCAAGTGCTAGAACTAAAGGAGTGCACCATCATCCTTGGGCTAGACAGTGCTTGTTGAATGTCGGCTGACAAAGTTTTATTATGATCTGGAATTAGCCAGAACTTATTCATAACATGATAGGAAAGGGCCAAGGAAGAAAGGAGGCTTGAGAGAGGTTGGGTAGACAATGAGGCAAGTTTTCCTGGGGCAGAGGCATCAGCGCCACTGGACAGAATTTAAAATGCTGAGATAAGGTAGCGTGAAGCTGGTTAGTATTTGAGTAAGAAGAAAAAGGAAAAAACAAACAAACAAACGCAAGCCGTAGAGTTCCTAGGTCACTTGCTCCAGGTTCCTTGATCCATGTTTCATTAAACCATGAATTATTTAAACCCATCCCGAGCCAGTTTCTAAACTGAGATGCCTTATGCTATCTAATGCCACACTATGACATCTGCTACTAAATACACAGGCGCAGCTGCCTTGACCCGCCGCTTCTTCCAGCTCTCTCCGATCCTATTGCCTCAGAGGTTTCGATGAAGCTTTTAAGAACTGCTTTACTATTGCAAAGAGATAAGCTAATGTTTCCCAATAAACTATCAATGGTATAATTAGTGTTGAAAATTTTTTTTCTAATTTTATTTATTCTTTGAAAATTTCATACACGTGTACAATGTATCTTGAGCATATCCATCCCTCCCTCCAGCTTCCAGTGTCCACCAGGATGCCCTTCCCCCACCCATGACAACCCCCTCCTAACTTCATGTCCTCTTTATTTCAGCTCACTGAGTACAATTAGTACTGCCTGTATTCACATGGGTGTGGGCTCATCCACTGGGCTGTGGGGAACCAACCGGCGGCCACATCCCCAAAGGAAAGTGACTCTCCTTTCTCCAGCAGCCAGCAGCTGCAAATAACTCCTTTATTTGAGACTTCCTAGAGAGTAGCCATCTTCAGAAGCCATGCGATCTATTTCATTGGCTCTAATGGGTAGTACTTAATAAAAATCTCTAGAGAGACCATCAGCAATTTAGCAGCTAATTCATGGGTAAACACTAATTCTGCCAAAGGAGGATAAGAATAGAAAGTGTGTCCACAAGAGTAGGAAGATGGCTTTGTGGGTAAAGTGCTTGCTGTACAAACGTGAGGACCTGAACCCACCTAAGATACAGCAATACCTGCCTGGAGTCCCAGCACAGGGATGGAACAGGAAGAGCTTCGGGCTTGCTGCTTAGCAGGTCCAGCTGAATGAGTGAGCTTCAGTCCCTTGGAAGATCCTGGCTCAGCAATTAAGATGGAGAATGATGGAGGGACATAGCTGTGTTAACAGCTCTATCCTCCACAGCCTCATGCATAGACACATGCACCCAGACACACACACTCATGCACACACACACACGCACGCACACACTCACAGAGACACACACATGCACACACAATACGCCGACAGACATGCACACCCCCACAGACACACACTCACAGACACACATACAGACACACTCACACATATAGAGACACCCACACACTCACACACACTCTCACACAGACACACACATGCACACACACATACAACCACAGATGCACATACACACATGCACACACACAAACTCACACAGACACAAAACACATGAGAGAGAAATTGTGGTTAGTATGATTGTAAACCTGTGCTAAAAACATATGAAATATGAAATGCATGTTAACTACGTTTGTCGAAAAGGGAGAAGAGAATACAAATACATATGAGAATCTTACTTGGGTACATCTAAAAATAAACACAACCTAGAAAACAGAATCTAGCTGTGAGTTAAATTCTAGAACAGAATAGAAACTGGATAGCATTGAGTAGAAAAATGATTTGCTGGGCCTGGTAGTGCACACCTTTAATCCCCACACTCAGAAGGCAGAGGCAGGCAGATCTCTGAGTTTGAGGCCAGCCTGGTCTACAGAGCAGTTCCAAGACAGCCAGGACTACATAGAGAGAAATCCTGTCTCAGAAAAACAAGAAAAGAGAGTGCTGTGGGATAATCCTTTCGTATGCTGTAAATATGTATTCCTCTCATGGGTTAATGTAGAAGCTGCTTTGGCCTATAGCCAGGCAGAATAAAGCCAGGTGGGAAAGCCAAACTGAAGATACAGGGTGAAAGAAGGGCAGAGTGGGGGTGGGGAGAGAGACGCGAGCCAGCCACCCAAGAAACAAGATGCTAACAGACTGGTAAAGCCATGGCCACGAGGCAATACATAGATTAATAGAAATGGGTTAATTTAAATCTAAGAGCTAGTTAGTAATAAGCCTGAACTATAGGCCAAACATTCTGTAATTATTTAAAAGCAGCTGCGGGGCGGGGTGGAACAGAGAAACTTCTATTTACAAAAGAGGACTAGGTTCAAATCCCATCACTCAAAAGGTGGCTCACAACCATCTGTATCTTCAGTTCCGGGGGGGATCCAATGCCGTCTTTGGCCTCTGCAGGGCCTGCACTTATGTGGTGCACAGCATGCATGCAAGGAAGATGCCCCCACACATAAATTTATACTGAAGGGGAAAGTTCAAGTGAACATCGTTTAATGTCCTGATGGGGAAATACTGCACTCCTTTGGTGGTGGTTGGGGGGTGATGCTAGAGATTAAGACAGAGCCTTGTGCATGCTGAGTGACTGCTCTGCCACTGAACCACATCCCCGGTCCTAAAGTCCACACTGCTTCGAATCCCTTGAAGGCCTTCTATTCGTGAGCATGTCTCTCAGTATAGGCTGCTGTTCTGACCCCAGGCCACAGAACTGGGCAACCCTACAGCTGTTTCTGCTCAGCGACAATATCTATGGAGGACAGAACAGCCACAGTTTTGTCAGCCAGAGTCGGGCCTCCAACAGAGACGGCTGTGAAGTGACATCAGGAAGAGCCTGCTCAGGGAACACAAGAGTGAGAAAACAGGAGAGAATAGTGGACATACCCACAGTTTAGCCTCAGCCAGATCCCACAGGAGGTCTGGAGCCTGAAGACCACCATAAACTGTCACCCTGAGGCAGGAGGGTTGGTATCCTGGAGGCACAGAGGCTTCCCCTCATTACCCAGTGTGGTGGTTCCCGTGGGCCAAGGGCCCACTTCATGTTGGGAGTCCGTAGCTGTCCATTTCTAGCTGGCTCAGTGAGGGGCCAAGGCTAGCTCTCCAACAGAGACTACCGCACATCAGATTTTGTGGATTGGTTTTTCTCTTTCCTTTTGCCCTCTTTACCATTTACTTGGGTTTATATTTTGACTCAACTATTTTTAATACTACTCATTAATAAATTAAAAATAAACCCAACTTCTGATTATTTAAATGTCTCTTCATTTCGAATCTTGGGTCATTGCTGTTCAAAATATCTCTCAAAAGCAAAATTAAAAGATTAAACTATTTTCAATAAAAGTAAACAAATGTCTTCAATGTATGTACAGTGTGTAGGTGTTTTTGCTAAAAGGGCTTTTCTGTAAAGTGTGCGTGGAGACAAAATCTGTCCAGGGCTCATTAACTTGGTTGTGAGGCATTAGCTGTCCCATACCCCGGAACTCTGTTCAGGGTATCCTTACGTCTGCTTCATTTTGAGATATGTTCTTACTCTGTAGCACTAGACAACCAGCAACTTGCCATGTAACAGCATAGGAGGGAGAATGGGTGATCCTTCAATATTCATTCTCCCCTTCATGCTATGATTTTATTGCATATCAAATGGAACTCCCGGACATGCTACTCAATGGCAGCAGTGTTTGTGTGTGTATGTATGTGTGTGTGTGCACGTCTGTCTCTCTCTGTGTATGTCCCTATTAGTGTGTATGTATGTGTGGGTTTGTGTCTGTGTGCATGTATGTATCTGTGTTTTGTGTATCAATGTGTGTCCATTTGTGTATATGTCTTTGTGTGTGTGCATGCACATGTGTGTGTGTGTGTGTGTGTGTAGGATGGAACCCAGGTCCTGTTACAAAGTGACCAGGAACTCTGAGAATGAACTAAATCCCCAGCCCTCTAATGTTTCAGTTTAAAATAAAATGGTCTCACACTAGCCCAGAATGGAGTATAATAAAGGTTTACTTAATAGGGGGTGAACTCACAGAAAGGGTAGCAATACACAGTCCTCTGCATGCACTGGGAACTGGAACTAAATCCAGCAGCCAAGAGGTCCGCACACGCTTTTCATCTGCATTTATAATACACGAGACTATGCCCAAAGCAGGCCGGGATCTTAGAGGCTATTGGCTGAAGGAGTTCCCACAACACTCCAACACCTAATTTGTTAAATATTTGTAGATTTGGTTGCTGTTACTTTTAGACAGACTTACCAAGGAGCAAGACTGCTCTTGAACGTGTGATTTTCCTTTCTCAGCCTCCAGAGTGTGGGGATTACCAACATGTGCCACCACAACCAGCTTGATCATTTTCCTCTTTATTATCCAGAAATAAAATTGACAATTTAGGTACGTGTTTTATAAAAAAAAAAGGTAACATTTAGCTCAAATGTAAGAAAAGTGTTGTGAAATATGTAATTAAATATGTAAATGTGCAAGCATTTCTTGCTGTGATGACATCATGACCAAGGCAACTTATAAGTGCAGATGTTTATTGGGGCTCAAGTTTCGAGGGTTGCGATCCATGATCACCATGGTAGCGGACATGGCAGCAGGCAGGCGTGCATGGTGCAGGGGCACTAGCTGAGTGCTTACATCCTAACCTGTTGTAATATGAGGAGCGGCGGGGCAGC
>NC_022010.1:54813430-54824445 GCF_000317375.1 Microtus ochrogaster
GGCAAGCAGCTTCTTTATTTAATCAACCAATGACCTTCCTCCATCACTAACCCTAAATCACTAGGCGGAGAGAGCTAGCTGGGAATGGCAAGGACTTTTGAAACCTCCAAACTGCCCCTGGTAATACATCTCCAAAAGGCCACACACCCTAATCCTTCCCAAGCAGTTCTACCAACTAGGGTCTCAGATGGTGCAGGCTGGCTTGAACTACCTCTATAGCTGAGTCCAATGTTGAATATCACCTTCTGCCTTCACTCCCAAGTGCGGAGATAACCGACATGACACAATGTCATGCTGTCATTTTCTACAGGAGTTCAAGTAGAATGTCCCTGAATCTGGAGTGAGTACGACTTAATACAGGTGATAGGGTTCATGCTACACTTCCTTTGGGCAGAGCAGGAGCAGCTGGGGCAGGGGTGCATTTGTAGCTGCATTTGTTAGTTCCTACTAAGGACCTCTACATTCTGGGGATCTGTTCAATCCTAATTTAAAATTCTCCCGAACCTGTGTGAATGATGCTCAACGCTTACCCAGTGATAGAATTTTATCACTTTGACTAACAACCACATGATTCAAATATCAAGAAAAACAATCTTAGCTTTGAAGTACCCTGTCTGAGTGTTGCAGTTGCTACAAAGAAACACCATGACCCAAAAGCAAGTTGAGGAGCACAGGGTTTATTGGGCTTGCACTTCCACATTGTAGTCCATCATGGAAGGAAGTCAGGACAGGAACTCAAACAGGGCAGGAACCTGGAAGCAGGAATTGATGCAGAGACCATGCAAGGGCGCTACTTACTGGCTTGCTTCCCATGGCCTGCTTAGCCTGCTCTCTTATAGAACCCAGAGCCACCAGTCAAGGTTTGGCACCACCCACAATGGGCTGAACTCGCCCCATATCTATCAGTAATTAAGAAAAGGCCTAACAGCGGGATCTTATGGAGGCATTTTCTCAACTGAGGCTTCCTTCTTTTGGGTGACTCTAGCTCATGTCAAGTTGACATAAAAACTAACCAGGACATAGCTACATCTGTAGTTTTTATGATTTCTATTTGTGTGTGTATGCACACACTGTTCCTCCAGAAGCCAGAAGAGGGCACTGGATCCCTGGAGCTGGAGTCACAGGCCACTGTGAGCTGTTGGACCTGGGTGCTTCGAACCAAATTCTGGTCTGCAAGAGCAGCAAGGCCTCTTAACTGTTAAGACATTTCTCTAACTCCACATCTGAAACTGGGGTCAGTATTCACCTGACAGTCTTTTAAATACATACTCAGTGCTGTTTTATAACTTAACTGATGCTGATATAGTTAATCTGGCTTTTAGTTTACACGTACTCTTGCTTTAATTCGTGTTTGTGGCCTCCTTTCACGACTCTGAGACTATTCTCTTATGATTTCCGTAATCTGGGAACTAAGAGATATGGAACAACAGAACTAGCCACTTCAGGATGAACCTCCCACTCTGGCAATATTTACCCCAGAGCTGCCACCAAAACTGGCCACACTTTAAGTCAGGCTGCTGATGCTCGCAGAACTCTCTTCTCATCCTGCCTCCGCGCCCCTTCCTTTCTGAATTGTTGATTCCTATTGAGCAACTTGTACCCCAATTTCCATTTTAGTATTTGCACCAAAGAGCCAGCCTGCAATGTAACACGCGGGAAACACAGCACTAAATCACTTTTTAAGGGACTTCAACAAAGGGGTCCATAAAGACTTTAAAATAAAGTGCACGATTTGAAAATAAAGGCTGTGAGTATGGTTTTATGTGATTGAAGGCAATTTAGAGCTTTTATACAAGGTGTCCCAAAACTCTTAGTGCAATTTTAAGTCATCAAGTAAATGCTAAATGTACTAGTTATTTGGGACCCATAAAAACAGAAGAGCTATTCAGATGATGGTTAAAATCTGAACTAAAAATCATCATGATAGAGTAAAGAAAAAGGAATTTTAAATCCCGGACAAATTTTTAAAATGGGATTAAATTATACCCCGTGTAATTATATTCATGAACTAAGCCTTTAGAATTGCATCCTTTTGATCGCTTTTTAAAATCTGCTTCTAGAGACGTGTGCAGAAGAGGAACTGTTCGTCCATAAGTGTATTCCCGAAACAATCACGGAATCGTTTGAAATCCGTAGGTATAACAACACTGCTCAACTTTCATGATTTAGGAAAGCTCTGTCCCATTGCCAGACTGTTTTGTATCTGAGCCAACCCATGTGACTCAGCACAGAACTGTTGGGCTTGCGTACCAACGAATGTCAAGATAAATGGCAAAAATTGTACGATACTGAGACTGTGATAAAACTAGCGAACGTTTGAGAGCATATTTATTTCCATTTAAGTCTCTCGTGTTAGCCTTTATAGCTAAGTATTGAAGCTACGCATCCTCCCCAGACTTGCCCCTTGTAAGAATTACCAGGGAGGTGTATTAAGATAGATTCTTCTATTCCTTCTGGAGCTGAAAGACACCTCCGCCCCAGCTGGTTTAGAGTGGGGTCTATTGTTAACGCAATACTATATGCCTCTTATCTTTGGACGACTAGGAAAACATCTAATGAAAGCATATACTTAAGACACTAACCCTGTTTTTAACAATCCATCGTTACTTTGAGTGCGGAAGGACACATTCATAAGCCTGTATTACTGCAGATGAGATAACTCAGCAGGCCACAGCTGCGTGGTCTGGCCGGCTTCACTCTGTCCCCCCCCCCCCACATATATATGCGCTATCAGTTGTTTCTCTAGAGAACTCTAACTAATAACACCTTCAGGGGTGGTTAACCTTGGATACCAGTCTAACTAGATCGCAAATCCACAAGACACACTCAAGAGATTTTTCTGTATTACATTAACTGATCTGGGCAGTACCTTCCAGTGTTGACCCAGGAATGAGGAAGCCCAAGGGAAAAAGATGTTTGCTCTTTTCTATGCAAGTAAAATTAAAACATTCATGTTATACAGGCAAACTCATCTACTCTTCTGCTGCCACTGCCACTGTTGCTACCATTCTTCACTGACATCAGAATTCAGTCTCCTTGGCTTCCAACGTGACTGAAGACTGTCTTGAGCAATCCTCTGGACCTTCATCAACAGACTATGATGCTAAGGCTGCAGCCTGTGGACTGAGCAGCTACCATATTCTAGGTATATCCAGTGTAAGACATTTTTAGGCTATCAGTGCGTATTTTATAAGCCAAGCCAGTAACCTCCCTTTACCTGTGTTCTGTTCCCCTGGAGAACCCTGACTAACACGCAAGTTGAGAGATGCCTGTATTAGTGAAGCGTATTTCATGATGTGTCTGTGAGCCAATTCTAGAGATGGTTAGTATACCAATTAAGAGGGAAGGCCAGTCCTAAATGTGGTTGGTTGGCATCATCCAATAGGAGGAAGCCAGTTAGTGCAAACTCCTCTCTTCCTGAATGTCTGTACTGTTGCCATCACCCACAGATGCCGACTCCAGCTTCTCCAGCCTTTTCACATGGACTCTCAAGGAAACACCTCGGCTGTCAGCCTTGGCCTGGGGTTGTTTCATCAGTCATTCTTGTACCGAGTACTGCTGAACAGGCAGATGGCCACTGTGACCATGCAAGCCAATCTAGTCACTCCCACATATACACATCGAGATAACACATTGGAGAGCAACAATGGATGTTGGTAAATTGCTATATTAGGTCTAAAATTATTTACATTGCAAACTGCAAGACTTAGTTCAAATTGAACAAAAATGGAATGAGTTCCATGGATCACCTCTAATTTTGAAAAAACACTCACTTGGTCAGAATGGGATAAGATTCTGTAAGCTGTACTTCCCGCCTACCAAGTGATATGACTGTAGGCTACTGTGAATGCCACAATCCAAACTCATGATGCAGTAATCTATAAAGTGAAACATTTTCGAAAGGACATATTGTAACACTAAGTCAAAATATAAGGTGGAATGTTTTCTAAGAGATCTTGTGCTCCCCCCAAAAAGGAAAGTAAAGTTAATTTAAATCCACTTTTTATTTTTCATAGACTTTAATAATTATACATTACTCTTGACATAAAGACAGTGAAATCTTAAGGATAAGGAGACAATTTATATAGCCTCTTCTATTCGTTGTTCAGGATGGAAGTTTCCAAAGGGTGTAGGTGTGAGATTTAACACTGGAAAAATACTTATGAAACTTGTTTAACTGGCTGCACTCAGGACCAGGCACAGCACAATAAATAGAACTGCATAATCTTTTAAAAAGATCGCTGTATTTTAACCTAGCCTTACTAAAGAAACACTATCAGTGAACAATCCAAAACTCTACAATGTAGATAAAAGGAAAGTTACAGTGGAAATCTGAGCAACATTTCTCTAATTTCTTTGCACTCATACATCAGCATTCTTAAAAGGAGGATAATGCACATGGCAAATCCAGGACAACAAAACCAAACTTGGTCAGGTAGTTTCTTTGGATCATTCACTCTGGTCACAAGCCTAGTTTGCTGGTAGGTGTAAGTAGAAAGTTTTTGAGATCTTTTTCATTTCCAATAGTCAGGGTCTCTGGATATGAAGTCACATTGGAAGCAAACTGATTAAGCAGCACCATTAATCCACATGTCAACAAGTCATTGCATAATCGGTATCTGTCAACATCGTTTAACAGTCTTTAAAACATTGCATGGAAGAAGACCCTTCCTGAACAGCAGTCCACTGTGTAAAGACATGCACTATGCAAGGATTTACACATTATGTACGTCTATCCAAAAGACCAAAAGAAATGTACCACCTAATAATTTAAATAACATACTCAGGCTTAAAATAAATACTTTGTTATTACACTTGTGTACTAGAGAGTGTCAGACATATTGAGTACCCTTCCCCCTCTTGAAGAGGAAGCATGGTGCTAGCAATATCAGCCAGAGAGTGAACAGGGGCTAGCTCTCCAAGTTCTCAGAAATGTGCCTCATTGTGCAAACATGGAAACTATTATTGAAACATACTGAAACAGTGAGACAGAATTGATTTTTTTCTCTTTTTTATGACCCAGTTTTTGTTACCAGTTAAATATAAGAATAATTCATCTAGTCACAGAATGGAAACTATCATGCTGCTATGACCACAGATACGTTGAGAAGCTCTCTGAGCAGTGAATAAAAAACATATAAAAGTAATATTTCTGCAATTGGTAGACTCACTGTTTTCAGAATTTCAACAAGCAAACAAACATGACACATGTACCTTGTAAAAATAATGCCACTCTGGCCCCAAGAATCACTACAGCACAGCTGTTCTTACAGGGGCAAACGCCTGTAACCACTATTATGTTTCTTTGTGGCATTCCAGTTCCCACTGCCACTCTGAGAAGCTTGTCCACCTAAGTTTGAGGAAAAGAACAGCTATGATGTGGATCATATTTTCAATGATTTTTAAATTGTACTTAAAAAAAGATTCTTAATAATTGAGTATATAAAAGTCCTTGATATTGAATTTCTCTTAGTGAAATAAAATATACTTTAACAAGATGATGTTAATTTAAGTCTGACCACCTGACTCTATTTCTCTTTCTCTCACATTTTCAGAGGGAACTGAATTATCTGTTAAGCTCAGCCTTGCAAATGCCTGTTATAAAGACAAAATAGTTCCCAAGTACCCCATAAACAGTCCTGATTGATAATGGGGGAAGCTATGTATAATTGGAACATTAATCTTTTATGTTTTTAAATGGAAATATTTCTTACAAAACGGTTACTCAAAAAAAAAAAAAAAACAAAAAACAAAAAAAACACAGAGCTGCAAGCGGTCTGGCCACAAATGCAGAGCCATTCCCTAAGTACCCATCCACGGGTACCGAGATCTGGCCTTCCACTCCCAGTAGAGTCCATGAGCGGTCCTGTTTACACTTTAGTGGAGATGAGGGAAGGGGTGGCCACCTTACAGACACATTTACAGGCAGCCATTGTGTGCCATGAGAAATGCATTCACCAGTTCAGATAAAGGTCAGGGAGCCCCTTCAAACACTGGCACATAGGAATGTTTGTTTTGTAAGACCTACCAAAGAAACAGCAAGACAAATGAGAACACACAGAGGCACTAGTCTCAAAGCTGCACAATATGGAAGCAAAGGATTTGAGATGAAAAATTCAGGAAAATATACACATAGTTTGCTGAGACAGAGGAGAGAGACCACAGTTCTAATCTTCGAGGCTACGGAATGCATTCTGCATGTCTTCAAGAAGTTGTGCGTAGTCCGCCTTGATCTTTGCCTCACCATCTTTCACTGGATCCTGAAAAAGAAAATAATACAAATTCAATTTACCTATGGGAAACAATTTTTTTCTTTCTTTTTGTTTTTCGAGACAGGGTTTCTCTGTGGTTTTGGAGCCTGTCCTGGAACTAGCTCTTCTAGACCAGGCTGGTCTCGAACTCACAGAGATCCGCCTGCCCCTGCCTCCCAAGTGGGGAAACAATTTTCAAGATGTAATTCATATGGAATACCAGGTCAGGTTGAGGTACACTGGTGAATCACAGGTAGGAGTCAAAACTACCCCATTTTCTTTTACAGTGGAAATGTGCAAATGGACTAAAATAAAACAAAACCGATTATTTCAGTTTTGAATTTTGCCTGCTGCTGACACTCAGTGCTCAAACATCAGCAGCATGTCCATCAGTGGAAATCCTGTAGCATCACACATAAGCAGGTGTGTGCACACAACAACTGGGAGTTAACTCAGTAGATTTCCTGTGGAAGGCTGGAGCATCACAGTAAGTCAATACAGCACATCTAACTCAATCCAGGTCATCAGGCTTAGGAGCAAGTACCATTACCCACTAGGCCACTTTGTGGCCTCCAGGTCTGTGTTTCTGTAGTATAAATATATCCAGAACATCATTTTCAATGGGTGATTAATACATATGCTTAATATCATGACTTAGAAATAATGCAATGTAATCCAATTCATCAACTATTTATAAAAACACTCATATATGTGGGTTTCTACTGGAAAGTTCACTGAACTGGTTAAGCTTTGCTATGAGAACGTGGAGTCTAGGTGAGATAATAGATACTTTAGTAAATTAACTCCATCTAGCCTGGAAGTCACTCTAAACTGCCTAGTCGCTAAGACAGGGAGAAAAGGCATTAGGATTTATTTTAGACATGACACACTATCATGTTTTAAATGTGTGTGGTGTGCCTGAGTATATATTGGTATGTACCTTCCTCCATCATTGGTACATCATTTGTGTGCCAAAGCCCTTAGGGGTCACGAAAGGTGCCACATCCTCAGAGTTTCACGAGTGTGATACACCACATGGTGCTGGGGAGCAAACCCAGGCCCTCTTCAAGAGCAGTCAGTGCTCTTGACTGGTGAGCCAACTCGCCAGCACTACAACCTTTACCACTGGGATTCCATTACTTGGAAGACTGTTTTGGTTTTATACAACCTAAGCATTGTAAAATGAAAAATGCAAATTTCAGGAACTTAGAGATGGCCCAGCAGTTAAATAAAGACTTGCTGTTTTTCCAGGAGCCAACTTTAGTTCCCAGCACCCACACTGTGCACATGCACGAGCTCCAGGTAATCCAACACCCACTTATGGCTTCCACAGGTACCTGCACACATGTGGCACACAGATGTAAAGTGAAGTAAACCTTAAAAAAGAAAAACGCAAATTTCATATCTCAGGTTTGGAACTCAAATAGGGCAGGAAGGAAAAGTAAGGGAGGGAAGGAGGAAGGTTGGCTTCTCTCTAACAAAGGCTACAGCAGAAAGAAACTGTACCTTAAATTTCATGGAGGAAAGTTTATAGAGGATCTCCCCCATGTGCTCACGGATAATGGACCATGTGATTTTATTGTCACTCTGGGCAGTGGTCTCAACAGCTCTACGGGCCATGTCATAAAAGGAAATCATGTTGGACAGCATCCCCACTGTCTTATAGAATGGACAGAACCTGGGGAAAATGAACAACAGGGCAGTTAGCAAAAACAACCTACAAAGCAAACTCACACTTTTATGATGTGGGAGTGATTTCTTATTAATAAAGAAACTGCCTAGGTCCCTTGATAGGCCAACCCTTAAGTGGGTGGAGTAAACAGAACAGAGGGCTGGGAGAAAGAAGCTGAGTCAGAGAGTCGCCATGATTGTCCCACTCCAGACAGACGCAGGTTAAGATCTTTCCTGGTAAGCCAGCTCGTGGGCTACAAAGATTAATAGAAATGGGTTAGATTAATATGTAAGAGCTAGCCAATAAGAGGCTGAAACTAATGGGGCCAGGCAGTGTTTAAAAGAATACAGTTTCCGTGTAATTATTTCGGGTATAAAGCTAGCCGTGCAGGCGGCCGGGTGCTGGGGACACAGCTCTGCTGCTCCTTATTTCAACAGAGTGGCACCCAACACTTTTATCAAATGAAACTCTACGAATTACCAGTCATTGGTGTCTTTACACATATATTCTGCCTCTAACTATTAAACAGAACACAGTGAAGTACTCTAATGGCTTGTCACAGTCTGTTTTGGTACAAGCAGTTAAATGTGTAACTCGAGTGGTAAAGCAACTGAGTTGTCAAGATTCCCTGTGATCAGAGATAAGGTTTAATGAGAAATAGGAAAGCAGAGAATTGCAAAGTTCCGAAGTTACCCTGTCTCCCCCCACCCCGTTCTCTTTTCACTGTGCTGAACTGAGAGTCTTGGGTATGCCAAGTAAGCTACCCCCAACCTTCAGTGCCCTTTAGTATATTCAGTTTTATCTACATATACCTTTACTTGTTTTTGTTTGTTTGTTTTTTGAGACAGGGTTTCTCTGTAGCTTTGGGGCCTGTCCTGGAACTAGCTCTTGTAGACCAGGCTGGCCTCGAACTCACAGAGATCCACCAGCCTCTGCCTCCCGAGTGCTGGGATTAAAGATGTGCACCACCACCACCCGGCCTATCTATACCTTTAAAAAGCATAGACACACGGATGTGTGTGCACAGATACACACATGCACACACACACAAGCAAATGATCAATTCTAAGTATTCTTTCTGAAGAATTCTGCCCCTCTTTTCTTTATATGGTGGTTCATTCAGGACAGATCAGAGTTCTGATGCTAACTGACATACTGACTTATTTTTTATGTTCACTCCATTCTGATCACTCCTACTTGTTCAGTTTTCACCTTTTCCAGGACAGAGTCTCTTCTGTCCACCACTGTGTGCACCACACTAGCTTCTGCAGGCCCTGACAGCATTTGCCTCATTATCAGAGGAGTAAGACATGGATGTGTGCTACTGTCCTTGGCTTTGTGTGCATCTGGAGGGCTTGGAATCAGGTACATTGAGCCACTTCCCTAGCTCTTTTTGGTCTTTTATGGAGTCAAATATGATTTAAGAGAGAGAAGGTTAGCTTAAGACACAAGGCTCAAATTCTCAATGTGGAAAAGAAATAGACAGGCTGTCTAACCAAGAACAGCACTAGTAGAGAGTGAAAAGAAGCAGGCACTGGGCAGGGGTGGGAGAAGGTAGGACGGGATCTCAACAAGATCTTCTGTAGCAAGAAGCTTGGGGTCCTGGGGAAATTAGAAAGGGGTAGCACAAAATGAATACTTGGGCAAAGACAGGAGAAAGCAGCAGGAAAGAAAGATGAGGCAGGGGATGCTCCCCCAGGTCTGGCACAAAGCCATAACTCACTCTAATTATAGACATTTGTGTGCGTGAAAACAGCAGAATTTGACTAACAAGCAAACTGCGATGCACGGGCACATTAGATGTCTGCTATAAACATAAAGAACAAGCAATATACTGAGTCAGAATGTACATGTATGAGCAAGTTTTCAATGTGCAGGCAGCTTCTTTGCCAAAATACAACATAAAGTCTTCAAATGCCTATAACTCCAAGATCTGACACCTTCACACATGCAGGTAAAACACCAATGCACATAAAACAAACAAAAATACATTAAAAAAAAAGAAATTAGGCCTGGTGTGGTGGTACGTACTTTTAAATCCCAGCACTCTGGAGATAGAGACAGTCAGATCTCTGAGAGTTAGAGGCGAGACTGTTCTACAGAGTGAGTTCCAGGACAGCCAGGGCTACACAAAGAAACCTTGTCTAAGGGAGAAGAGGGGAGGAAAAGTAGCACAGCATACCTGTCGTAAGGAGTGTACCCATTTTGCTGTAGGAAGTCATCTTTGATAAGTTTTGCTACCTCCAGAGTGATTTTATCTGTCTCTGCTAAAGAAGCCTAGAAAACAAAAGGATACTTTAGGAAATTTCATCCCATTGGTGGGATCAATGACAACAAAATCAATTAGCAAGCAGGCACCAACACACACTTACTTATCACTAATAAATTCTTGATTTTTAACAGTGGTAAAACAGTACATGATATAAAATTAGCATCCAGAGTGACTCATGCCTATGATGTCCGTACTTGGCCAGCTGAAGCAGAGGACTGCAGTGAGTCCCATCCCTAGGCCGGATGGCAGACTGAGTTTCAGGCAGGTCTGAATTGCACTTCTTGAGGTTCTTCAGTAGTGCAAAGCACCATCACAGTCAAACATTTGATCTTGTACACTTGAAACTCTAAGCCCACAAGGTGCCCTATTTCAGACAGCTGATAAAAGTAGAACCATACAGCCGGGCGGTGGTGGTGCATGCCTTTAATCCCAGCACTTGGGAGGCAGAGGCAGGCGGATCTCTGGGAGTTCTAGGCCAGCCTGGTCTACAAGAAGTAGAACCATACACTATTTGTGTATTTCATTTACAATGTCCTCATTCATCTATGTTGTAGCAGTGACTAAGGGATCTGTCTCTCGTTCACCAAGAGGTGGACACCTGAACCACTTTTACTCTTGGCCACATGGATAATACTCCTACGAACATGAGTATGCAAGATTTCTAATTTTTAAAAAAATCATTATTTTATGTGTATGAGTGCTGTGCCTGCATGTATGTATGTGTGTTATGTGTGTGCCTGACTCCCAGGGGTCAGAAAGCACTGATATCTTGGAACTGGAGTTATGGATAGTTATGAACGGATCTGAACCCTGCAAGAAC
>NC_022010.1:54825555-54828694 GCF_000317375.1 Microtus ochrogaster
TTCTCTGTGGCTTTGGAGCCTGTCCTGGAACTAGCTCTTGTAGACCAGGCTGGCCTAGAACTCACAGAGATCCGCCTGTCTCTGCCTCCCAAGTGCTGGGATTAAAGGCGTGCGCCACCACCGCCCGGCTAACTCTGGCAATTTCATTCTGTGTGCACATCGTCTATTCTTTATCTCTACCTTTGCCCTGGTAGAGGGGCCTGGACTTTCATCTACTTTCTACTACTATAAATCCTAAGGACTCAAGGCACCCGGCAAATTCTGTCTACAGTGGCCACTCCAAACGATATACCTACCAACAGTATACCCGTCCTGGAGCCCACACTACCTGACAGCAACCAGCTGGACAATTCTTGGACTCAAACTAGTGTGGAGTGGTATGTCATTGCTATTTGAAGGATTGCCTACAGGTTTGTAATATTTCCGGTTTTCTTTTCTCATCTGTCTGCTCTACCATTTGGTTACAATTTAGAAAGTAGACCATCAATTTTATTTACTGAAAACTTCCTTTAAAACTTACTACATTTTATTTCATGTATATGTTTGCCTGCATATATGTCTGTTGTACCAACATGTACCAGGTGTCCACAGAGGCCAGAGGAAAGTATCTGATTCCCCAATCAAGAGTTACACTTAGGAACGGCCATGCGAGTGCTGGGAACCTCTGAAAGAAGAGCAAGTGCTCTTAACCACTGAGTTCTCTCTCCAGCTCTACTGCTGTTGTTATGCTCAAAGAAAATCTAAGAAGTTCTTTTCTAATCCTAGATAACAAAAGGTTTTTTTAAGATTTGTTTTCTTTTCTTTTTTTAAAAAGATTTATTTATTAATTATGTAAAGTATTCTACCTGTATGTCTGCTGCAGGCCAGAAGAGGGCACCAGATCTCATTACAGATGTTGTGAGCCATCTTGTGGTTACTGGGAATTGAACTCAGGACCTCTGGAAGAGCAGTCAGTGCTCTTAACCTCTGAGATGACAATTTTCTTATGTCATCCTTCAGGATTTCCATATTCAACTGAACACAGCGATAGTAAGCATTCAGGGTTTCCCTGTGTAGCCCTGGCAGTCCTGGAACTCACTCTGAAGATCAGGCTGGCCTCTAACTCAAGAGATCCGCCTGCCACTGATTTTTGAGTGCTGGGATTAAAGGCATGCACCACCACTGCTCAGGAAGCATTCTAGTCTTAATCTTGATTTAAAAAAGAAATGCATCTGAAATTTCTCCATTCTCTATTAAGTAAAACATTCCCCCATGTTTTAGTATACTCTTTGTATTTTCATTTATCTGTGTGTAGCATATGTGACTGTGCACATGTACATGCCCATGTGGAAGCCAGAGGACATTGTTTCTTCCTCTATTACTCTCCCTTATTCTCCTGAGACAGGGTCTCTCATTAATTTAGAAGCTTGCCACTTTGGCTAGGTAAGCTAGCTGGTGAGCGTCTCAAATCTGTCTGTCCCAGCCCCTCAATGTCCGGGTTACAAGTGTGTGCAGCCATACTTGGTTTTTTGCATGGGTGTTGGAAGTTGAACTTTAGTGCTCATGTTTTTACAGCATGTGCGTTTGCACAACACACACCCACTGAACTATCTCCCCAGCTTTTTTTCTCTTAATTTACTTTAGCTTTTATTCATGTGCATGTGTGTGAGCACATGTGCAGTTCTGTATGTGTGTGAACACATGCAGCGGTCAGAAGATGGCATGACAGGCAGTGGTGAGAGGCCCAGCATGGCCAGGTCCTCTGTAAGAGCAGCAAGTGTTCTTAACCACCAGTACAGCCTTCCTGTCATCATTTTCTATTTAAGATAGGGTCTTGCTATATTGCCTGGGCTACTATCAAACTCCAGGGCTCAAATACCTTTTCTGTTCTGTGACCCCAGTGGCTGTAAAATAGCATGTAGAGCTTTGCATATTTCTTTTTACAGAGTTAAAAATTCTATTCCTTATGAACCGTCATCTGGCAAGGGATGGAGATAGAGACAGAGACCCACATTGGAGCACTGGACTAAGCTCTCAAAGCCCAGATGAGGTGCAGAAGGAGGGAGAACATGAGCAAGGAAGTCAGGACTGTGAGGGGTGTGTCCACCCACGGAGACCGTGGGACTGATCTAATGGGAGCTCACCAAGGCCAGCTGGACTGGGTCTGAACGAGCATGTGATCAAACTGGACTCTCTGAATGTGGCTGACAATGAGGGCTGACTGAGAAGCCAATGATAATGACACTGGATTTTGATCCTACTACATGTACTGGCTTTTTGGGAGCCTAGGCTGTTTGGATGCTCACCTTCCTAGACCTGGATGGTGTGTGTGTGGGGAGCTTGGACTTCCCACAAGGCAGGGCATCCTGACTTCTCTTAGGACTGGAGAGCAAGAGGGAGGGGGAGTGGGGGAAGGAGGAGAGAAATGGGAGGATGGGAGGAGGTGGAAATTTTAAATAAATAAATAAATTCTATTCCTTGTTTTGTAAGAGATTTCTAAATTTGTAATAGTAAACATCAAATATCTTTTTACTTATGGGTTGAGATATCATTTTCTTATTACATTATTTATACTGTTACGATACATTATGTTTTGTGTATGAATATATATGTTTGTGCGTGTGTGTGTATGTGTGTGTACAATTTTGCATGTGTGCATGCGGAAGCCAGGGGCTGATATTGGGTGTCTCCCTCAATTGTTTTCCTCTTTAATTTTACTCTCACTGAATTTGAGATTTACCAGCAGAAAGGTGGCCCAACAAGCCCCAGGGACCCTCCTGTCCCTGCCTCCGCAATGCTGGAATTGTAGGTACACACGTCACACCTGGCTTTTCCATGGGTGATGGGGATATGAACTCAGTGCCTGTGATTGATTGCGCAGCAGGCACTTTACTGAGTCATCACCCCTGTTCCTAATGATACGTTTTCTGTGCCACATTTGCTAAACGTTGCTTGTTTATGATGGGACTGTATTTGTAATGCCCTACTAGGTTTAAAAAGTGAATATTTAATATTTTTATCAATATTCATAAACAAAATGTTGTTCTCATATTGTCTTTATCTGGCTTTGAAGGCCTATTTCTTGCTCCTTTGAGAGGATCACAATACTCTGTAAATACTAGATGTGTAATATAAGCTATAGATGTTAGCTATCTAATAA
>NC_022010.1:54828962-54831269 GCF_000317375.1 Microtus ochrogaster
ATTCCAGTACTTAGGAGGTAGAGACATAAGGATTATGGGTGTGAAGCTCACCTGAGCTACATAGGAATAATCTATCTAAAGAGTGGGGAGGGGTAAGTCCGGTTAGTCCTGTGTATAACCTGAGAAATCATTCACATGTGAGATTTAATGACTACATGTCTTCCTTTGGAATATCTAGATATAGGCTATAGAATATAAGTCACTTATTGAAGGTCACATTGGTAATTATTAGAGGAACTAGAATCTGATCCTATTCCCAGTTCTAGTGCGCCTACAAAAATGATGTTAACTAGCCCTAATTTTATATTGAATTTGATTGGTGATGGGTGTCTTGTTTTCACCTGTCATGAACCCAGAACCATGCTAAATGCTATATGGAATTTTAAAGGTTTAATTAGTTTAAAAGGTACTTCACATTTAAAATTTTTGCTTGTTTAGAGACATGATCTCATACTCACAGCCCACAATAACCTGGAACTTACTCAGCAGAGCAAACTGGCCTCATAATTGTGGCACTCTCCCTACCTCAGGCTCTGAGCACCGAGATTAGCCAGGAGCCATTAGTACCAGCCAGGCAAGCACCTGCATACCTAAGTGTCAGCAACTGTTATAACACCCCAGTGCAGCCCCCGTTCTAACTCACCTTCCCCACAAGCTGTACAATTTCAGCCAGGTCCTCTTCTTCCTGCAGAATCTCCTTAGCTTTGGTCCTCAGAGGAACAAACTCTGTGAAGTGTTTGTCATAGTACTCATCCAAGGCACGCATGTACTTGCTGTAGCTGATGAGCCAGTTGACGGAGGGGAAGTGCTTGCGTTGAGCTAGTTTTTTATCTAAGCCCCAGAACACCTGATTTAAAAAAAGGGAAATTAGACTTTTCTTTTACAAAGTGTCCCCAATAAGCACCTTTTAACTCCTGAGCCAATTACATATAATATTAGCATATATAAATATAATATTCATATGTGCGAATATAAATATACAAATAAAATGTGCAAAAACCAAACTTAACTAAAAGACACATTTCTCCATTTTCCAGGTGGGTAATATCTACAAATCAAGCCTATTGCAATTTCCTTAAAACTACATCAAATGTGATAGTAAAAAGAAAATGGGTGCAATTAAAGATTATTAGAATAACAGAAGAACAAGAAAGGCTGATTGAGATGGAACAGACATTTATCTTGAATAAAATTCTTAAAATGTTCTGATGAATTTAAGTTTCTATCTTAGTGAGTCAATTAAATAATATTTGACATTCATTTTTGAGGCCAAATTCTCAGATACTTTATGGACTGATAACTTTGTTCCAATTACCCCAAACAATTTAAAATCCAAAATTTAGCAAATATTAAATACTTTGATAACTATAGAACTAGTCTCTATTGTTTCACCTGATACTGGCAGAAACGGAGAAAGATTTTTCCTACATAAAGATGTACTCACGAACATATTAACATTGTTTTACTATAGCTCTGATTCACAGACAGCTTTTATTTAGGCTTCTTTAATGACTAGCTATCCAGTAAAATTTGTGCCTTGACTCAAGTAAACAACCATCTAGGCACACACCACATTTTCCAAGCTTGCTCTCAAGCTGTAGAAGACTACCAGACTAGGTAACGGCAGAGCAATGAGAACGGGGTCGGCTGAAGATGCCCGTTTTCTGATGGGTCCATCTGCCTCTGACTATACTGTGATATAGTATAGTCTTTGAGCCTACTTAGTTCTCTAGTTAGAGAAAACTTTGCTACCTGGATGCATTTCCAGACTTCTGTTGTTTATTATAGACTGTTAAGAACTAAGAAAAAACAGAATGTACTCAACATTCACAATATTAAGGATGCTATTAAAACATTTTATTGCAACCAATTCTTTAGTGACTAAATTAAATATCTGCTGATCACTTAGTTAAATTACAGCTGCAGTATGGCAGAGAGGGAAAGACATACCTGAACAATACCCAGAGTAGCAGATGTGACTGGATCAGAAAAATCACCACCAGGAGGAGAAACTCTAGATTAAAAACAAAATACAATCATTAGAAATGTTTATGACTGGGTGATGGTGGCATGCCCTTGTAATCCCAGCACTCAGGGGCAGAGGCAAAAAGATCTCTGTGAGTTTGAGGCCAGCCTGGTTTACAGTGAGTTCCGGGACAGCCAGGGCTATTATATAGAGAAATTCTATTTTGAAACCCTCCATCAAATGTTCATGAAAAATATATATTTGAAAATTAGACAAGGCCGGGCAATGGTGGCGCACGCCTTTAATCCCAGCACTCAGGAGGCAGAGGCAGGCGGATCTCT
>NC_022010.1:54832254-54843028 GCF_000317375.1 Microtus ochrogaster
AAGAAAGATCTTGTTGAAAATAAGAATGACAATCATTGACTATCATCTAGTATGAGAAATAAGACAGCCATTTATTGTAATTAGTTTTATAGTCTAATCAACAAGATGAAATAGTAAAGTCTGAGAACAAAGTATGGCTTTATGTGGTAATCATAAATCTGTATTTTTGTCTTTAGCATGATATAACTTCATCCTAACTTGTCTGCAATTTTTAAAGTTACTCCTAGGATATACTAAATGAGGGAAGTCACACCAATGACCCAAAGGTACAGAGTCGTAAAGAGCTCGTGAGTCTACACTCCCAGAGGAAGGTAAACATACTCTCCTCCCTTGCCTGGCTCCTGTGGGCGCAGCTGGGTGTGTACGTTCAGCCCAGTGGATAACTGCAGCCATTGTTTCTTGGGAGCCACCCACCTTCATTTTTGAGATAGTCTCTCACTGGGCCTGGCCAGCAAACTCCAGGGGTCTACCTGTTTCCACTCCCTACCCCGTTTTGGGATTTGAAGGACGTGCTGATATGCCTAGCTTTTTTTCCTTTTTAATGTAGCTTCTCAGGCTCAGTCTCAGGTTCGCATGCTGATGTGGTCAACACTTTCCTGACTGATCAATTGTCCTAGCCCCTCTCTTTAAAATAAACAACTTCCTTTTCTTTAGAGAAGTAAACAACATAAGCTGGGCATGGTGGTACATGTCTGCATCCTAGAACTTGGTAGGCAAAGATAAGACAGCTAGTCCCAGGCCACCCTGGGCTACTAGTAAGCCCATGTCTCCACTGAAAAAATAAACAAATAAAGAAACAAACAGTTTGGCTGCTTACGCTCCTACAATGCTGACACTTCCTTCTCTTTCAGGGTTCCCGAGACATTTCACTCTGCCTGCTCGTTCATAGAAAGAGGCAAGCCGGGCACCAAGATAGGCAGGATAGCCACTATCTGAAAGACAAAGGGGGAAGTTTAAAAGGGAGTTCTAAGCTAGCCCCTAAAATTCTACCAGTGACAACAACATGAGACTTACCTGCAGGCATTTCTGCTAAGCGACCAGAGATTTCTCTGAGGGCCTCAGCCCATCTAGAGGTAGAGTCGGCCATCATACTGACATGGTAGCCCATGTCACGGAAATATTCTGATAGTGTAATTCCTAAATTGAGAAGAAGATGTTGAGTTACCCTGCCAGAATACAAACAAGTGACTGTCTTGTCCCTAAGAACTTTAAAACAGTGGGCGTATTAAGTATCTGGTTAGCCATTTCCAAGTTTGTTCTTCTAGGCATACAGCTTAGCCACATTTCTAAGTATCTTCTCCATTTAGCTAATACCATGTAACAGACCTCAATCTAACAGAATGTTATTAAAAATTCTGTTCCACAGACAGGCAGGTTATGCATTTTTCTAAACTTCCCAAAGCCCTCAGAGCATGTGCTGAAGATCAAGGGGTCACTTTTGGCCCAGACTTCAGCACAGAATGAGAAGGGGTACCCCAGCCACTCGAAACAGCATCTACTATGGTGAATAACTGTAATTTAAGGACTTTTTGGTGCCACAGCCAACCCTTCTCTACACAGTCTAGAAACCAGGAAAAGGATTTATGCCCCGCTCTAACTGCAATAAATTTCCAAGCCCGACTTGTCTGCACCACACATCAGTCACACCTATTTAACTAAGCTTGTCGACACGAGGAATACCACAAGTCTCCAAATCCCCCATGCGTAGACCCAACCCTGCCTTATAAAGTAAGATACAAAGAAGTTTCTTGATTTTTGCTGTTATTTGTCTTAGCCAAAACTTTCCAATTCTAATCTATTAAGATGGAATAAAGCCTAACCTATATATTTATATATATTAAGAAAATAAAATACATATAAATGATTTCCAAAAATATATACTACATGCAACTCTAAGGTAACAGAAATGTACAGCTATGGTTATATTGTCAGTGTTTCCAAACCTAATGCATTTGTTTTAGCAAGAAATGCTACCCCCCAAACCCAAAAATCAAACCAAACCAAAAAAGCTCAAAAACATTGCTGCAAATCAACACTTACTATGTACCACAGTGTACCAGTCAGAATAAAAGCACTAAGCACAATACAAAATAGTTTCAGAAACAAGTCTTTAAGAAATGTTACTTATTAATATTTAGGCTTAAAAACACATCAGCTATCCAACCTAATGTTTAGAACAGAGTTTTTTATATAAACACAGATGTGTTTTAGGTCTGTGATGAAATGTTAGCAACACTTATATGTTTATATTAGATACTTCTAGAAAAGATAAACAGACACAAGTAATGAAGACCTCTCTCATGACCTACATATGGATTCACTGCCTTCAAAGAAAAACCAAAAATAAAACAACCAACAACTCAGACAAAATCCAAAGGGTGAAGCTGGGGATAGCATGAGGTAAAGGGGTTTGGACCCTTGCATGGGATGGGATGTCAAAAAAAAAAAAAAAAAACTATTTTAGATTTAGAAAAAAAGCAGTATCTTCATTGATCAAAAAGCTTTCATAAATCAATATGAAAGATAACATCCAAATGGAAAACTGACAGCAGGCAGAGCTTTTACATGGGTAACATACATGGGACAAGAGGTTAGTTCACGTTACATTACGGACTGACTAGAGTGTAATAAAGCAACAATTGGTAAAATGTCAATCATTATGTCCAAGATCAAAAACACTGATAACAGCTTAAGCTGGAGAGGTTGTGGGGTTAAGGGAACACTCCTGCATTGCTGGTGGGAGTACAAACTTGTACAGCCGCTTTGGGAATCGGTATGGCGATTTCTCAGAAAATTAGGAAACAACCTACCTCAAGACCCAGCAATATCACTTTTGGGTATATATCCAAAGGATGCTCAATCATACCACAGGGACACTGCTCAACTATGATCACAGCAGCATTATTTGTAATAGCCAGTACCCGGAAACAACCTAAATACTTCTTGACCAAAGAATGGATAAGGAAAACATGGTACATTTACACAATGGAGTACTACACAGTACTCCATGGAAAAAATACTAATCACATCTTGAAATTTTCAGGCAAATGGATGGATCTAGAAAACATCATATTGGGTGAGGTAACCCTGACCCAGAAAGACAAATGTCATATGTATTCACTCATAAGTGACTTTTAGACATAAAGCAAAGAAAAACCAGCCAACTTATAAACCTTGTCAATACAAGGCATAAAAAATTTTCAAATTTCCTGCTTCATGGGAAAATCTGCCAGATACTATTGGCCTATTGGCTGAAGAGTGGATGCTCCAACATTACAGAAGAACTTCCAGTGACTGTCCAGGCAGTGAGATGTCTCTGTCAATTCTAGAGTTTTGGAAGTTGCTTACAATGCACTTCTTTTTTACTTCAGTAATATAGCCTTCTGGAGTCTTTGATTGAGTTGAAGAATAGATAGTTATAATTATAGTTTTCTTTAGTTATGATAAAAAATAAAGTAGATATAAATATTGTAACTTTAATTCTTGCTTGATACCTGTTTTGTTATATGTAATTTTACTATGTTAAAGTTAAAACCTTCCTTTTTATTTAGACTGAAAAAGGGAGATGATGTGGGAAGTCCTTCTGTATATGTGTTGCTTTTATTGGTTAATGAATAAAGAAGCTGCTTTGGCCTGTGATAGGGCAGAATAGAGCTAGGTGGGGAAAACTAAGCTGAATGCTAGGAGTAAGAAGGTGGAGTCAAGGAGAAGCCATGTAGCTGCCACAGGAAACAGACGCCTTCACTGAAGCCTGCCAAAGCTTTGCCAGTAGGCTACTACCTTGTGGCAATATGGATTAATAGAAATGGGTTAATTTAAGATATAAGAGTTAGTTAGAAAGATGTTTAAGCTATTAAGCAGGAAGTATTGCAAATAATATAGTTTCTGTGTAGTTATTCAGGTCTGAGTGGCCGGGAACAAATGAACTGTCTCCACCAACACACCATTTATTTGTGGATATATGAAAGTCTAAAGAAAAGGACTGGACAGGAAATGGTAGAGGTAGAAGATCTAGTATGTCTAGTGGAAGAAAAGGTTTCAGATACAATTTTCAAAAGTCTTTTCAAGTCGGGCAGCGGTGGCACATGCCCTTAATCCCAGCACTTGGGAAGGAGAGGCAGGGAATCTCTGTGAGGCCAGCCTGGTCTACAGAACTAGTTCCAGGACAGCTAGCGCAGTTCTACAGAGAAACCCTGTCTCAAGAAACCAAAAAGTCCTTCCCAATAAAAGATACACTCAGAGACTGAGAAGTCTCAAAGTTATCAATACTGCCTCATGTCTTGAAAAAGCTATGAGACTTCAAACTTAAAGAGAAATTCCTTGGAGCAAGAAAAAACTTCCAAAAGAAAGGTTTAGTTGAACAAGAAATAAGGAAAGAAACTAGCCACAGCAGAGCCAGGGAACACTGGTTCCAGATAGGAAAGCCAAAGTCTACATGATATTATACCCATTGTTTTAGAACAAAACACAAAGTTAATAATTCCTGAAAATGGAGAAATGAAGGTGCTAAACAGAACGGTTGAAAGAGCAAAGATAAAAAGTTGTACTAAGTATACAAAATTTCTTAAAATAATTATGGAGGCACAGATTCAATGCAATGCCTATCAAAATCCCAGCAAAATTCTTCAAAGACCTTGAAAGAATGGTACTCAACTTCATATGGAAAAGCAAAAAACCCAAGATAGCCAAAACAATCCTGTACAATAAAAGAACTGCTGGAGGCATCACAATCCCTGACTTCAAGCTCTACTACAGAGCTACAGTACTGAAAACAGCTTGGTGTTGGCATAAAAATAGACAGGAGGATCAATGGAACCGAATAGAAGACCCGTATATCAATCCACACATCTTCGAACACCTGATCTTTGATAAAGAAGCAAAAAATATCAAATGGAAAAAAGAAAGCATATTTAACAAGTGGTGCTGGCATAACTGGGTATCAACAAGTAGAGAATGAAAATAGATCCATATCTATCACCATGCACAAAACTCAAGTCCAAATGGATCAAAGACCTCAACATAAAGCCAGCCACACTGAACCTTATTGAAGAGAAAGTGGGAAGTACACTTGAACGCAGTGGTACAGGGAACCACTTCCTAAATATAACCCCAGCAGCACAGACACTGAGACAAACAATTAATAAATGGGACCTCCTGAAACTGTAAAGCAAAGGACATGGTCAATAAGACAAAACGACAGCCTACAGAATGGGAAAAGATCTTCATCAACCCCACATCAGACAGAATATATAAATATATAAAGAACTCAAGAAATTAATCATCAAAAGAACAAATAATCCAATAAAGAAATGGAGTACAGACCTAAACGTAGAACTCTCAACAGAGGAATCTAAAATGGCTGAAAGACACTTAAGGAAATGTTCAACATCTTTAGTCATCAGAGAAATGCAAATCAAAACAACTCTGAGATTTCATCTTACACCTGTAAGAATGGCCAAGATCAAAAACACTGATGACAACTTATGTTGGAGAGGCTGTGGGGGAAAAGGGAACACTTCTGCATTGCTGGTGGGAATGCAAGCTGGTACAACCCCTTTGGATGTCAGTGTGGCGATTTCTCAGAAAATTAGGAAACAACCTTCTTCAATACCCAGTAATACCACTTTTGGGTATACATCCAAAGGATGCTCAATTGTGCCACAAGGATGTGTGCTCAACTATGTTCATAGCAGCATTGTTTGTCATAGCCAGAACCTGGAAACATCCTAAATATCCCTTGACCAAAGAATGGATAAGGAAAATGTGGTTCATTTACACAAATGAGTACTACACAGCAGAAAAAAAATGGCAGCTTGAATTTTGCAGAAAAAAATGGATGGAGCTAGAAAACATTATTTTGAGTGTAACCCAGACACAGAAAGACAATTATCACATGTACTCACTCATAGGTGGTTTTTAAACATAAAGCCAAGAAAGCCAGCCTACAAACCACAATCCCAGAGAACTTAGACAACAATGAGGACACTAAGAGAGACTTACATAGATGTAATCTACAGAGGAATAGAAAATATAAAAAGACAAGATCTCCTGAGTAAATTGGGAGCATGGGGACCTTGGGGGAGGATTGAAGCGGGGAGGGGAGAGGCAGAGAGGGGAGCAGAGAAAAATGTAAAGCTCAATAAATATCAATAGAAAATTTATATAAAAATAATTATAGAGGCATAAACATTTAAACGTAGTAAATATGTTAAAATATAAACTAATAGTAAGATGAATCATCACAAAGAAGGCAAATGTATTGTTTTATGCTCATTAAGAGAACTGGAAGCTTGGACATAGCTCATGAATACTTGTCTAGAATGCACAAGGCCCTGGATGTGCTGAACAACAGCAAAAGGTGGGGTGGGGGCGCAGGGGAGAGCAGGGGGTAAAGAAGATGATGATGCCACCCAGGTCAGTAGGGAAGGTTAGGAAGAAGAGGGGGTAAGGAAGACAACAATGCCATCCGGGTTACAACCATCTTATGTCTGGAGAGATGGCTTACTCAAAGATTAGGAACTTGCACTGCTGTTGCAGAAGACCTGAGTTCTGCCCACAGGACTTAGCTGGGTAGCTCACAACTGCCAGTAACTCTAGTTCTAGGGAATCTCACACTTTTCCTCTGTCCTCTGAGCATAAACACACATGTGATAAACACACATAAAAATCTTAAAAAAATTTTTATACTCACTTATTTTCATGATACATATAGTAAATAATTTAGATATTAAAAGCTAGCAATATGATTAGATGGGAGTTTTCTAGGATGAAGTTGTAAAAAAAAGCAAAGGAAAAAAATGGGTGCTAGTGTTTTAAATGAGCTGTTAAGTTCTTTTATTCCAGCTCCTAACTCACCAGTGTAAATAGAGGCTTCTCTTGCAGCTACAGGCATATTGGAGGTATTGGCCACCAGTGCTGTCCTCTTCATGATTGACTCTACTTTACCATCAACTTCCATAGTGAGCTGAGGGTATGAAATCCATTAGTGATCCCCAGTTTCTAAGTATAACATTTCAACGTTCCAATCCCCCCACCCCCTTTAAAAAGTTATAACTTGTTCATGTTTAATCCTTTCAGTCAGAATTCCCAAAGAACATCCCCTATCATGCCAACCCTCTTCCCTGGCCCACAGTGCTGTTTGAGAAATGGACAATTACAAGTGACAAAGGAAACCCATTACTCCATGAAAAAGGAAATGTTACCACAGTAACCTAGATCACAAAGCCCATGTAAAGCTTAGACAATTAAATGTTTGGTTTCTTTTTTAGACACTGTCTCACGTAGTCCAGGCTAACCCTGAACTACTGACCTTCTTGGCTCTGCCTCCCAAAGTGCAGGAATTACAAGCATGTGCCACCAAACCCAGCTAAATATAAATGCCTTATTGTTTTATCCTTCTTATCTTTCTCTCATGTGAGAACAAAGATGAGAAACTTTTAGGTGTTTAACTCCAAAGAATTCATTTCCTTTTTCTTTAAATATACAAATTAGTCACGAATATTAATTTAAAATTCTTCAAAAACATCTTGAAAACTGAAAGCACTGTTCTTTACCCAGCATAAAACTATTAATTGCCAATGACAGCTGATGAGCCATTATTTTCTCTAGTGGATTATTTGAAGTTTTCTACAGACAGACCTCGGGGAAGTCCCGCAGAACTTCGGACATCTCGTTTCCTCTTTCACCACATCCTACATAGATGATCACGTCGCTGTTGGAGTACTTGGACAGAGACTGTGAAATCACTGTCTTTCCACAGCCAAAAGCACCTGGGATAGCAGTAGTTCCTCCCTGAACACACCTAAAAGACAACAACAACAACAACAACAACAAAGAGATGGACGTGGTAGGTCACGCCTGTAGCCCCAGCATTTGGAAGGCTGAGGTAGTAGGTGACCCATGACTGGAGGCTAGCTTGATTCACACATCGTTCAGAGTGAGACACTGTCTCAAAAACAACAGGGTAGCAAATTAGCAAATATTTTATCATGGTTAAACATCTCTATCATTTACAGTAGATGGAAAGTGAAAATGTATTCTATAAGGCGCCCGAGGAAGAGCTATATGAAAACAGCAAGGTAACAAAATAGCACTGACGACATTCATGCTTATACAAGTCACATAAAGGCAACATGTGAATTAAAACTATAAATAATATTTGCAGCATATTTCCTGAGGGGATAGAAAAGGCCTAGGAAATTTGTATCTTACAATAAAGTTAATATAGTCAGAAGAAATAATAAGGTCATCCTAAAAGAGGTATGATATGGGATGAGAAAAAGCCTAAGAAATACTGAAGCATACAGGAGTTGTGAGCAGGTGAGAGCCGGGGTTTCATGGTAAGGCAATAAATACTCAAAGTCGTGAGAAATTAAAAATACTGAACTTCCTTCCTTTTTTTTTTTTTTTTTTGGTGTGTGTTTTTTTGGATAGTGTTTCTCTGTATAGCTCTGGCTGTACTAGAACTCTATAGACCAGGCTGGCCTATAACTCAGAGATCTGTTTGCCACTGCCTCCCTGAGTGCTGAGATTAAAGACACGTGCCACCACCCCAAGCTTGAAATTTCTTTCTTAACTTGATCAAGAGTGGGGACAAGATGACACGAGTGAGAGCAGTTCACGGGAACAGCAATGCTAGGGGCAGGAGGAACTGCACAGGGGAGATGAGTGCTGGTACCCAGTGTTTTCTTTCCAATTTGGCCATGAAGATGCAGGGAAAGTAGTCAACAGAACAGGATAAACACGGTAAAGCACACCTTTTCCTCCTCTTCCCTTCCTTTCTTTTTCACTAAATTGGATACTTATACAAAAAGGCAGAAGAGGGAGAGGTCCTTGGGGAGCCAAGAGATGTGATCAACTCCAAAAGGGGAAAGGAGGAAGATACAGACAGGAATGTGCACTAAGGGCTCATGGTGGGAAACAGAAGGAGCCACAGTGAAGGAGGAAGGGGAAGGAGGAATGGAGTTGAATATTTGAAAAGCTGCTGAGAGCAGCAGAGGACCACAAGCAGGGACAGGACTGCCGCACAGCAGAGTGTGCAGAAATCCACTACTACGGATCATCTGGTCTCTCTCAGTGTCTGGGCAAAGCACAGGGAACAGTGGACTGACTCATAGCTGGATTACTCTAGGTGAGTCTGACAGAATACACAGCTTTTCTACACTACTAGGAACTACTAATAAAAATCAGTCTGTGGAGTCTAATCTGAATAATGAAGGATATGGAGTCAGGAAGAAACGACCAGAAAGAAAGAGTCAGAGGACAGAGCTCATCATGGGAAAGTAATAGTAAGAGTGCCGGGAGGGCTAGGGACTTGGGCCAGTGACAGAGTGCCTGCTCAGTCACCGTGATTACCGCTATTTTAAAAAATAAGTTAAGTGATGTGAGGTTGAGGGAGAAACCAGTCTTTTCTGGAAACTAAATGGTGAGGGCATTGTAAAGAGCACAGCAGAATACAGAGAAGCCTCATGTCTAGCAAAGGAAACAGAAAAAGAGCACACTATACATTACTACTGTTGGCAGCATACAGAGGCCATTTGATTTTAGAAATTAACAATCAATAGAAAGCCAATCTATTAATTCTAGGAAGGATAGTTATACGCTTTGCCAGAGTCTTCAGGAAATTTTATTTTTCAGTAAGTTTTTAAAAATAATGCTATTTGTGACTGTGGAGTCTTAAGTATTGGCAAGAGAGGTACCTAATTCACCATTGTTACCCTGGCCTAGATAAAACCTATCACAGTATCAAATACAGAGAACTCATTTCTGCAATGATTATGAAAAGACAGTTACATACAGTAAGTATTTGAGGGCAAATGGGAAAACATATCTGATGTTCCTCTACTGGGAAGGTCATTTGTCAATCTGTTGTTTCATTGGTTAACCAATAAAGAAAACTGTTTGATCTGATAGGTCAGAAAATTAGGTAGGTGGAGTAGACAGAACAGAATGCTGGGAAGAAGGGAAGTGAGCTCAGACGCCATGCCTCTCCTCTCCAGGGCAGACGCAATGAAGCTCCAGCCCAAGATGGACGTATACTAGAATCCTTTCTGGTAAGCTATTGCGTCATGGTGCTACACAGATTATTAGAAATGGGTTAGTCGAGATGTGAGAGTTAGCCAAGAAGAGGCTGAAACTAATGGGCCAGGCAGTGTTTAAAAGAATACAGTTTCCGTGTTATTATTTTGGGGCATAAGCTAGCCAGGTGGCCAGGAGCCGGGTGGCAGGAACGAAGCCGCTGCTCCTTTCTACACATATCAAACTTACGGAAAAAGGGCATCAAGAACTCTCTGGCCAGTAAGCAAAGGATGGTTGGCTGGTAGCTTTTCAGTGACAGGCCGAACCTGACGCACAGGCCATACTTGGACCATGCTAAACTTCTCCTTCACACCTTCAAATTCAAGCTCCAGGACGACATCCTGTAAAAAATGAAAACAGTAGAATTTTTTCTACTAAATCTGTGAACGGTTATCCTAAAACGTGAGCAGCCCCAGTTCCTCTTGTGGACAAGAAGGGAGATGCACACTTTCTATTATGTGTCTTACATACGGCTATGCTTTTTATCCTAGGTGTACTACTAGTTCACTGATTAATAAAAGAAGTAAAAGGTTTTTAGAAAGGAGCACATGACACAGTAAGCAGCTACATAAATTGTAACTGCGAATAGCACTGGTTAATGAATAAAGCTGTTTTGCTACTGCAGTGCAGAATAGGACAAGGTGAGAATTCCAAGCAGATAGAGGAGGAGAGAGTAGGCGGAGTCAGAGGGAAGCCA
>NC_022010.1:54843639-54876384 GCF_000317375.1 Microtus ochrogaster
AATTAATTAATTAAAAAAAGATGTAACAGATAGCCAATTAGAAGCATGAGCTAATAGGCCAAGCAATGTTGTAATAATACAGTTCCTGTGTGATTATTTTGGTCTAGGTGGCCAGGAAACGAACAAGCAGCCTCTGCCTATAGCACATGTCTTTAATCCTAGCACTAGAGAGGCAGAAGCAGGCAGATCTCTGAGTTTGAGGCCAACCTGCTCTACAGAAAAAGTTCCAGAACATCTAGAGCTAGACAGAGAAACCCTATCTTGAAAAACCAAAAACCAAACCAAATCAACCCAAAATTTAATGTTAACTTTTATTAATATATTTAAAAAAGAAGTGATAATATGATAGCATCTATGAACACTGAGACTGTTTCAATTATTCTCAAATAATTCCGAATTTCAGGAGAAACTTGTAGCTTGCTTAACAAGAAGGGTCTGTTCTACAGCAATTCCTCTACTGGGAATGAGCGAATCTCTTAAGCTAGGGAACAACTCCAGAAAGCTGTCTCAGAATACCAAACCAATGCATGTCCCTGTATGCTGTAAAGCACACACTTATTTTTGGCAAGCAGTTTTTGAAAAACTGGTTATTTGCATTTTACTACGGGGTTATTACATGTTATCATGGTCTTCTCAATAAATTATCTTCAGATTCAAAGACTGCTGAGTCTATTGTATCTGACATTACGTGACATAAATAAAATTAATAAACTAAGTCATATATGGTGCACTGGTGCAAGATATTTGATTGTGCTGTGAAACTCCAAGACAATGTTAATAAATGAACCTGGGATAAGAGGGTAGAGAGTCAGTGACTAGTTGACAAAAATGAGCCAGGGGACCCAGGATATGGATAGATGGACACAGGAAGGAGGAGGAAGGGACTTCAGAGTTTCACAGTCTTTTGGGTTTGGGATGGTGTGGGGAGGTTCATCCTCTTGCTGGGTTGGCTGGTTGCTTCTTGGCTTCTCTGACTTAGCAGGTTTTCATCCCAACATTCCAAGTCCTTATTTGTTTTTTGTTTTTTTTTTTTGGGTGGGGGGGCCGGTTTTTCAAGACAGAGTTTCTCTGTAGCAGCTTTGAGGCCTGTCCTGGAACTTTCTTTGTAGACCAGGTTGGCCTTGAACTCACAGTGATCTGCCACCACCACCTGTCTCAAGTCCTTATTTGTAAAAAGAACAACTTAGATAAAACAATAGCCACTCTGGTTGCCTGGGGGGACCTGAAATCCCAACAGGCCTTGTGGGCAGTGGGGTAAGACTGTGGGCTGTGGAGCATAGAGAGTAGTTAAAATATCAGTAGGCTGAGGTGTGGTCGCTAAGCAGAAATAAAGCAACAGGGCACTTAAAGTAATAATTCACACAATCTATTACATAATTATGTCACTACTAATTGACAGTTAAAATCAAAGTTCATTCTAATCCTAATGAATATGAGATTTAGGCAAATCCATCAGTTAAAAAGATAGGAAAATGTCATACTTCTTTTATAAAAGGTACATTCTGTTTCTTGTATTCTCAAGTCCAGGTCAAAACAAAATCACTTTTAAAAATTTATATAGCTCAGTGGTAGAGTGATTACTTAGCATATGCAAGGCTCAATTTATTCCCTACCATCATAAAAATAAGGAAAGTAAATGAATAAATAAACAAATAAAAAACCTTAAATTATTAGAAATGTTTTAATGGTTTTAGGGAACGGAACTGCTGGTAACTGCCATATATAAACAAGTTGCTGTGCAGGACAAAACCCAAGTAGTACTTACAGAGGCGTCATAATGCCCAGGCGGTGCGATGTAAGTCACACTTCCTCTGTTGCGTGGGGGTAACATGATTTTGTGTTTGATGAGTGAGTTCTCATTGACAATACCGTAAATATCCCCACCAGTGATATGACTACCAACCTAAGGAACAAATGCATTTACTTTTTAATACTTGAATAAAATAAGTAGACTTACCCTTACTTTTGCATTTGCCTAACATAAATAAAGCATTAGTCTATGCACAATAAGTGCATTAAAAATTGGACAGTACATCCATGGTTTATACTTATGTAGACTAAGAGTATAAAATAGTTTACTAAATACACATTTCAGTCTTTCACCAACTTTAGAAATTCCTGGTTACACAGACATACCCGTAGATTTTTGCTAGGTGTAAATTCCCATTTGATATCTCTGCTAAGAGCAGACACATTTACTCCTCTGGGAATGTAGATACTTTGGGTCTGATTGCTGATATCTGACAGGGGTCTCTGAATACCATCAAAAATGGCTCCCATGATGCCAGGACCAAGCTCTACTGAGAGAGGCTTCCCAGTGCGGAGTACAGGGTCTCCAACAGAGACACCAGCTAGAATCAGCAGTTGAGGAAAATGTAAAACAGAGTTGGAAGATACTATTAATTGAAGTAACTATTTAAAAGGGGCATGGCATTTAAGGATATCTATAAGTTCCCAAGGTTTCCCACAGACTTGATATTTCAGTAATATTTTACAGTGTCTAAGAACAAAAGATATACCTATGATCATATCCAAAGAGTTTAATAAGTGTGTATATCCTAACAACTGATATCAATGAAAGAATAATGAGTAAACTGGAAACAAAAAGAATTAATTTTGTTCCTAAATAACCACAATTCTAATGATGAGAAAGATGTATGTATTTTTTGGATACTGTAGGATTTTCAGTAAGACTGGAAACCTACTACATATTTGTGTCTACCACCTTGGATTTTAAGTTTGGTGACCACCAAAAGCTCAGCCTTGTAAACATTCATGATGTCAGTGACAAGAATATAATGCAACCAAATACTGTAAGTGGCTACTAGTCATGTCTGATGAAGTATCTGAACGTTCCTGTGTGAGCCTCGGAACGTCCTGGGCACTGCTGAGTCTACCTACTGCAGTTTTCAAGTGCCTCTGCAGTTTAGGAGTCACAGGTTGAAGAACAGAAGCAAAAGCATTTCCTTCCTGCTGCACTGTGAACATACCACTGCAGAACAGCAGTCTTCTATAAAGAATAGTGATACTTAGACAAAAAATAAAAATTTTGAGAGCTAAGGAGATGATTTAGAAAGCAAAGAGTCTAAAGTTGAGCACCGAAAGTGAATCGTCCTTGTTTTATAGCATTTGTTGACAGTACAACTAATAAAACTTTCACTGAGAATAATTTAGAAAAATCTCTCAAAAAATGGTTACACTGTAACATTTTTTTAAAAAAGACTATAAATCATCAAATGTATACTATTGATTACAGAATCATGATAATCCTATATGCTGGAATTATATGTAGCTATAAAAAAGGAGTAAGAACATCTATGAATTATAGTAGAAGGGTCTCTAAAACGTGTATTTTCATTATCAGTACCTGATATGAATTTTATTAAATCTATGAGTTCAAAGAATTGTAGGCCCTAACAAAGAATTTCTCAAAAAGTATTCCTTTTTCTAGATCACATCATTAACACTTTTCCATGATCTCAGTTTTTAAAGTGCTTGCAATCATGAGGATCTGTATCCAATCTCTAGCATCCATGTTAAAAAGTACATTCAATCTCAGCTCGGATAGGCAGACTCAGATTCTTGGGGCTGGAGAGCCAGCAAGTCTAACCTACTTGGCAAGCTCCATGCAAAATGAGCTCTTGTCTCAAAAAAATGTTGGGTGGCACATGAGGTTACCTTCTGGTCTTCAGCCCATGTGTCCTCACATGCATGCGTACTGCACACACACGAACACACAGAGACTTCAATTCCTTCGTAGATGATTCTGTTTTACATCAGCACCAACTACTCCTACAGGGAAGCTAGCTATTTCCAAGCATGCTTGTTAGAAGAGCAAGAAAACCAAATCTGCTTAAAACCCCAAGGACTTAATGCTGAACTTGAGAATTAAGTTAAAAGATATATGAATTTTCAAAGAGCAACTCTCTGTGAGGCTTACAGAATATTACAGAATATTTCTCTACATTTTTATTAAAAAATGTTTCTAGCATTGGTTTATCATGTGTGTGTGTGAGTGCAGGCATGGAAGAATAGGAAGTGCTGTACCCTCAGTTTTCTCCTTCCACCTTTGCACGAGTTCCAGGGTTCAGACATCTTGTTGGATTTGGCGTCAAGCATCTTTACATGCTCCACTATCTTATCAGCCCCTCCTCTATTTTCACAGAAAATTGGAAATAGGGATTATGCATAAGTCAATATAGTAGCGACCCAATAACAAGGACTTCTTAGTGCTAAAGCTGTAATATATTATTCATTAAAGACTGAGAACAGTGAAATGCTCTATATTTATTATTTTTAAAAAATCATGACTAGGTAATTTTAACTACATAAGCCAATATTATTATTCCATTTATGCTTTCCTCTACAATATAAAATCTTCTAAATAAATTTGCAACTGTACTTCCTGAAGTTTGTGACACCAAACATTAAGAGCAATGAAAATTCAGAATACAATTCCAGTTTCTTAAGCAAGAGCATAATCCCAGTAGCTCTTTCTTGAATATTTATGATATGTACATCACTCATGCATTGTCATTGGTTATTACTGCTTCTACTTTTGCCTTAAACCCTTAAACCCCGACACACAGAAAGCGGCAGGAAACCAAACAGAAAAAGGATACAAGTTTCTTCATACACCTGAATGGTAGCCATGTCGCCTTCCAATCGAATAATCTCTCCAACCAGCTCGCTGTGACCCACTCTCACCAGCTCATACATAGCTGCACCCGCCATGTCACAGGCTGTAACCACTGTAAAGAACAAGAGACTGATGACCCAAAGTTCTGTGAATAATTACAAATAATTTCAGTATCCAATAAATCTGGTAGCACGCCTTCTCATTTATTCATAAGGAAGAACTTCCACTATGGAGTAATCTTTACGGTTTCACATAAAGACATACTTTTAGTAAGTGATACAGAGAAGACAAAATAAACTTTTAGGCTAAGGTCATTGATCAATGCAACACAAAAGCAAACCAGCTTAAGCACTTGAAGTCTCATACGAAAGCGCTTACCGCAGTACATCATGAACAACCGTTACTTTATACATGCGACGAAGGCTTTAGGAACCATAAACAAACAAACAAGCAAACACCTTACACTGGAATTAAGAGCTTCAGAATGTCATACAGTAAATAGTCTATTGTGCTGTTATCCCATGACAGATAACAATAAAGCAAGACTTTTGTTTTTCATTACTTTAAATCAGTGATTCTACAGTTTCCTTAGATGTGAACTTTTAGAACCTTTAACAAACTGTTAATTTAAGGATTAAAGAATTTTATCCATAGCCAGATGGTACACATCTGCAATCTTAGCACTTGGGAAGCAGAGCCACGATCAGGATATGGATATGTATATATGTATGTATGTATATAGCAAGTTCAAGGCCAGCCCAGGTTATCTGAAATCTGCCCCACATGTGCATAATTAATTCCTTTTATTAAATAATAGGATGTTTATAACCAGCCTCCACCACTGTATAAACTTTCAGTTAAGAAAGGACCTCTATTTTCAACTCACAAGCAGGAGCCAGAATTAGAATTTGCTGCTATTTTGGACCATGCTGTCTAGCAAACAAAAATTATTTTTCTGAAAGGAAGAGAAGGGTGCCCCATTTGTAGAAATGCATAAGAGCGAGCCCATTCTTAATACTTTGCCTGCGATACAACTGATTACAGCTATGTGATAGGGATTGCTGCAGTGGAAAAGAATAAATGCTAATTAACTTGTTCTAGAAAACTGAAGATCTATTAGTTTCCTATTTACTTCTGTATATACAATATAAGAAGGATTAAAATGTCTGGAAATATCAGATAGTGAATTTAAAAATCCTATTTCATAAATCCCAAAGGATATCATTTTTCTGTTACAGTGGTTCTCAACTTGTGGGTCGCAACTCTTTTGGTCACATGTCAGACATCCTGCATATCAGATATTTATAGTGAAATTCATAACAGTAGCAAAATTACAATTATGAAGGGGCAATGGAATAATTTTATGGTTGGGTCACCACACGAGGAACTGTATTAAAGGGTAACAGTGTTAGGAAGGTTGAGAACCACTGTTCTATTAAGAAGTACTTAGGAATTAAAAAGGAATTAAAAACAACGAAATGTGTACTCTTTACGTGCCAATGAGCCTATGCTCATTAAATTCTTGGAGAGAAGAAAGTGGGGCACACGAATTAGGTCTTCATTTGTGAAACACCAAAAAGCTGTCATCACGTTCACTGTGGTAAGAAGACAATAACTATGGCGTGAGAGGAAAGATGAATTTTTATGTCACTAACAAAATTAGCAATGAGCAGTTGTACCCAGGGAACTGCAAGTCACATCTGTTAGTGGGATATTCAACATAAAAATGAATACTAAAGGGAGATGATTATTTTAGAATACAAAGTTTGACCAAATGGATATATACAAAATTCAAAAGTACTTTCTATTTTCAGTATCAGGCCATCAGACTTCTTTCTTTCTAGCAGTCAGTTGTGAGATATACCTGCAATAGTCATTCACATCGATGTATAAACACAAAGAAGACATGCTAACATTACCAAGAAACGCTCTGAAGGTCATTATAGAGACCAACTGAACATTTATTATACATCAAGGTACTGCGTATTAAACGTTACAAACCTTAAAGCTTTTTAAATTTCAAATTTAACAACAACAACAACAACAAATTGAAGCTATGTTTCCCTAACAAGCATGGTACCCCAAAGCTGGATCTCAATGACAGACTACCGATGCACGTGATTAGTGCCTGAGGAAACACCATGATGGCTACACCCCTTCACAGTCACTACAAGATTTAAAGTAGCAACCCATCTCTGTGGGTCAGTAAGAACTTGTTTCTCCCCTCTGCCCTTGGAAAGACCTGGGAAAGATGCTGCTCACAGGGAGGCATCCTTCCTCTTAGATGACTGTATTACTTACCAGGCCCTGAGACTCCATGTACATAACCAAATGTGCTTTCTTTATCTTCATCACGTATTTTAGGTAGCTTGGAGAAATCCATTGTACTAATTTACCTAAGACAAGAAAGGAAAGTAAATCAGAATTACAAACTCTAAAACAAAATAATTAGCATAGATGGTATATATTCTGTTCCAGAATGAAATGTAACATAAAATTCACAAAATTTAGTTAAAAGAACCCCACCACTATGTTATAATAACCAAGTTACATTTTTACATCTCATACTCCACAGAAAATACTAAAAATGTCTATTGATTTAGTTAGCCCTTTATGCCCATATCCCCTAACTTCCTCTCTAATTACTTGGAATCATCACATAAAACTCTGTGGAAGGCCTTTGTCTAAAGAGTTTTTCTGCTAGGTTACCTCCTTTAGGGCTCTATTCAAATGCCATCTTTTTCAATTGTATCTAAGCATCTATTTCAATTGTAACCTTCCCTTTATTTTTTCAATGCTTTATCCATTTTTAAAAATCCTATGAGTGTTTTGCCTTAATGTGTGTATGTGTACAAAATGCATACCTGATGCCTGCAGACAGGCCAGAAAAGGGTGCTGGATCTCCTGGAACTGGAGTTATGGCTGTTGTGAATCACTGTGCAGGGGCTAGGAACCGTCCAGGACTTCTGCAAGAGAAACACCTTTGTAACCACTTAGTCCCCATCTTTGTTTTATTTATTTATTTATTTATTTATTTATTTAATCATAACACTTGTTATGGAACAAAATGTTTTACATTCAAATCTATCTTTAAGAATGCCTGGGGGGTCAGGTGGTGGCAGCACATGCCTTTATTCCAGCACTTGGGAGGCAGAAGCAGGAGGATCTCTTTTAGTTCGAGGCCAGCCTGGTCTACAAGAGCTAGATCCAGGACAGCTAAAGCTGTTACACAGAAAAACAATCAAAAAAAACAAAACAAAACAAAACAAAACAAAACCCAGAAAAAGAAATGCCTGGGGAGAAGGGTGGCATTTTTCCTTTTTTTTTTTTTCTTTTTTCTTTTAGTAGAACACAGAACCACTAAAAACATTTAGTTTAGGACCTGGGAAAATGGCTTTGTTATTAAGAGCACTTGATTTTTCAGAGGACCCAGGTTCAGTTCCCAGCATCCATATCACAGCTCACAACAGTTGCTAACTCCAGGTCTGGGGGGAGAGGGGGTGACATCCTATTTTGGCTTCCACAGGCACCAGGCATGCACAGGATACATACACATGCAAGCAAACATTTATGCTCATAAAACAAAAATAAATATTTATAAAAAATTATAAATATAACTATTTATAAAAATAAATAAATAAATCTTCAAAAAAGAAAATGTAGTTTAATCTCTCTCTACCTTTAGATGTAGAATCTAAAAACTTCAAGGGAAACTGCCTGTGTCTAAACACAGGCTACAAACCTGGCCGGGTGGCCCACACTAGTATTCCTGGCACTTGGGAAGCAGAGTCAGGAGGTCTGTCACGAGGTTTGAAGATAGCCTGGTTTATCAAGAAAGCTCTGGACCCACCTGTGTTACAGAGAGAGATCCTGACTAAAAACAACAAAGAACACATAAAACAATACCAGAAAGGAAAATTGGTGATGGATTCTGGCATTAAAAGTTTATTTTGGGGCTGCTGATTTAACTTAATAATTATTAATGATTATATTACAGCGATAAAAAAAATACTTAGATGTGTGAATGCTAAATAATCCCCTCCAATCAACCACAAAATAAAGTGCTATATCATATACATTTAGTAAATGTTCAAAGACTACGATGTTTAGTGAAGGCATTTTGAAGGTCAGGTAGTATGTGTACAAACTAGACAAAGGTGAGTGGCAAAGGCATTCCAGATGGGACAAGAGAAGAATGGAAATAAAAGATTCAGGAACACCATAACAGACCAGTCTGGCTGGTGGAAAACCTTAACTTACGTCAGGGCAACAATAGGGATTAAGTATGCAGAGATACACGATACTAATTTATGGGTCTCTACCTGAATGTCAAGAAAACAAACGCACTCATGCTGTTGCTCTAACACAGTAAATCAGGGGAGAGGCTTGAATGGCATTGGACTTTGGTGTACTGTGGCAAAGCTAGAGAATAAAAGCTGCAGCTAAAACACGTGACTATGTTCAGGGTGCTTTTACTGGTCACCCCGCTGTACTATACAGAAAACTGACTCCAGTTTTCAAGGTCTAAACACTGTATTGGACTATATTCTACCATAGAGAATATGGGTAAAGTGCAGACCAATATGGATAAAGCACATATAACAACAAAGGTAGCCAGAAGAGCCGGGTGGTGGTGGCGCACGCCTTTAATCCCAGCACTCGGGAGGCAGAGGCAGGTGGATCTCTGTGAGTTCGAGGCCAGCCTGGACTACAAGAGCTAGTTCCAGGACAGGAACCAAAAGCTACGGAGAAACCCTGTCTCGAAAAAACAAAAAAAAAAAAAAAAAAAAAAAAAAGGGTAGCCAGAAAACAAGTTCTGAGAGCGCTGAGTCCAGAGAGAAAGAACACAGGCAGGAAAACCAAGGCCTGAGCTTTGTTGAGATGGCAACACCAAGGAGGGATTTTCAGTATTTTTGGAGATTCTAGATGATCACAGTTATACCACACACTTATTTATTTATTTATTTATTTATTTATTTTTGGTTTTTTGAGACAGGGTTTCTTTGTAGCTTTGGAACCTGTCCTGGAACTAGCTCTTGCAGACAAGGCTGGCCTCGAACTCACAGAGATCCGCCTGTCTCTGCCTCCTAAGTGCTGGGATTAAAGGTGTGCACCACCACTGCCTGGCCAATTTGTAATCTTTAGCTGTGTGGAGCCTACAGGTAAATCTTGGGTGTTATTTCTCAGGAGTGTCTGCCTTGCCTTTGAGAAAGAGTCTCGCTAGGACTTGGGCTTGCAGATTTGCTCAGGCTATCCAGCCAGTGAGGCCTAGGCATCCACCAGTCTCAGCCTCGAGGAAGCACAGCTGACTTAGTGGGTAGGTGCTGAGGACTGAACTCACATCCCGATCCATGAGCCACAAGCACTTTACAGATTGAGTTATCTTCCCAGTTCCGAGAACAACAAGGCTTCCTAGAAAATACCAGATGATGGGAGAAAAGACAAAGAAAAAAACCCTAAAGATAATATATATAGTTAGGTTGTCAAAATCTTCAAACCAAGAGGAGGATGGAAAGATAGCTTAGCTAAGAGTTTTTGCTGCTCTTACAAAGGATCAGATAACAACCATGATCAGGCAGTCACAACTGCCTGCAACTCCAGCTCAAGGGGATCTGATATCCTCTTTTGGCCTCTACAGTTAGCCTCATACAAACAAATATACACATAAAAATTCTTCAGGGGCTGGAGAGATGGCTCAGTGGTTAAGATAGTTTACTGCTCTTGCAGAGGAGCTAAGTTCAGTTCCTAGCACCCACACGGTAATTCACAACTGTCTCTATGTCCACTTCCAGGCGATCCCTTGCCAGGTGATCTCTGCGGGGTCTGGTATGGATGTGATGCACATGCACACATATTCAGATGCACACACATATATGCATTCAGACGGGCACACATATATGCACACCTTCAGAAAGTAGACATGTTAGTGAGGTCATCGGCCAGACTAAGTTCTTCCCCAGTGCGGGCATTCCCTGTACAGTGCTTGTGACACATGATCATCCGCCCAGTATAGGGGAGACAGCATGGGACCTTGAGTCAGCTGACTCGGGATCACATTTAGGTTCCTCTGATATGCTGCAGGAAAACTGAGACAAATCAAAATCTCTTATCTTTAACTGAAAAAACAAAACTTACACTACCAATTATCTAAGAATTGTGATTTAATTACAGATTTGGTCAAATGTTCCTTGTGAAATGAGAAATGCTCACAAACATTCCCTTAGTAATGCTACTTTAATAAAATCTCAATTTTCAAAAGCCCATTTACTTCCAGAAATGCCTTCTTTCACAGTGGGTATGTCTGTGCTCCCACCCAGGTGCCTTCTGTTGTTCCTTGCTCCAAGGCAGTCTTTTATGGTCCCTCACTCCTTGGGCTAGTCTTCCTGAAAGTATTTTATCGTATTTGTATTGACTGCTTTCCAACTGGAGCACTAGAAATAAAAACACTTTAAATACTGAGTAAGAACAAAAGAGTATTACTTCGGGTGATCTGGACACATCTTTGTTTTGCGGGGCAGAGACCAAGGCTTTGAGTCAAAAAGGCTGAGCTTAAATTTTTAAATTGTGGCATTGGGAAAATCAAATTCTTTGATTATCCTGTTTCATCAGTTGACTCCAACAGGACTGAGGTAAGATACCTCACTGGTCTGCCTGAGGGAAAAGGGATATGAAGAGGAACTAATTTAATGTTATTATTCTAAGCCAAGATTGCCTCGTTTCTAAAAGGTTTAATGTTTAATGTAGCAGCAGCAGCTGCTGCTGCTTTCCCTTTTTAAATAAGTTTTTTTTTTAATGCTACATGTTTGTATGTGTCCAGGTGCCAGTGAATGCGGGGATGGGGTGAGGTGGGGTGGATGAATGTTTGGTCTGCATGTATGTATGTGTACTACATACATGCCTGATGCCCAAAGAGGTCAGAAGAAGGCATCAGAGCCCCCTGCAACTAGGGTTACAGATGGTTGTGAGCCACTACGTGAGTGCTGAAACCAAATCCAGGTCTTCTGCAATAGCAACAAATGCTTTTATCCTAGGAAGCATCTTTCCAGGCTCTGAAATGTATTCTTACCTTTCTATTATTTAAGCAAACTAATTACCTGGCTAGTTTTTTAAAAATTATACTGTGCAATATCATAATTTTATTTACTGAACAAAATGTACTATTAGCATCGATGATAGGCCAGCTGCTGTACTACAGAAGAAAATCTGTCGTGATATCCAAATTTCCTTTTGTCATCCTTTAATCCTCTTCTGGCATGCTGAGAAAAAAGCCAGCCAGGCAGTTAAAATAAGGAGATGTGCGTGCTCTCAGAAGCAGCACAGGCTGATTTTAGAAGATTGCAGAGGGAAGACGTGTGAAGTGGAGCTTAAAGGAGGGAAAGGTGAAACTCAAAAGACATCAGACTACACTTTGGAGTCACTCTGGTGACAAAGAGGCGTCAGGCTACACAGGAGAGAAAAGGCATCAGAGTACACAGCAGTGTTCTCCAGTAGACAGCTCAAGTCTCCCGGGGTGCAGAAAGGCCTTCAAAGGTCTTCATGAGGCCAAGCAGTATCTCTTGTAATTTTTAAACTAGATAATTAAAGTCTCAGTCATATATGAAAGATGATTAATGGAAAGAAATCAAATGGATTTGTTCATTAGTCAGCTGTCTTGTGGGTTTATCAGTCAGCTGGATAAGTATAGTCACAATGGGAATTTGGGGACCTACCCTTTTAAACTTCTTTTTGTTGTTGTTGTTTTAAACATTCGAGGCATATTCTAGGCAATAGAAGCAATAACATTAAGATAATAAGATAGTGATCCCAGTGCTCCAGAGGCAGGGGCAGGTGGAAGTCTGTGAGTTCAAGGTTAGCCTGGTTTACACAGCCAGTTCCAGGGCAGCCACAGAGAAACCCTGTCTTGAAAAAACAAAACCAACAAAGGATAGCAAGAGACTCAAAAGCCCAAGTGACACACTACAAATTTGCCTCTAGACAACTTGTCACCAGATGTACATCTTTGCTTTAATTTGACATTTTTCCTTTTTTCTTTTGAGACAGTGTTTCTCTGTGTAGCCCTTGCTGTCCTGGAACTCACTGTGTAGACTAGGCAGGCCTGGAACTCATAAACATTCAGTTGAAAGAAAATACCCAGCCTGGTCCACAGAGTGAGTTCCAAGACAGCCAAGGCAACACAGAGAAATGCTGTCACAAAAATAAATAAATAAATAAATAAATAAATAAATAAATAAATAAATAAAATTTGAAAAAAAAAAGGAAAATAAATGCAGGATTTGAACCTGGGCAGCTGGCCTCTAACTCTATGCCTCTATGCTCTTTATGTATTTATACTCTTTTGCACCCTTAATTTACTATGTTGATTTCTAGTACTTGCATTGAAACAATTATATTTGATAAAGACAATATAATATCCTCTACCTCATCGTGACAGTTACATTGGAGTATCTCAAAAGCTCTCTCTTCTCAGATCTATAATTTTGTGAATTCTACATCAGCTCTGCTAAATCAACATTTTCTATTAGTAATACAAAGGAGTTTAAGGAAACTGAAAATTTTTTTATTAGGTAGACATATTATAGAGATTTGATAAGTGAACACAATTGAGCATGTAGTAGTTTGATAAACACTGTTTTACAACATAGCAACTATTTCTTGATATCTATAAAAACAGTCAAAATAAAAAGTGCCCACTAATTTTTTTTTTTTTAAACTACACAGGGTTTCTCTGTGTAATATTCCTGGCTATCCTGAAACCAGGCTGGCCTCGAACTCACTGAGATCCTCCTGTCTTGCCTCTCAAATGCTGGGATTAATGGCGTGTGTTATGTATGGCCTGTGTCCCACGCAGACTGGAGAGGTGGCTGGGCAGTTAGAGCAGTTTGCTCTTGTAGTGGAGTCTATTTCTGTGCCCTTAACGTGACTCACAACCCTGTAACTCCAGTTCGTGGGGTTCCAATGCCTCCAGTCTCCTGAACATGCACCTTGGGCACCCACATACATGTGCACAAGGCCACACACAGACACACACAGACACACACACACACACACAATTGAAAATAAAAAATGTTAAACAACCTTCTCAAGTATTTTCAGGGGGAAAATTAAGAGTGATATTATAACCTTATCCCAAGTCTTTACAGTAGAAGATGCAAATACACTATGATTTGATGCTGCATGAGACTCCATTTATACAGTTATTCCTACCAGGGATATGATAGGGATACAGCACTAGCTAAGCAGGTTAGAGTTCCTGGGCTAGAGCTCCAGACATCCCACCCAGAGTCAGGAAGAAAATGTGGCATAAACAGCTACATTCAAACAAAAACCAACTCAATGATTACATTAAAATTTATCCTGAGCTACTGAATTCTTACTTAAGGATAAAAAGCAACTATAATTTACAACTAAGATACCCTTAATTATAAATTATAGTCTCCACCATATTTGTGAAAAATGAAACAGAAAAGAATCTGTTGTAGAAAAGGAACAACCCAGAAGGCAGCAGAGGCAGTCATCTGACAGTGAGTCACCAGTCTCTCCCCACCAGCACTGCGGAACACCAGAAGCTGCCTTCCCACCTCCGCCTTACAGCACACGCCAAACTGCCACGGTTAGTGTGCTGTACCTAGGAATGTCTTTTTCCTAGAACCCATTTCTTCTACTACCATAGTTTGGGCTAGAGACAAGAAGGTGACATAACAGATAATACTAACGTTCCAAGGCAAATCACATACAAACCTGACTCACTTCACTAACACTGAAGTGTTATTTAATATAATATTTGAAAAAGAACATAGCAATTCATTAAAAACAATTTTTGGAAAGCACAGAGTTTTTTGGTTATTTTGTTTATAAAAAATCATTAGATTTCAACCAAATACTTAAGTTTCTTTGATAATTAATTTATGCATCCCAAGGTATACAGTGTGACAGGTCAATACAGGTATGCAGGATGTAACAATCACATCAGGATATGTATATAGGTGTCCACTGCTACATTTCTTATTTACTGATTTACTTTAAAGACAGGGTTTCATTGTGTGTACCGCCCATCTTGGTTTCGAATTTATAATTCCACTGTCTCTGCCTCCTGACTGATGTGACTATAGGCACGTGCCACCTAGTCTGACCTTACTTACATCTCTTTATTTTTATCAGCAATTTTCCTGCATAGAGAAAGGCACCCTAACTTGTTTAATATTTTTATGCTTGCTCAAAGTTAATTCCAATTAAAAACTTTACTTTGGTCATTTTTAATGCAAAATACTACTGCAAACTAGTCATGCTGTAAGTACTTCCCTATTCAGCTATTTCACCTGCTCAGCAGACTTATCTGAAATAGTATTGGCGGTGGTGGCGGCAGCAGTGCACGCCTTTAATCCCAGCACTTGGGAGGCAGAGGCAGGCGGATCTCAGTGAGATGGAGGCCAGCCTGGTCTACAGAATGGGTTCCAGGACAGCAAAGAAAAAAAACACGCCCCGCCAAAAGCAGAAAAAGACAAAGAAATGCTATATGACAGATTTATTTCACTATGTATACCTAGACTCCTTTTCCTGTCAATAAAACCTAAACCCAAATTTCCTTCAAATTTTGGGAATTCTATCATTTCAGTTGCTTGTTTGGGAATAGTCTGACCAATAAAAAGCAAGGAAAATCTTGTAGGTGTTTCTGAGAGCAATTTCTCTTCTCTTTTAGAAGAACACTGCCCAGGAGAAACCACACCCTCCTTTGGAAGCTTGATAATCTGCACAGGATGTATGAAATGTAGCAACAGTCTGGGACTTTGACACAGTTAATTTGGGCAGTCAGGGCCACCTTGCTACAAATGAAAACATAGAAGGACAAAGGTTCTGGGTCCTTGTCTTTATGGATCCACTCAATTGGTCAAAATAACAGTAAAACAGAATGATTCAGGAATAAATATTTTACATGTATACACATTTTGTCATATCATAAAAAAATGAATGGAAGGTAAACTCAAGGTCACTAGTGAAATAGCTCATGAAAATTACTAAAAGTACTAAGGGAATGTATAGACAAAGCTGGGAGTCAAAGAGTAGAGGAAACAAGAAAATTACAGGAGGCAAGCAGGTTTAATGGAGCAAGATAACACGATGACACACAAGTCATGCCTCCTTACACACCCTCCACACACACACACACACACACACACACACACACACACACACACACACACACACACTTCTGAAAATGAAGACATAAGCTGTGAACAGAATCAATTTTACCAGTTAAATGGGTTCAAGCTTAGTTGTTAGCCTTGCCCACAATTATTTTTAAAGTATTTCTAGAAATGGTTATAAATTCTTTTTATCTTTGCATATTGCAAATATAGCCACATGGACTTAAATTATGCACAGCTAAAAAGTATTATGTACTATTTTAGGACAATGGAGATTTAATGTGGCAAATCACTTGAAGACCTACCTTAGCAGGTTCTGAATTAATGGTCAAAAGAATAACCCATAATCATTACAAAGAAGCAATTTGAATTTATTACTAAGGAACATGGGAAGCAATTTAGTAATGTGCAGCTAAGCCCTTAAAGCGATTTCATTTCTGTTGCTATGCTAGAACACCCTGACAAAGGCACCTGAGGGAGGAAAGGGCTTATTAGGCTTACAATTCTGTCATCATCGAGGAGACATCAAGGCAAAAACTCGAGCAACTCGTCAAATTACATTCATAATAAAGGAGGAGGGTTACTCATGTGGCTGGCTTGTGTGTATTTACCTAGCTTTCTCTTGTCTTACACAATTCAGAACCTGTCTCAGGGAACTGTGGGCCAACAATTGTCTACTTTAATTAACAATAAAGACGATCTCCCATTGTCTTCCTACTGCCAACCTGATCTAGCTAAGTTCTCATTAGGAAGGACCATAGTCCCAGTGATTTTAGGTTGTGTCAAGTCGATAGTTAAAACTAACCAGCACAGTGTCTAATATGGATAAAAGAATCTCTACAACCTAAATTGAAAAACACAGCTATGGTAAAAAGTCCACAGACATTTTTCAATTCAGTGAGCAAGAAATAGCATTTCTAATGGTTTGCCCAAGTATATTTCAATTAGTAACACCTACAGTTTACTTATTAAGTTGGCCATGAGTCGAGAAAGACTTGGTCATTGGTTTTAAATGGTGTGGTTTGCTAAGGAATTAACGTGGTACTTGCAATAAGTCTCCAAAACTGCTATTGTGTAGCACTAAATTAACCATTACTGTAATTATAAATCTGTAAACAAATCAAGGTTGGAAGCACACTTCTGTAATTCTTGAATTAGGAAAATGAGGCAGGAGCTCAAGTTTAAGGCTAGCCTGGGCTATAGAGAGAGATCCTAGCTCAAGAAACTAAAAAGCAGCAGTGAGATGGCTCAGAGCATAAGGGCTTCTGCCTTCAAACTTGAGGACCTGAGTTCAATCCTCCCATGAGCTGCCCTCTAATGTCCACAAACTTGCTAGGACCCGCATGCACCCACCACCCATACACATGTGAGCGCTGGACTGTAACTACCAGGAAAACAGAGGCACCTGCTTTTGTCCTAAAGCAGTCGAGCTGCTCACTCGGGACACAAACACCTAGTATTATTTAGTTTCAGTCTTGGCTGGGACATGAGTAAAACAGGAACTCCTTCCTATTTACAGAATGGAGACCGATAGCCCTTAGAAACGCAGCTCGGCCCAATGCCCAATGTCCAAGATTGTTAAATCAGCACTTCCCTGGGGCCAAAGCTGAAGCCAAATATTATCACAGAATGACTTCTGAGATAAAGTATTATTAAGCATCTTAAAATATTAGGATAAGTATATTAGCTTACTAAAAATTTAAATGTTATATTTTTGTCAATAATTTAGTGGTTTAAACTATTAACCATAACACAAATAATTCTATAATAAATGCATAAAGTGTAAAGTCTATTATTTGGGCTAGTATTATTTAAAAACTTATAGTCAACTCAAAAAGGCTATACATAGAGGGACAAATGAAGAAATGACTTTTGACAGAGTATGAGTTCAGTAAAGAACTATTACCTCTTCAACAAGTGACAGTAGAATAAAAGGGTATGCACATACAAAAACAAAGCCACTACCAAAGCTCTTCAGTCCATACCTGCACTAGATAATAACCAACTGAAGCTGAGTACAGTGGTGCTGGCCTTTAACCCCAGCACTCGGAAGGCAGAGGCAGGTGGATGTCTGTGAGCTGGGAACCAGCCTGGTCTACAGAACAAGTTCCAGGACAACCAGGGTTACACAGAGAAAAACCAAAACAAACAAAAAACCAAAACTAAACATACAAAAAAAAACTGAAAATGGATAGTAGACCTAAATGTCAAACCTGTAACTACAAAATGCACCTTATGAGCCTGAATTAGTTAGATTTAATTTAACATAAACAAATAGCAAATCGACAAACTGGATTTTAGAAAAGTAAAAAATTTTACTTCTCAAAAAAATATTATTAGAATAAAAGAGAAATTGCCGTGAGGAAATATTTATAAAGCAAAACTGTAATACCTTAATACATTTTTAGAAAAGCAATGTTTTTTCTTTCATATATTTATTTTCTAATTTTTTTCTTTATGATTTTTCCATTAAAATATTTTTCTTCATTCAACATATCTTTTGCTTATGGTTTCCCTCCCCCAATCCCTCCAAACTTCTCCCCTCTTCCTCACCTACCCTTAATAATCCTGAATAAGGGGCGGTGGTGGCGCACGCCTGTAATCCCAGCACTCGGGAGGCAGAGGCAGGCGGATCTCTGTGAGTTCGAGGCCAGCCTGGTCTACCAAGGGAGTTCCAGGACAGGCTCCAAAGCTACAGAGAAACCCTGTCTCGAAAAACCAAAAAAAAAAAAAAAGAAAAAAAAAATAATCCTGAATAAGAAGGCAATGTAGGTTGGTGAGATAGCATAGCAGATATAAGAATCTGCCCCCAAGTCTGATGACCTAATTTAAGTCCTGAGACACACATGATGAAAAGGGAGAATTTACTCCCCAAAGTTGTTTTGACCCCCCCAACACAGACTGAGACATACACATGCATACAAATTTTTAAAAGTGTTATTTAAAAGGCATTCCAATTGAAAGAAGCAAAAGACTTAAACATTAATATACACACTGACACAAATGGCGAATAACTTAAATACTTTCAAAGATACCTTCTATCACTTGGAAAGTACAAATTAAAACCATGATGCTTATTAGAATGGCTAAAACATTAAGACTCACCAAGGTAGTATTAGTAAGGATTTGAAATAGGAACTTGCATTTAATGCTGGTAATAAGTCAGGCATGGTGGTACACACCTTTAATCACAGCACTGGGCAGCAGAGACAGGCAGATCACTGAGTTCGAGGCCAACCTGGTCTAAAGAGGGAGTTCCAGAACAACCAGGTCTACACAGAGAAACCCTTTCTTGAAAAACCAAAATAGTATGATGACTTAGGAAGAAACGGAGCCTCTTCTAAATGGGGCCTAAGGTTTCTGTCCTAAGACCCAGGCCTTGGTGTAGCTCCATGGCTCTAAAAGGCAGAGGCAGAGAGTGAGAACTACTACTCGTTGCTCTGTGCTATGCTAACTTAAAGTCTTGATTGCTAATTTTTACCCACAGCCTAATTATCTCTATTTCTGGCTGTTTCCTCAGCCCTTCATATTCCCAGTACAATGTCTTGGGAACGATGAGATCATGTTTAATACAAACACAAACACACATCAACGAACAATAGCATGTTCTGTAAATGTATATTCAATCCCTGGCTGAGTCCTGAGCAGATTCAGAGCTTTAAATTGCTGGTCTGGCTGACATGATGGTGCATGTCTTTAATTCTAGCACTCAGGAGGTAGAGGCAGGTGGATCTCTGAGTTCTAAGACAGCCAGGGTTACACCGAGAAACCCTGTCTTGGAAAAACGAACAAACATAAAACCACCCTCCCACCCCCCAAAAAAGAAGAGTTTCTGCTTTGGATCACATCAAAGAATTTGGTGCCAAACAGTCTCTTAGATTCTTAAAACATGCTACATCTCAAAAAATTTAAGGAGTTTGAAATGAATATGAATGATGCTAAATATTTATTATAGCATTTTCTTATGTAGGGATTGGGATGCCCATTTATATGGAGACTAGGGGCCAGTGAGATGGCTCAGGTCTTGCCAACCTAGTAGTAACCTGGGTTAGATTCTCAGATCCTACATAAATGTGGAAGGAAAGAATCAACTCCATAAAGTTGTCCTCTGACTTTCACAAACACACACACTTTGTAAAAAATATAAAGACTAAATAACTTGTGATAGAATTTGTATGCTCAATGGCATTAAAACAGTATCTGGAAAGATAGTCCCTGAGTTCAAATCCTGAATTCTACTACTTATCAGCTTTAGTTACATTATTGAATATTTAACCATCAGATGCATAATTTTCCTCATTTGGAAAATGGGGATAAAAATAGGCATCACCTTAGCAGGTTGCGGTGAGGCTCCCATGGGTAATTAAAGGATTAAGAAGAAGGCCTTGCCACTTGTGGTGGCACATGCTGGTAGGATCTGCTGAGGAGGCGGAGGCAGATGGATCCAAAAAGGGCCTGAACCAGAAACCATCTCTCAGCAATGTTTCATATGACAATGATGATTCATAGAGTAATTAAGTACTCAACTGGCATTTAAATGGAAGCTTTGTGAGAAGTCTCCAGGATAACACTGTTAAGTGAAAAGATCGATGCTCAGAATACTATTCAAAGACTACCATGTATGGACAAATATATGGGGATGGAGGGCTAGGAAAAGACAATAGAAATATCTTAATATGAAATTTTCACCATGCTTATACACATATTACCCATTAAATTTAAAAGTATAGAAGATTTTGTTATACCATTCATGATACAGAACACACACACACACACATTTAACAAAATAAAATTTTACTGTCTAACAAAAAATTATGTAATAAAAAAAAAAAGCAGCGGCATGAGGTATATTTTAAGTATGAGACAAATTCATCTCCCAACCATCTGCCATTTCCTATAATGGTATTAAACAATGTATCAACTTCAAATTCTTAGACAAGAATTGAAATCAAGCTGTGTGCAATGCATTGCATCTTTAAACCCAGCATTTGGAGAATGATGCAATAGGACTCCAGTTTGAGGGCACTTGGGTAACACATCTATACTGTCTCAAAATAAATAAACAAATAAAACCAAGTACTAATTAACTGCAAATAGTTTAAACTTTGCTTTCTAAAAGCTTAAATTTTTCTTTTTATTCATGTCTTTGTGTGGGAGTATGTGCATGTGTGTGGCAGGGCTGTAAAGGGCAGAAAAGGATCAGAGTCCCTGATCTGGAGTTATAGGCAGTCATAACCTACCCAATGTGGGTGCTGGGGACTGAATACAGGGATCTGCAGCACTGATGCATGCCTCCGACCAAATCCCCCACACTTTGCTTTATTTGAAGATTTCTTAAAGAAAAAGTACGTCTTGCAATCTGGTGGACAGTGGACTTCTCTTACAGTGACTGTGTCACAGGATTAAGTCAGGTGGCAGAAACTCCACTTGTGCAATATGCTCTACATCTCCAAGGCATAAAACATTCTGGAGCATTTAAACCAACACCAAAAGAGCATGGCAATTTGACCCTTATCTGCTAATATCTATCTCTTTTTTGGGTACATTTGCATGATAATTTCTTATTAGGTGCTCAATGGTTACCACAAATAAAATTAATAATTTATGGAGTTACAAGGATAATTCATTCACTTCCTTCTACAATATCTAAGACAAAAAAAATATTTGAAGTAACTTTCATGCCTAGCCACTACAGAAACTATTTTTCATCTTGCTATTTCTTCTTTAGCCTACCTGACCTTTAGCTTCTTTTTTAAAATATAAATAGTTCTGTTTTTACTACTCCCAGAAACACTGTGTTCATTGTAAAAAATGGAAACGACATAATGGAATGTTTATCTAGCCTTTCTGAGCAACCACAAGATCTTTGACTATCATCCTTTCCTATAATCCATTGTGCATATAGACGTGTGCAAACATGTATGCATATCTTATTGTGGATACTCTCTACAGCTTTGCCCTCTCCTCTTTTTCTACTTATTTCCTCCTTTCCAGTGCTGACAAGACACAAAAACACATAATGTCTCACACATGGTTTTATAAAAACAGAATCTTTTATGATATACATTTCCCTTCACTTTACTTTTATCATTTTAGGTACCTGTTGGAAATCCTCTCAGGATATATTTAGAAACTCTTCCAAGTTACCAGGAGAGACTCAACTCCTACTACTGAATGACATCACAACATTTTAGAATACGATTGTGCCATAATTTGCATAATACTTCTGCTACTATGCATTCTCCTACTCCCAGGATTTTGGCACTGTCCACATCCATGCAAACACGTTCTTGCTTGCTCACTGCTGATCTTGTTTCCAAGGAAAAGATTTCACTGGAGACAATGGGAGGACTTATGCATTTCTAATACTAATACTGTCTGCTTGTTAAACAAACCAAACCAACAAAGAACAATTCACTTATCTACTAGCATTTATGAGACAGTCTTTCCCCATACACCCCTCTTAACATGGTTTACAGTTTAATTTTTAAGAGTCAGAGACATACTGTTTCACTGCTAATGTAGCAATACCTAGTAAGGTTACAGTTGTCATCATGTTAGTTAAATGGTTAGCTTTTTCTTCTGTGAACTTCTGGTCACGTGCTCTCCATGAACGGTCCTACCAGGTAGTTTTGAAATTGTAAGAATATTGATATAGTTTCATATGTCAATTTTTTCCTTTCCTAACTTGGAGGTATTTCTCCTTGGTTTATGTTCTATATAGAAATAAAATTTGACTAATATCTAAAATACCTTATTTAGATCTAAATCTTTAGATCTAACAAATTTAATTAGTTATATTTACTATAAATATGCCTCCCCTCTGCACTTAAGTATCACTTTGACATGATGGAAATGTCTTTAGACATTAGGATTTACACACACACACACACACACACACACACACACACACACACACACACACGACAAAATCTCAGGTACTCCAAGTTGACCTTGACATCAGCTTGAGGATGACCTTGAATTGCTGATCTTGCTCCCACTTCCTGATTACAGGCAGGTGCCACCATATACCTGATTTACATGACGCTGGAGATCAAATCAGGGCTTTGTGCATGTTATGCAACCACTCAGCCCTTTACCTCTATTTCTTAAAAAAGAAAAATCTGTACTTACATATTTAAGCCTAAAAGTACACATACAAATAAACTACTTTGTTATAAGTAAGTCAAAGCATTTTCATTTAAGATATTCATGCAATTTTAGGATGAAAGAATTATTTGTGTTTAAATTTAAATGAGATTTAAAATTTTTTTTAGCTGGACCTAGTAGCACAGACCTGTAAAGTCACCTACTTGGGAGGATGAGGTAGGAATCTAACAAGTTCAAGATTTCCCTGTGTATGGAGCATATTCAAGGTCAGTTTGGACAACTTCGTGGAACTCTGTCTCAAGATAAAAAGTGAGCCCAGGTATCAGACTTGGTGGTATGCACCTTTAATTCCAGCAAATGAAGGTGGATCTCTGTGAGTTCAAGGCCAGTCTGGTCTGCGTGGTGAGTCCCAGGACAGCCAGGGCTGTTACACAAAGAAACCCTGTATCGAAACACCCCCTCCCCAAGAAAAGAAAAAGAAATTAAAGGGAAAGCATTCTTATTGATCATATATTATTTATCAATACAAAAATGCATGAACATACACTTACTATATAGCAATTACTCTATAGTGAATTGACATTAATGTAAATATTGAATTATCTCTTAGTAAACTACTTTCCTTAAAGTAAATGAGTATTTTTGTCATGATTAAAGAAAAATATAATCAAAAGCTATATTTCAACTATTATTTTATTTACTGATAGTTCCCATTGCAAAAGCACTAATCCTTGTGAATCTCCACAGAATTAAAAAATTCTTACTCTAGTTCATGTCCATGCTGTCTTTTGTATTGCAATGTAGGAATAAAACTCTGGAAGTAGAAAAATTGTTTCCTGAAAATCAAGTCCACACATTAATGATCATAAGCTTCAGAAAGTTTCTAAATATAAAAACCCCCTAAACTATAGCTAACCTCCCCCCAAAAGTGGGGGGGGGGGATTATGTTGATATTTCTCAGCTCCTACTAAGTTCAGAGTCTGTTGAAACCATATATGGTAACACTTGTGTCTGTAGTCCAGCGACTTGGGAAGGTAATTCCGGCTGACCAGCCTTATACCTGGGGTTTGAAAGCAGTCCGAGTAACAGCATAGCCAGTCTCAAAAAATAAAGGTAACAAGTGGTTTTTTGAATCTATTTATTTCATGATCGATTCATTTCAAATTCTAGTCCATTCAATGCAACACAAACCTTTTGTACAAAAATGGGTCATCAGTCACTTTGTCTTAGGTCTCCCTAGAAGTTCAGCATATGTCAGTATAATTAGCAAGAATTTCTGCTGGTGTGGCAGCATATACCTGTAATGCCAGCACTTAGGAGGGAGATAGGAGGGTGACCATGTTCAAGGCTAGCCTTGGCCTCTGTTAAAACACAGCATACCCATGATCTACTTTAATAACACCCATGGGCTAGATTTAACCGTAAGAAAACTTTATTTTAAGTGCCCAAGGCCAGACAGCTAATAACAGAGAAGGCTAAAACCTAATCCCAGGTCTCTGTGATTAGGCAATCTACTCAGGTAAAAAATTTGAATTGTATTGCTTTACACTCACATACCATCTAGGTTTAAAACTACTTTCAAATAGATTGTGTAAGGTTATCTCATTCAAACTCACAATACCCCTGGGAGGAAAGCTGCTCCATACAGAACACTGAAACTTCCAACATCAAGCGCACTCAAAAGGGCGCATGACCAAGACAGGACGCTGAATGAAGATCCTCTGACTTTACTGTCAAAGCATGTGTAGTTTCTGTAGAACCATATTTTCCTCATTTAGTACAACTATCTCTGCCCTCTCCTACTGAATGATAACCATAGGCCTTATCAATAAACATAACACACAGTGGAAGTAAGTTGGCTACTGTATTATAAAGTTCATGCAAAATCTCTTCTATCCAGTATTTGGAAATGTGCATTAAAAAGTTAATACTTAGCATACAAACCTCAGAAGGAACTACAATCTATGAGAATTAAAGTGGTTTAATTTACTTGTTAATAGCTCAACACTCTACCAGGGACCTTAGCATTTTGTTTGCTTGGACAGGGTCTCATCCATTTCAGCATTCTCGGGGAGAAAATGTAATAGAGGCACTATCCTTTTCACTGCAGGGAGTTTACAGAGGAGTACCCCAAATCATAGAAATAATCTATAAGCAAAAATAAAGGAATAGAAAATATTTACTGCGTGGTACCCTAAGGGACTGGCTGCCTTGGCTCAAAGGGGCAGACCATCTTCTCACCGATGATATTCAATAAAGACAATGAAATTAAGACCTCACAGTGTGTGTGTGTGTGTGTGTGTGTGTGTGTGTGTGTGTGTGATTTTTACATATTACTTAATGGAGGACTCATTCCCCAAATAAATGTCTGCATATAAAGCTCTCTCTCCCCCTTTTTAAACATGTTCTCACTGTTCTAGCTAGCCTAGAAATCTCTTTATAGACCAGGCTGGCCTTAAAGGCATGCACCACCACACCCAGACACACACACAGAAATCTCATAAACTACACAGTAGCAAAAATGCCTTCCAGTCCTCATCATCTGTGTGCATATAATGTCAAACCTTTTCCTATTTACTCCCCATTACTATTTAGTCACCAAATCCTGCTCTGAATCTTCCAGATTTCATCAGTAGTCTAAGCTACTGCTTTCATGAGTTCCCTAAAATTGGAGTAATTTATTGTGAAATAAAACTGCAGACTCATCCCATCTCTTTCCTATGAACTTCTCCTCCTCTAGAACTCAGGGCTTTTAAACTGGTTTTCTCTAATCTATAATGGTGCACTTGCACAGACTGGTTTGGACTTCCAAAGCACTTAGGAATTCTGTTTATTTGGTAAAATGTCACGTGGGCAGGAAAGCACACCATTTTTTCCCCTCTCCTCTAGAGATCAGGGAACCTCATTCTGGAGAAAAATAATGGCTAAAGCTGTATTTCAGGAGATGGCTCAGTCAGGAAAGTGCTTGCTTTGCAGGCATAAAAATCCTGTTCGGCTCCCCAGCATCCCTTGTAAAAGTGAAGTGGGTTGGTGTTTCTTTAACCTCCATGCTCAGGGGCAAATGTGGACAGGAGGGTGCCTGGGGCTTGCTGGCTGGCTAGGCTTGCTGAATCAGTGAGCAAAGGGGTGGGGGTGGGGAAGAACAGAGGAAGACACCTCTGGCCCCCACAGGCGTGCACAAACATGCAAATAAAAATGACAACAGGTGAATGGTTGAGCCAACTGTGGTGCCACTCATACCACAGAATAATGACGAGCAATGAAAAGGAAAGAACTGTTTAAGAGTCTGTATTTATACTTGTTATATAAACACATCGATAGCTATTGTCTGGTATAGATCATAGAATGGTAAAATTGTAAATACATATACAAAAACGAATACGATTTTTCTGGGCAGTACAAGATCATCCAGATATTTTTAGTAAGAAGTATCAGGCCAGTCTTCCTATTTTGTTAAATTACTATCTTTTTGTTTTAGTTCTTAGTTCTTGTTAAAAAAATAAAGATCATGCAATTTCAAAAACTTTGGGAGGGGAAAAATTCAGTCTGCCCATCACTGTAAGATAACCATTCCATCTTTCCCCTATTTTCTTTTCTTTTTAGTACTGAGAACTGGACGCAGTCCTTCAAGCATGTGAGGAGGTAAGAACCGTGTTGCCAGTACTCTGCAGATTTTGAAAAATAGATTCTTCAATCATATTGTTTAGAACTAAGATTAACTAAAAATCTGATTTCATATAAGAAAATGTATAAGCTAGGTTATAAAAGCCAAATGTGTAGTTTTGCAAGGCCTTCCAATTTAAAACAAGGAACTTTCTAAGTTTGCACAACAAATAAAGGAGTTTAGCCACAAACTGAAAAACATTCCTTTCCTAAAGCTCATTATTTGAGGTGAAAACATTGGCTACTACATGTATATAAAATGGAGTACAAATGGTTGGGCAACCCTAGGCAAAATAATCCCCGTATTATATACCAAGCCAGAAGGGGTCATTTGAATTTTTTTTACTGCAAAGGCTAATTGAAAAAAAAAAAAAACCAAGTGTTATTTCATAAATTTAAGCTGGCCAAGAATTGACTGGGAGGGACAATTATCTAGGATTTAAAGAAATAAAAAAAAACGTCCAAAAAAGGAATGATGCCACAGGCAGAAAATACGAAGTCAGTAGTATCTAGACTTAATCTTCCTGCTTTCAAATTATAGCCAAATTAATTTGGATCAATTATGTTTTCAGCTTGATCAGTTTCTGAAGAATTACTTCCCTTTCGGGAAAACCTCATCACTTTCCCATAAGCTAGCCTAGGTCTGCAGCCCAACCAGGCAACACCATCTTTCATCGTCTTCCCATTCAACTGAGACTGTCGCATTACCAAATACCCTGTTCTGAAGATAGTACAACCAACCGCCTTCTCTCCGAGACGGAAAAGCTAAAAGCCCCGCTCTTACCCCTCATTCAGAGCAAGTGAACACTCACTGCACCTCTCTGCAAGGATACCCTATAAATCCCTTGGAATCACCGAGAACGCACATTAGTAGGGAAGCTCTTCAGTGACTCCGCAGTGAGGGCCGTGGCAGAGACATTCTCTCCCAATCCTATCTCACCGGAGACGCCTCTGCCTCCAGCAGGTTTTCCTATCTTCCTGCTCAGCCGGGCGAAGGCCTTTGCCAAGGACAGAGCTTTGGGGACTGGGACGCGGAGGTGGTTGCAAACCCCGAATAATGGCTAAGGCAACCCTATCACCTGAAGCCCCAAAGACTCCAAATACGGAACCATAATGGCCGCATTCGCCCTCAACCCAGAGAAAGGTGGGCATCCTAGTCCCTCGTCAGTCAAATACGGGGACCGGCCAGGGGTCCAGGAGCTCTAGAGAAAGGAGCCCCTAGCCCATGCAGGATGACAAGGGGAAAGGAGCCCCAAGCACCGCAGACAGCGGTTCACATTCCCCAGTCCCCAATCCCCTCTCAGCCCGTCCATCGTCCCCAGGTCGCCAGTTACCTGTCGCACCTGACCCGCCGCGGCGCGAAGTGCAGACCAGTACCCAGACCGGACCCAGAGGCTCTGTCACTGAAGGAGGGGAAGTCTTCAGCTGCAAGGGGCGGGTCCGCCCTAGCCAGTCATGTGACCTCAAGCTCCACCCTGCTTCTCCTCCCCAGGCGCGCGGCGCGGCGCAGGCTTGAACCTTAGCGGATCGTTTGGAGGCTAATGGTTCCGCGGTCAGTGAACGAGTTATTCCCTTTTATCACTATGACTGGATTATAAACTACAGCACAGAAAGAGAAGCTGGCAAGGGTTAAAGTGCATTGCTAAGGAAGTGACGTTGAGTCACGCTCTAAGGGCCGGAAGTGGCGATGGAGTCCCGCCTCTCTCGTCCCGAGTTAAAAATCCTGGCTGGAAGGCTTAAGCCTATCACGTGACTTTTTTTTTTTTTTTTTAAATGTGGCTTGGCTGCTGGAGGATCGCCAAGTTATCCGGGCCGTTCGTTACCTTTTGATTTTAAAAACACATTTACTGCAGGTCTCTACAGACTTTCTGACATTAAGAAGAATCCATTTTATAAAACCCTATTAGGCGACAAGAGCGTTTGAAGGTCACTGGAGACCGGAGGGGGGGGAGGGAGGTTGGAAAGGGGGGCGGGAAAGACTGAACTCGCCGGTTTGCGGAGAAGGAAGGGTGGAGAGATCCGGATTTTACCGCCGGAGCCGACCGAGCGAGCTCGGCAGGAGTGTCGCAAAGGGTGGGCGGAGCCAGCCCTCCGCAGGCCCAGCCCTGGCCCAGAGGGGAAGTCCTGGAGGGGCGGGGGGGCGGGCGCGCGGCACGGAACACTGCGGCTGCGCGCGACGCGGCGGCCGCGCCGGCGCGCTGAGGGGGCGGGGTGAAAGGTCACAGCGCGGCGGCGGGTCTGGCTGGCGGCAGCTGCGGGCGGGAGCCGAGTGTCCCGTGTGCACGTGTGGCGGAGCGGCGGCAGCAGCGCGGCGGCGGACCTTCCCGCGTCTCCCCGGAGCTTCGGGGCCCGGCTTGGCTTCCGTGGCCTCCTCGGCGCCCTTTCCCTCCGCCGTGAGGCCGGCGTGTGGGGTCGAGTGGCCTGAGCGCAGGGCGCGGAGTGCTCCTGGCGGCGAGGACGACGGCGTTGGTCGCGGCTGTAACGACGGCCTCAGCAGGCGGGGAAGATGAAAGGGTGAGGAAGGTTCTCCTTCTCTGGCAGCAGGCGGGGGCCCGGAGGGCAGGGGAGAGGGGCGGGGGCCGGCGGACCGGGAGAGCGCTGCCTGCGAGGAGAGAGACTCGCGCCAAGACCGGGCCTCCAGGGGGGACTTCGCCAGGCTCCTCGGTCACTCGGCTTCGGGAGGGGGCGGAGGCTTAGGCCGGCTGTTGGCGGGCTGCAGGGCCAGCGGAGGCAAGGGCGCGAGTCCACGAATCCAGCCCCGGGGACGAGGGTGCCCCGAGTGTGACAACGGGGAGGAGGGATCGTGGGCGCCCCGGGCCTCTTCCCGGGAGCGCACGACCGAGCCAACTCAGGCGCTGATCCGTATCCGGGCTCCACGCTGTGGCTGCGGGCTTTGACACGTTTCGCTTTTCCTTCATACTTGTGGGCTGTGCCGAACCTTCTGGAGGGAAAAGGAATTGGAATAAAGAGCATGAGGATGAGTGTTGGGAGCTAGTGACTCAACGAGATTTGGGTTGGGTCAGAGCGAGAGGAGGAGGGAGGGAGGGGGAACGAACTCGAGCCGCGGGGACTTTGGGGTGCCAAAATGTTTAAGGAAGTATCTTGGGTCAGTAGGTGGAGCTATTGCTTCGGGAGCGTGTTTGCCCCCGAGTCCACGGAGCAGCTTTTTGCTGCTGGTTAGCAAAGTTGAGGTTTGATCTTTTCAAATCTTGGGTGACGTTAGGAGTTGTTTTGGTTTAACTGGTCCCGTATCGATTTATAAACTGTTAAAGTATTAGCGCCTCGCTAACACGTTGCTTAAGCAAGCCGTTTTGGAGGTTGCCTTTACAATCTTCAGAGAAAGAGATGGAAGCTTAAACATGTTAAACTTTATGAAATACCGAAAGGATTTTTTTTTCTAAGTAGGCTGAAAATTAGAACTGTTGTTTCAGTTAGTTGAACTGTTTGAATCAGCATCCTTTTTGGAGAACGAAATATATCATTTTTCCAAACTCGTTCTGTGTAAAATAAAGGTCATTTATCTATACGTCTTAAAACTCAAACTATTCTGAGTTTTGATTTTTAGGTCTACATATAAAATACTTTTTGCTTTAGATATTGGTTACTCAGTGTTGAATTTTTTTGCATTTGTTGGAATGTTTGCGCCGCTTGAGTCACGATCCGGGACATTTGGCTAATTTTAAAAAATGTGATCCAACTATCTTTAGAAAAAGTTTTATTTTCCTAGTAGTGTATTACTTTTTTTGATGCTGTCTCTCTTTTCTTATTGATACTCAATACATATTTGTCATGTTCTGTTATAGTAATAGCAATGAAGATAATGAGTCCAAAAATGATTCTGGACGTTTAGATTAAAAAACTTGGATCTAGTTCAGTTTCTCTAGGCATAGGATGTAATCTTTCTGATACCTAATTTGACAGTAGATATGGAGCCACACAGTGGGGTTCTTGTCAGTCTGTTTGAACTCGTTATTAAGTGTACTATTAAAGTAGCTTTCTTTTACTTACTGAAGTTCTGGGACCTGAAGGAAAGCCCTCAGCCCCTGATCTATAACCCCCAGCACTCTGGGGTTTGAGATAGGGTCTTACTCTGTTGCTCAGGCCAGCCTTAAACTTGGCAACAATGTTCTTGGCCTCAGCCTTTTGAGTAGCTAGTATTGCAAACTGAGCCACCAGCACTAGCTGGTTCTGTTTATTTAAACAGATATTTACATGTAACATTATGGAGGCAGATGTCTAGAAATGAGGAACTGGACAAATTTAGACAAAACTACAGTTTAGGCCAGTAAGCATGCTCAAATTTAAGATTCCTTAAGGTTTTTATTTCTCACAATTGGGAGCTTAGAATTGTATTCTGGACTAAACAGTTTCAAGATGTTTTTGTAGGTACAGTTCTTTAATTTTCGACAACTAACTTCTAACAAACATGGGACTTTAAATTTTCCTCTTTGTTCCTTTTAAGATACTAAAGAAATGAAATAATGGTGTAGTACAGTTCTTGTTTGTTTGAGATGTTAATGTCCTTGAGATCCAAAACTTGTACAACTGCACTGTGTTCAATGTCCTGACTTCATTAGAAAGACCTCTGCAAAGCAGTGGTCCTATTTTGTAGTTTTTGTTTGAAATTTTATTTGCTAAGTTTTCCCTTTTTATTGAGCTTACCAAACACAGTTAAGTAGTTGACTCTGAAGTGGGAAACCAAAACCCTCTATGATTTAAATTTTGGGTGTTGAAACTTTAAGCTTACTATTTTAAATATTTTATTTTTTTTACGGTTGTTATTTTTATTATCAACAGCAGTAGGATATCCTGTTATAAATAATGTATTTTTCTTATCTCCATAGTAGACAAATTTGCAGTTGATAGTTGCTATATATTTTTATATGCATATCTGAAATATGAGAAGTATACATTAGGCTGTTGGCTATTTCACCTGAGATTTCTTGTTTTTATGAACCAAGGGCATTATGGCTTGGATTTGTTGTCGGTAAGCTGGTTACTTTTATATGTTCTTCCTCTCTAGGGAAGATGATATTAAGGCAGCGCAGTCAGTTATCAGTGCAATTGAAAAATAAAACTAAAGGAGGTGCAGATTAGTTCCTTTAAACAAGATGTGAATCCAAAATGACCAAAATAAAAATGAAATGGTAGGTAGGAATAATATTAAATACAGAGCAGTGTGGTTTCTAATTGAAACTTGGTTAGATGTTACAGAGTAGAACAGAGTCTATGGCCATACCCTGAATGTGCCCGATCTCATCTGATCTTGGAAACTAACAGGGTCGGGCCTGGTTTGTACTTGGATGGGAGTGGAACAGGATTCTGCAGTTAGAAATGAAACTATGTTGACATACACAGAATAATGGTTCTCTCCAATAGTGTATGGACTGGGGACAGGCCCAGAAAGTTTTCTGTATTTTTATCTAGGTGTTGATTACATAGGAAATATAAGTTGTTGTTTTTTTTTTTTTTAAACAGAACTGTAAAGATTTGTGACATTTTTGTGTCTCTGTCCCTCTCATCTCACTATGGACTTAGGCTGGTTGGCTCCTAACCTTCAGATCCATCTGTCTCCTCTTGAGTAGCTGTTTACTACTGAGTCTGGTTACAGAATGAATCTTGTGTACCTATACTGGTTGTCAAATCTGACTAGAAACTTGCAGTTTATATTTTGCTTTTTGTGTAAAACCAGTAATTTATGTTTTGTTGATTGAGATACTGAATTTTAACAAATACTGTGTAATGTCTCCTTTGCTGTGTTGAGAGTTTTGAAATAGTGTCTGAAGTATAATATGTGTGTGTGTGTGTGTGTGTGTGTGTGTGTGTGTGTGTGTGTTTTAAGTATACCTTCTACCTATAGAGGTATGCATATTGGTGAGTGCTGGGTGTGGTATTGCTATAAAAAACAAATAGTGGTTTGGGGATTGGGTTCATTTGGTAGCAAGCATGAAACACCAGCACCAGACATGGTGGTACACATTGTCTTCCCAACACTGAGAGGCAGAGATGAAAGTATCAATGTTCAAGGTTACACAGTAAGTTTAATGCCAGCTTGGGATACATGAGGCACTGTCTTAAAAACTTTTCTACATTTAAGAATATTTCAGGCCGGGCGGTGGTGGCGCACGCCTTTAATCCCAGCACTCGGGAGGCAGAGGCAGGCGGATCTCTGTGAGTTTGAGACCAGCCTGG
>NC_022010.1:54876589-54877676 GCF_000317375.1 Microtus ochrogaster
ATTTATTTATTTATTTTGTATACAGTATTCTCAGTATTCTGTCAGCATGTATGTCTGCAGGCCAGAAGAGGGCATCAGATCTCATTATAGATGGTTGTGAGCCACCATGTGGTTGCTGGGAATCTCTTAACCACTGAGCCATCTCTCCAACCCAAGATTTTTTTTTTAAAGGATCATTCAGGAGGCTAAGTGCTTACATGATTTTTCTGTTTTATTATAATAATTTACATAAATTTTGTTCTTGTTATCACAATTTGTAGCCAAGCTTTAAATTATTACATCCTAATTGTTGTCAGATAAAATCTCTTGTCAGATAAAAAAACTTATTTTGTGAAGTGTTATTTTCCAAATTCAGTAGTGCTCTTGCCAGACCAAACTAATTAATATTTAATTTTACCTTGCTCCTTTATTCTGTAGAAATATTGATTTTTGTCCTCCAGGTGTTAACTATAGCTTTCAATTTCATGGCATTTGAAGAGGCATGTGTTTCAGATATTCAAATAATTTTCCTTCTTGTTTTAAACCTAGTCTTCAGTAGCGAATAGGATACTTATACTAAGCTGTAGAACGCTTTTCAATTCTAAAATTGTAGTTTAAGGTACAGAATTGTAACACAGTAGTGCTGTTACTTTGCCTTCCTCTTGATTTTCTTTCAACTAGTTAAAGCACGGTGTCTAACTTACTAATAAAGTATTAGTCTTGTCTGATGCAATAGTGGATAGCCACAGTTAATCATTGAGCAGTCGAAATATTTTTGTATGGCTAAATTTTTTCAAGTTTAGTTTAAATTAATTTTTAAAAAAGATTTTACTTTTATGTGTATGGGTGTTTTCCCTGCATTTATGTCTGCTCCATGAATGTACCTGGTTTGTGGAAGCTAGAAGAGGATGTTGAGCCCCTGAGACTGAAGTTATAAACTGTAGTGAGCCATCATGTGGTGCCAGGAATCTAACCCAGGTCCTCTGAAAGAATAGCCAGTGCTCTTAACTGCTGAGCCATAGTTTAAATTAAATTTTAAATGTTAGTCTTGGGGCATTTTAAAACATATTTGACATAAACTAGATATATAGATCTGTAAATTTTGCTA
>NC_022010.1:54877864-54892614 GCF_000317375.1 Microtus ochrogaster
AGCCTAAATAAAGTGAGTTTAAAAGACTTAGTATGAGCATGGCATGTTGGTAATCATCACCAGGGAGATAGAGGCAGGAGGATTGGAAATTCAAGGCTAGCTTGGAGTACACGAGGCCCAGTTTCAAATAACAAGAGACTTGGCAGGATTAAAGGTGAGGCTATTCGTAAAGATAGAGAAAAGAGATAACACCTAGTGTGTAGAAGCTAAAGTTTGATCCAGTTAAACATCCTAAGATGTGCAGTCCCAATCCCCAAGGTGTATTCAATACAAAATGTCAGTAGTTATAAGATTGAGAGATCTTACTTTAAAATCTAGATGAGAAGCCCAAACCCAGCAACAAGTGGCATTAGGTAGAAAAGATTAAGTATAAAAGTAATGCCTAGCCGGGCGGTGGTGGCGCACGCCTTTAATCCCAGCACTCGGGAGGCAGAGGCAGGTGGATCTCTGTGAGTTCAAGACCAGCCTGGCCTACACGAGCTAGCTCCAGGACAGGCTCCAAAACTACAGAGAAACCCTGTCTTGAAAAAAACCAAAAAATAAAAGTAATGCCTAGCCAGGGCTTTTTTGATGCACTTGGGAAGAGGATCTGGGAGTTTGTGGTCATGCTCAGCTACAAAAAAAAAAGTTCTGGGCCAGCTTGGGCTGCATGAAACCCTGTCTTTAAGGGGGTTGGGAACGGGGAAGACAGACAAACATAGAATACTGTGTGAGGTAGGAATTTCAGTAAAGAGAAAAGTCTTTTGGATAGTTAGTGTTTGTTTTAGTTACGGTTTCTGTTGTTGTGAAGAGACACCATGACCACTGCAACTCTTTTAAAGGAAAGCATTTAATTAGGGATGGGTTATAGTTCAGAGGTTTAGTCCATTATCATGATGGTGGAACATGGTGGCACACAGACAGACATGGTACTGGAGAAGGAGTTGGAAGTTAAACATCTTGATCTGCGGGGAATATAAGTGTAGGCAGAAACTGCTTGTTTGTTTCCTGACTTCTCAGACCTGGATAGTCACCCAAAACTATTAATTACAACACTGTCTAGCCTTTAGCTCAGACTTATTAACTATTCTATCTTAAATTAACCCATTTCTATTAATCTGTGTATCACCACGAGGCTGTGGCCTACTGGCAACCTCCTTCGGCAGTACATGGTGTCTCATTGACTCTGTCTACTCTCTCTATCTCTATTCTGATTTCCCACCTGGCTTTATTCTGCTGTGCCATTGGCTCAAAGAGTTTTATTCATCAACCAATAAAAGCAACACATATACAAAAGGACATCCCACATCACGTAAGGAGTCTGTGTCCTACTACCCAGGCTTATAAAATCTCAAAGCCGGCTTACACAGTGACACACTTTCTAATAATGCCACTTCTGGGCAAAACAATCAAACACTTGAGTCTGTAGGGGCCATAGGTATTCAAACCACCATGGTATTTAAACTGTGCTTTTGACCTTTTGTGTCATTTACTGAAGGACATGGTTTAGATTAAGATTCCCACTAGCCAAGAGGAAAAATCTAATGTCTTGAATTTTTATTGACTTCAGCCATATTTTGATCTCTATTAAATAATGCTTTAATCAAGTATTCCAATTGTTTGGTATGAGTGGACTCTTACCAGCACATATCACACACCCTTCTCTTTAACCTTAAGGAACAAAGATGATTCTTTTGAGGGACTATGATAGGATTGATCTCATTATAATAAAAATTCCTAGAAATGCTTGATTCCTAGCTTTATACTGTTTACTACGAGCATAGTCTCTGTTGGAGTTTCGGTTTTATCTCTATGAAGGGAAGTGGAATGGGCCCAGTGGATTCTAAGGCACCTTCAACATGAAATTCTGAACAAAAAATGACTAGTTAAAATTTTGTGCCAAGCTATGCTGTATCTATTGAATGAATAGGCAGGTCTAGAGAGTTTGCCTGCACTTTATTTTTGCTGTGTAACTAAGTCAGGCCTTGATGCTGGGGAGAACATTTTTTGGAGAGTCTCATCTCCATCTTGTGGTCTTTCTGAATATTGCCAGCAATTTTTTTTTTTTTAGTTTTGAGGATGAAAGCTCGCTCAGTGGAAGCACGTGGATTTGATTTCTATACAAATAGCTGTACAGGTACACGTAGTATTTGTTGTACAGAGACACACCAAAAACAGACTTAAAAATTGGAATACTTGATAGAGTTGGATGTTGAAAATTTAAAATTTGAAAGTTTTTGTTAGGAAAGTGCTATAGTAGTTAATAGGTGGACACATTTCAGAATTCATTGAGTAACATTAAGTTCACAAGGTTCAGTGATTTCAATGGCAGCAGTTTGCCCTATAGTCTGACTAAAGTGAATGCAAGAGGTTTGTTTGTTTTTATTTTATTCTATTTGGTTTTTTTGAGACAAGGTTTCTCTGTGAAACAGTCCTGACTATCCTGAAATGCACCGTGTAGACCAGACTAGCCTCAAACTCAGAGATCTTCCTGCCTCTGCCCGAGTGCTGTGACTAAAGATGTGTGACACCACCACCCGGCCTTAATGCTTATTTTGTCTTAGTACTTTTTTTTTTCTTTTGGTTTTTCGAGACAGGGTTTCTCTGTGGTTTTGAAGCCTGTCCTGGAACTAGCTCTTGTAGACCAGGCTGGTCTTGAACTCACAGAGATCTGCCTGCCTCTGCCTCCCGAGTGCTGGGATTAAAGGCGTGCGCCACCACAGCCCAGCTGTCTTAGTACTTTTTATTGTTTATGCCATCTACTGTGAACAGGTTATTAGCATAAGGGCACCTAACTGTACTTGGTTCCCAGCACCCACGTGGTGGTTCCAGGGATTTGACACCTCTATGGCCAGGAGGCTCAAATATACATACACACACGTAAACATAAATAAAAACTAATCTTAAACAGAAGGTAAAAAGAGGATAAATGGGGCTGTGGTTGTAGCTCCTGAAAGAGCACTTACCTAGCATGAAGGAGGCCCTGGGCTTGATTTCCAGCACAAGAAAAGAGTCTTCAGTGTCTGCTGGTAGTGCTGGTAATACAAGGAATGAACTGTTGTGTGGATTTCCAGCAGGGTTTGCCTCAACAGATTTATTTTTAGTATGTAGTAAAAGTTATTTGAGCTATTAGGAATTTATGTTGTGGACTACTTTTCAAGGCAGAACAGTTTCATTATCAGGAATCTTGAGCTCTCTTTTAATTCCTTATTTTTTGAAGTCCCTAAGTACTTGTTCTGTTTTCTGAAATTCTCATGCTGAAACTGAGATGTGCTGGAATATGAATCCTTAATATCACTTACCACTGATATTGTTACTGGATCACTGTTCTCAATAAATAAAATGCGAATAATTTTTCACAATTGATTTATTTTCTGCTTACGTAAGTAAAGGAGATGGGCGGGTTTCTCAGTGCTTAGTGCTGGATTGTCTCAAGAAATAGTGTATGAATTTATATTTTCATTTTTAGTACCATTTCCTATACCTTTGTTAATATTATCAGTCTGTTTATCAATAATAGCTATATCTACATTTTTAAACTATAAACTAGAAGAACAGTTTTAGTAGTTATTAAAGGATAATATTCTGGCCTTATTGGTTAGTGTGTACTTTTTTTGTCCCTAAATGTATATATTTGTAGAAAAGCTGTAAGTAGAATTTTGGTTGAACATTTGACAAAATTTGCTTATAAGTGGTAGTGTTTTAAGAATATAAAGTAATAAGAAAGGGTTGCATTTGTCAGTCATGCAAAAATGACTGGTACCCTTTTAATAGTATCTTAATGAATCAAGTTAATTATCTTTTATTGAGTACATTTTGGTTTGTTCCAGTAGCCGGATCGAATTGGGGGATGTGACACCACACAATATTAAACAGTTGAAGAGATTGAACCAGGTCATCTTTCCAGTCAGCTATAATGATAAATTCTACAAGGATGTGCTAGAGGTTGGCGAGCTAGCAAAACTTGGTATGTCTTTCCTCCTTTTTAAAATATGAATTCTCAAACTATGTTTGTTAATACTAGAGCAACTAATACAGGCTCCTTAATTTTATAAACAAGAGAAGTTGAAATAAAATGTTACAGATTTTTGAGCAAGATCAGTGTTGAATATATGACTTTTAAAAGCAAATACTTAATGTCCTTTACAAAAAGTGTGAGTGTGTGCATGTGCAGGCGCACAGACTACATGACCACGTTTGGACATAAGAGAGCAACTTCGGGGAGTGAGTTCTAGCCTTCCACGTTGTAAGTTCCAACAGTTGAGCTTTAGGGTTCCAGGCTTGGCAGATACCTTTCTCTGCTGAGCCAACTCCCTGGCTCTGAAATGTTTTCTGTTATTTACTGTGAGCCTGTGTGTTTATCACAATTTAACTATTACAGAGAAAGCTTAACCTTCCTCAGACAATGTCAGTCTTGAGGTCATTGATATTCTCATAAGAGTAGTTGGTTAAAATCTGATGCCTTTTTTTTAAGGAGCTGCTTAAATAAAATGTTATAATTTACATCTTTTTATTTTCTGTGGCAGCATATTTCAATGATATAGCTGTAGGTGCGGTGTGCTGCAGGGTGGATCATTCACAGAATCAAAAGAGACTTTACATCATGACACTAGGATGCCTTGCACCTTACCGAAGACTAGGAATAGGTAAAATTATGTGGTGTTTTGTTCTGTCAGGTGTTGATGGAGTGTGTCTTTAATCTGCTGTATCTTTGAGTGATTAAATGAGGACAGCCAGAGCTAAACTGAGAAGCCCTGTTTCAGAAAACAAACCAAAAAAGGGGGGCGGGGGGAGGAAACTGGGAAGTGGATTGTGAAAAGTAAAATGAAAACCATTGCTTAGTATTCATTTGGAAGCCCATAGATTTGATTTGTTTATCAGTCTGGAATTGTTTCATTCATATATATGAATATGAGAAAAGGTTCTCTAGTGGTTTTAAACATATTTACACACAGAGAACAAAATTTGGGGAAATATGGATGTCTAGTTGTCTTCTAGTCTTCTAGTTCTGTGTCAGGTCTTAGTAAAGATGGAAAGTAGAGCTAGGTGGTGGTGGTACACGCCTTTAATCCCAGCACTTTCGGGGGTAGGGGGCAGAGACAGTTGGATCTTCGTGAGTTTGAGGACAGCCAGGGCTACACAGGAAATCCTGTCTTGTGGGGTGGGGGGGGTCAACTTGTAAAGTTATTTATTTACTTATTTGTTTTTGCCTATTGATAGGAACTAAAATGCTTAATCATGTCCTAAACATCTGTGAGAAAGATGGCACTTTTGACAACATCTATCTGTAAGTACCTAATGTTCATCTGAGTGTCTATAAATTATCTGTTTAAATCTCTCAAGAAACTTTGAAATCTACTCACTCATTGTATATTTGATGAAGGTATGCTTGTCCTTTGATAGCAATAGACATATAAAAGGGCTGTTCTTCTAGACAACCCTAGTTCCATTACTAGCACCCACATGGTGTCTCAAAACCATTTGTAACTCCAGTTCCAGGGAATCCTGTACCCTCCTCTGATAAATAAGTGGTACACAGGCATATTTGCAGACAAAAGTGACCACACCGACAAAATAAGTTTTAGAAAAAAACAAAGTATTTATTTAAGTTCATAAATCCATATAGAGGGGGCGTACTATTTACAGATGACCTATCCTCCCACGTTCTTTAAACTGACCTAATTTACTTAAGGGTGCCTAGACAAAAGAAAATGTTACAGAAGTTTTATTGTGTTGTATTTAGTGGAATGCTGAAAAATGGTGTATATGTTCCATTCAGGACAACTTAATTTTTATTATTTTTTTAATTGATTTTTATTGAGCTCAACTTTATTTTTAATTCCAGGTTGGTGAAGTGTGGGTAGAAAATTGTTGTGATGAATCATTTATGTTATAATTTGGTTTTAATTATATATAAGGGACCCTATGGTGAAACAAAGAGTCTCAGGAGGCCACAGTATAAAGATCTAAGACAACTTGTTATGGTGGCTCATGTCTTTAATCCTATAGCTTGCTTGCGCTCAGGAGACAGAGGCAGGTGGATTCTCCTGGGTTTGAGGCCAACCTGCTCTACACATAGTGAATTTCAAGCAGCCAGGTAGAGACCCTGACTCAAAAAAAAAAAAAAACAACCAACCAACCAACATGCAGAGCTAAGACAGAAATTACAACAATGAATTGTTTTCATATTATGCAGAATATTATGTTCTGAAGAGTAATGAAAGAAGCTCAAGAAGATATATTTAGGCAATTAAGACTAGAGTGTATTTTTGTTGTTAATTGTTTTTAGTGTGTATATTTGTGGGGAGGGGCAGTGCATGATTACCGGTCTCCAAGGAGGCTAGAGGCATCAACAGTCTCTGGAGCTGAAGTTACTGGTGGTTGTGAGCTCCTTGATGGCAGTGCTAGGAACAGAATGCCGGTCCTTTGGAAGCCTCATGATGGTTTAACCTTTGTTAAGTATAAAAATAAACACTGATCCTTCTAATCTTGGCCATCTGCCTTGCAAGTGGGGGAATTAGTTTAAAAGTGTAAAATAGTAACCTTTGTTAAATATTGGTCATTGTAAAGAAAATGTACAAAATGTCTGAAATTCCACCTCTAACCAATTTGAAGCTATCTCTGGTTAAAAAACTTGAAAGTTGATGAAACTGTCTTATATATGTATCTGTGTATATATACCCTGTATCTCAGGCATGTCCAGATCAGCAATGAGTCAGCGATTGACTTCTACAGGAAGTTTGGCTTTGAGATTATTGAGACAAAGAAGAACTACTATAAGAGGATAGAACCTGCAGATGCTCATGTGCTTCAGAAAAACCTCAAAGTCCCATCTGGTCAGAATGCAGAGACACAAAAGACAGACAACTGAACAAATTACAAATGAACTTTCTTGCACTTGCTTGTCGCCAAATAAAGAAAGACCCATTGATTTCCCCTCCCCCTTTTCTTCAGCTTTCCTCCCTTGTTATTCTTCCTTTCTCTCCTCTTAAAGTTTTTAATACTTTCAAGAACTCTTAAAAATGATCATGTTTGGATTGTTTTAGTTCTCTTATTTTTGTGAGGTGGTTAGGTTGAAGGCAGGAGAAGATAGGTCTGTATCCTTTCACAGTTAAGATGTCCCCAAAACTGGGAGTCAGATGATTTCGATTTTTAGCTATTTTTTTAACATCCTGCTTTCACATTGAAGGGCAGAGCCTACAATATTGTTTATTTCAAAAGACAAAAAGAAGCAGCAGCAATATCTTCTCTAATTCGTAGACAAGCTTAGTGTATTTGTGGTACTTTGAGTTTTAAAGACTATCTGTGGGATGCTAATCCCTGATATTGCCTTCACTCTACCTTTCGTCCTTCAAGCACTCTCAGGAGTTGGACCATTGTTATCCTTGTGAGAAAATACTAAGCTTATTTAGGTTTAAAAGCAGTTTTTCTCTCTATTTGCTGATTGGTGGGGCAGTTTGTGTAGGTAGTATTAGACTTTGATCAAAGTATTTCAGTTAAACTGCTACTAAAGCTGATGAGTGGGTTGCTTGTTAGCAGATGTTGTTTTGTTTTGTTTTTTTCCTTCCTTCCTGCTGTTAATATTTTTACTAGAGGCATTAACTTGTAGAGTATGAGCTGGTGAAATGAACTGTTTTAATATCCCAGCTAGAAATATGGCCTTTAACTGACCTAAAGAAAATTGTTATAATTGGTTTTCTTCTCTTGTTTTTCAGTAAGCCCAATAATAGTGTAACCTTATACATGGAGTTATGTCCTTATAAGCCAATACCCCTAAATAAACCTGAAGCAAGTGTTTTCTCTTGGACATACAAAATTACATAAAAAGTTTAGATGGACTTGTAACATTTTAAGTGTATTTAATATCAACTAATACAGATTGTTAAGTGTGACCATTGAGCATTGATAATATATGGAAGAATTTCTAGACAGTATTTTTGAAAATAACATTGTTATGCTATTGCTTATCTGTTGAAGAACATCCCAGATTTGCTTACACTCTGTGCCTACAATGTTGAGTTTAAAGATTTGGAATAAGAGGAATCAAGACAAATTCCTTCTATTCTTGAAACAATAGAAGTATAAAGTGTTAATACAGATATCACTGTGACCTCCAACTGACAGGTTTGGTTAAGTCCAGATCATTTTCAGGCACATTGGGAGTGGCTCTGATGGGTTGAGAATTGTAATGTGGAGACTTTTCCTCATCTCAAAGATACATGGCATTTCTTAGATTGTCAATAGTCATCAGAGGCTCAAGAAATGTTCTCATTAGACTTTAGAACAGTATAGAATGTATGTTTCCTTTCATTTAACTTTAAAAGGAAGTTTAATACTTCCTCTTAGGAAAATTATGGTAAGGAAGTCTTATTTCCAACTAGGTTAAATGGTAAAATTATCTCACAAGATGCTTATGCACATTTTATAACACTTTTAAGTTTTTATTTGAGAATGTGAAAGTACATAAGGTGGACTTCAGTAGTCTTGAGTGCCAAGAAAAATATGGGGTGTGGTTGATGAATGGATGGATGGATGGATGTATAGGGTAGTGAAATTGTAGAAGTACCATGCTTGTTTCTTGGGTATTGATTTCCTAGACAGTCCAAATCTAAGCCCAGAAAAAAAGTTTAGTGTTAAGCACCTTTACTTTCATGGATAAGCTTCAGCTTGCTCTTGCCAAGAGAAGAGGGCATAAATGATAGCATAATTAGTTTGAAGAAGTCAACCATTTTGTAAACTTCCAGATAGCAAAATAGATTTTGATATATAAAAGAGTTTTCTGAGATGACACTGCCTCTATTTCTATAACCATTTCACTTGGACTATCTAAGTAGTCCTATGAATGTATCCCTAAATGTGGTTATTGAATACCGAATAGCTGCCTCACAACAATTAAGTACATGTTATTTAAAGAGGAGGATAAATAATAAAGTTTGAATTGAGTGTGTAGGCTCCCTATTATTGTTTCTTTTTCCACTCTAGTCAGTGATTTAACCTAAATTTTAAATGTATGTATAGGGTCAATTGTCCTGTATCCAAGTTGCATTACGTAATTCCATCCACTTACATAAGGGGAAGATGTGGAAGAATAGAAACTGGGACTAGTCCATATGCCTGTGAGTCGGGAAATACTAAAGTAACACCCCATGTTGAGTTTGTGGGTTTTGGTTTGGGTTTATTTGTTTTGGGGTTTTTTTTCTTTGTTTTTAATATGTGCTAATAATTTCTGAGGTAAAATAGTAATTCTGTTAACTGGAAGTTTGAAGGCTGTCTCCATTTTTTCATGACAGATTGTTTTTACTGTGGGGTAAATAGGTTAAAATTCTGTATGCTATTTGAATTTAGATTCTAAAGTAAAGACACTGTAGAGAAATCTATGCAATATATAATTTGTCAAGATTAATTTTCATCTGGGGAAAGGAGTTCCTAAGTGTCTCCAAAGCAGGTCACTCAATTGAAAGTCCTCCAAAAAGAGAACTATTGGGAAGCATGGTGTGTGGTGGTGGAACAGAAAACCTCCCTCAGTTTTTGGAGGGAATATCTTTAAAGATACTTAAGTGGCTACGTTTACTTGGTGCAGTTAAGAATTAAACTTGTCAATTTTACCGTTACTGTTACATCTGAAATAAACTTATGTGATGTTCTGGTAGTGATCTGTCTATAAATGTCATGAAGCGCATTGTGCTGGGTGTTACAGTCTGCAACTATAAGTTGTGTACTGTGACCCATACTGTTTATATTTAAGACCCAATTTAAAACTCATTAAAATAGTCCAGGTATAATCAGGGCATGCTAATTCAGACCTTGTTAAAAAAAAAAAAACTGGCCAATACATGGCAACGTAGCCAGACCAGCTCCACCTACAGAAGCCCCAGACCAACAAGTCTGCTTACAACAGCTATGGGGGGGGTGGGTGTCCAACTGAGGCCCTGACCCTCTTTTTTTTAAGTCTTGTCTGAGAGGGAATTTCAGCCTGGAAACATCAGAAACAAAAGAATGTGGGGCTGTTCCACACCTCAGCTTCATGTCTGTCCCATTCCTATACATATCATCCTGCCCTAGTGTATGTATTGCACCATTTGTGCCCCCCTTCCTCTTTGCATTCACGATTATGAAACTTGGCTGTGGGCCCTGCCTTCCCTTTACTTCTTCCTGTTCATCTTGGTGGTATATGGGTGAGTTTAGGGATTTTTAATCAAAAGTATCCACTTAAAATTTTGTTTTAATGTGATTAACAAATGTTTAATATTTCTACATTATATATTGTATTATATAATATATAAAACAAATATTTTATATTTCTAGTCAAGATGGTCAGAATTAGCACTTGGCTTATTCCACAAGAAACATTGGATGATCTTTGCATCTTAGATACTACATCACTCCAAAATTTAGCGGTTTCAATCAACAGATTTGTCGGATCCCATAATTTCCCGATGAAGCAATGTATGATTTTTCCAGTTGGTTCTGATATAAGATCTTAATACTATCAAGTATCATCAAGGCCTGAATTTTCTTGAAGGCCTGACAATGATCAGAGGAGCTACTTTATCTCACATGGCTTTTAGGCCCCAGTTTCTCATGTGAGTAGACTGCCTAGCCTCAAACTAAGTCTGAGCTAGGAGTCATTTGGAACATAAAATTAATATGAGACACTTGCCACTTAACAAAGCCAAATGTTGGTTTTTAAAAAATTATGGTCTTTGTATTGTGATGAAACCTTAAATCTAACATTTGGGAAGAGTTACTATTGGATAGAATATTTTGGAATTTTCTGTACTTTGAATTAGGAACTCACTGTCCTCAAGTCAAGGATATCAGTTAAGTATCAATTAAACATGTTAAATAGCTATAACTTTACAACAAGATACTGATTGCAAGAATTTGTTTCTGTCAACCAAACTTCTAGAGCCTATCTGTTTAGCTCCTGAGAAACATTGGCAACATCAGGAGTTATTTTTAAAGATTTGAGCAGTCAGTACTCCCTTAAATGATTTCTATGAGTTTATTAATAAACACTTGCCTTTTAAGCTCTGCACTACAGTAATGGTCAATGAAGTGAGGGCTATGGCCTCTAAAGGTAAGTTTAAAAAATGCCATGGTTTCTCTGTAGCCCTGGCCATCCTGGAACTCTTTGTAGACTAGACTGGCCTTTAATTCACAGAGATCCACCTGCTTCTGCCTCCAGAGTATTAAGATTCGTGCGTGTGGGTGCTTCCCAAGCACTCTTAATTGTTGCACTATCTTCCTAGGCCTTTAATGTTCTGTTGTAAGTAGAACATCTTACAACAAGTGAAGGACCCTTGGAAACAGCTATTTGTGAGACAAGGTTTCACCTTGAACTTGCTATGTAGCTGAGGCTAGATTTGAATTTTTTTTTAAATATTTATTTATTATGTATACAATAGTCTGTCAGTGTGTATGCCAGAAGAGGGCACCAGATCTCATCACAGATGGTTGTGAGCCACCATGTGGTTGCTGGGAATTGAACTCAGGACCTTTGGAAGAGCAGGCAATGCCCCTAACTGCTGAGCCATCTCTCCAGCCCTAGATTTGAATTCTTGAACCTATTTCTATCAACTTGGTTGGCTGAACATTTCCTTTCCAAAAGTGAACAAAAGTTCTCATCATCAATCTTGAGTTTGTTTTAATGTTATAAAGCAATATGGAGAGAAATATTCTTTACACTGACTTAACATCGCATCCAATATAAACACGCTTTAATAAGATTTAAAAGGCTGATAATTGAAAAGTCAAAAAGATTCAGGACTTAGGCATCGAAGCTATGTTTTGTGGTTATGATTGTATCAAACCTAATTTGTTTCTCTAGACTGGTGTAGCTTATTCCATTTTTATCTTTAATCAGGCTACAATTTAAAAGTAGCAGACTAGCTCAAATCTGGTGGGATTTTGTTATTTAGTAGGGACCAGACTCATTAGGACTGACTTCCAGCATTTTACCACTTGGATCAAGAGAAGAGGCTGAAGCAGTAAGAGTTTGAACTTAACCCCAATTTGGGTTACATAGACCCCACTTGAGGGAGCAATCCTAATCACAATACCATCTCTAGCGGCCATAATTTAAAAAAAAAATTTTTTTGTGTGTGCATGTTTGTTCCTCAAAACCGCATGAGGTCATAAGGAGGGTCCAGTTCCATATGGATATTGGGGATCAAACCTCAGTTTCCTATAATAAATGGTAATGCTCTTAACTACTGATCTTTCCAGCTATCGTAATTATTTTTGCTGTCCAATCACAAATAGCTTCCAATAGATGACAGTTGACCCCAAGAATGACTTAATCTTTTTTAACACTGGTAAGTCCTACAAGTATAACTTTCTACTTTCCACCTAGTAGCCAACCCACCTTCTGTAGTGTTCAAAAGGTCTCAGAGGCACACGTGACTTTTTTAATGTGTAGCTTAGGCCAAATTTAAAGCATGATTACTGAATTACTATCACTTCTTGGTGTGGTTTTGTAATGTGACGGTAGCACACTGACTTAGGTCATGGAATTTGGTCATGAGATATACCCAGAAGGGATCTGGCTGTGACTGAAACTGAAAAGAGGGTGTGGCTCTGGCCTAGGGATACCTAGCACTAGTAAGAAGCATTTCTCATTTTTCAGTACCAGGGATTGAACTGAGTGCCTTGCAATGTTAGGGTACAGACTGATCTGTAAACAGCACCCATAGGCTACCCTCAAAATTGCTAATTCTGCCTCTGCCTTTTTAACGTTACTTTGACAGATTACAGGTGGTTCTAAAGTGTTTGATGTGGGTGCTAGGAACTGGACCTGAATCCTCTCCAAGAAGAGTAAATGCTCTTAACTGTTGAGCCATCTCTTCTCTTCCCAGCCTCTGGCCTTTTCCCCCCCCCCCTGAGAAAAATTTACATGATCCCAGATAACACATTTTTCAAGTTTCTACATACTTGTGAATTATGTGCAGGCTAAGTAACATTTCTTAATAAATTACAAGAAATTTATATTTAACAGAAAAACTTTAGGGTACAGTTACAGATAGTGCTTAAAGTATAATATGTGGTGGTGAATGTTCATACAAAAAATATTTGAGTCTAGTTTATTAGTCGATATCTTGAGAAGTGGGGTGGGGGGTTAGTGTCAAGCGTGAAGTTAAATCAAGGAAAGTATAGCAGACATCTGTTAATATGGAAGTAAAATCATATCAAGGAAATAAACTGGACCTAAAGAAAAGTGATCAATAGTGTAAATAAAAAGGTCATTTGGGTTGTGGCTAAAATTTTGTGAAAATGAAATGTCACAAGATGGCTCATTTGGTAATGGTGCTTACTGTTAAGCCTTACAACCTGAGTTCAACCCCCAGAGGAGCCCAGATCTGGAAACAGAACTGACTCCACGGAGTATTGTTTGACTTACACACGAACACCACAGACACGCATGAATATATTAAATAAATTATATATTCTTAATATATTTATATATTAAAAATATAGACCAGCTTTGCATACTCAAAGCTTAGAAGGATTGCCTGGATTATTTTATGAGGAGTTTTTTATAATACCAAGAGTAAAGTCAAGGAAATTATAGGTTGTTATGAATAAAAACATGAAAATCCTTAAAACACTACGAAGTTAATCGACAATATATGGAAGAGGATACGTGATGTAGAATCTGTCCCCGGAATTGAAAATGAATTTGTGCAATTCTTCATGCTCTATCTTAATGTATGAAGGAGGTCTGACTAGAGCACACCTAACCTCTTCTCTTGGTCTGTTTCCACTTTTCAGCTTTCATTAGCAAATATTCTGTGTTTCCTGGCATCTCCAACGTCCTTGGGTTTTAGACTTCACTTTCCTGGCTTCATGCTTCATTTTTCCTAGCTTCATTTCAGGAATCTGACCCTGCCACACTTTGCTTATCATCAGTGGCCTTCTGGAAATGCCATAAGCTTCTATGACCAATCTTCACCTAAATTATAAATTAGCTCCACTTAGATGCTGATGCCAGGCTCTGCTGACAGCTCAAGATATGGATGCTCTTGTGTCACAGTTGTATAGGCCTCTACTGACCCTGAGAAAACTTTCTAAACGGTTTTGAGCAGGGAACTCTGGTGACATTCCCAGGTCTTTTCCTTAAGATGAATTTGTAGTTTTGAAAAATGGACCCTTTGCTGGATGAGCTCTTGCACACAGCACTTCTTGCTCAGGAGAAGGGTCTGAGATTTTCTCTTAATGGCACTAATCTCTTAACAATTATAGATGTTTGACTTTGCCCTGTGTGGCACTTTCAACTTGCTATTTTTCATGTCTTTCTGCTCCCTCACTATATATTACAGCAAGAACCGTGAGCAATACCTGTACCACAGCCTGAATTCTGTTCCATCTTGAAAGTTCCACTATCAAGCATATAGCCTGTAGCTTTGAATTGTGCCTCATGAAGTTCTCTGGGCACGAGAATGCAGCCAGATTTCTCTACTAGAATGTATCATGAATGGTTTCGGAAGTATTCTGGAAAGAGTACCAGTTCCTTCTCCATGGTCACCTGAAGTCCCAGTTAAACTCTACTGCTTTCTGGAGTTTTAGCTCTCCAAAATTCACATTCTTCCAACACAACAAAAAGCCTAAATACTGTGGTTGTATTTTCACAGTAAATCTATTCCAGTTTTCTGTATTAAGTTACTCCTGACAGACAAGGGTTTTTTTTTTCCTCAAATATTGGAAAGATTTCCGTCTACAGTGCATCATGATGGGGAAAGTATAGCTGTAGGGGTCTGAGGCTGATGCTCTAC
>NC_022010.1:54892714-54901352 GCF_000317375.1 Microtus ochrogaster
CCCGCAACTAGGGACCCTGCCTCATAGGTAGTATCACATTCTGGGTAAGTCTTCCCTCTGGTTTAAATTTTCAGGGAATTCCCTCATAGGTACATCTGGAGAGCAGCATTGACTCTTAACTATCATGATGGGACTTTTGCATGATACAGGAATTAAAAAGACAGCCTGAAAAGCTGTAAGAGTCTGCAGCTACTATGCTTATTCATGAGATCTTGTCTTTTAATATGTAAGATTGGCAAGAAGGTGAAAGCTGCTTCAGCGCTTGTATACTATGTCATAGACCAATGATTAAAGGCTTTAAGCATGCCGTTTGGAAAGTAAAATCAGTTTTAATTTGCAAGTGATAATGATTGAACAAAATGCTGGTGCTGTGTTTGGAAGACTTTACTACTTCAAGTTCACATCTTACAAAGTTGAGTAAAGTTAGTGGTGTCATTGTCAACATAAACCAGGCAGTGCTACAGAGCTGAGTGTATAAATATATCTGTACTTGGATAGTCAATCTCTTTGTCAAGGCACAGGAATGACCATCTCAATGATCACACAGGGAAAATGGTGTCTTCACAGTATACAATAAATTAAATACAATAAATAAAAAGGGTGCTCAATCCTCTAGTCCTAGCTACTCACAGCTGAGCAATACCAACCTGGATAACTGAAAAAAAAAGTCATCAGAAAGAAAGAGCCAGTGTAGAGGTTGTGGCAGAACTCCAGGAGCACACAGACACTAAAAAATGAGTTGGCACAGAAGACTCAGTGGTTTAGGCACTGCCTGCTCTTCCAGAGGACCCAGGTTCAATTCCCGGCACCCACATGGCAGCTCACAACTGTAAATCTAGTTCTAGAGAATCTGATACCTGGATGGCAATGCACATTTCTTTTAAGAGAATGAATTGTTAAAATGTCCTTTGGATATAGAAGACAAGTCTATATGGCCTTGTATAAAGTTCTGGTTTTTTGAGTCAGGGTTTCTCTCCTAGCCCTACCTGTCCCAGAACTCATTTTGTAGATCAGAATGGTCTTGAACTCACATACCTGTGCCTCTGCTGGTATTAAAGGTGTTTTTTAATGTATGGCACCACAGGCATGATCCAGAAATACTCTGTAAGATGGATTTAAATGATAGTATTTTCTGGCTTTGAACTCTGATTCACCCGCATCCTTCCCAAGTACTGGAATTAAAGGAAAGTACCAATGCAGGGCGTTGCTGTGCTTTTAAAGACATTTGTACAAGACAACCCAACAGGTGGTGTGGTGCACACCTTGAGACTGAGGAAAAGCTGAAGGGGACAGGACAGGGGAGTGGATTTGCTTTTAATTAGAAATTCACACCCATACATTGTGTGTGTATGGGAGAGAGACCAACATAAGACATAACCTGGGCAAACAGGTATTTCATGATCAAATTCAGAAAGCACAGAGGGTTTCTAAATGAAAAGGCTTCTGTTTCAATTGCATCAAGAACTTAACAGGATAACATTCAGATCTCACCTCTTTTATTTTTGGAGAACAGACACATCAATGGTATAATTAGACTGAGATTCATAATAAATCAAGATGGACTGCAATGGGGGAATGCCTATTGAGTTGGCATCTCTATTGTGACCTTTGCTGTTTTAGTATGGCCACCTAGGTGTGGACACAGACAATGGTTGCTTTCTCAGACCCTGACTTTACTCATAAGTAAGATGACAAGAACTATATTGCAGTATGGTTATGTGAATGAAACAGGTTAGTAAACAAGCAATTCTTATAAAATGCAAAACCCAAGCTGCACAATTGTTGAAAACATTAGTCCAACATGTAAAGAACTTCCATAAATCTGTGAGATGCTTCCAGACATTAAAATGAACTCTAATGTCTGAAAAAAACGCACTAAAAACAATGATACGGGAATATGCTCTGCACCACTAGTTGTTAGAAAAAGTGGTGCACATCTGTAATACCTGTAACCCCAACACCAAGGAGGCTAAGGTAGCAGGTTCACCAGTGTAATTATGTCCTGAAATATCTAGTGATACTGTCTCAAAAGCTAAGAAACGACTGCAGCTCAGTCGTGGTGTGGACTATCTGAACCCATCATATACTGTTGGGAATGCTTGGATATTTATTCCAAAAACATGAAAATAGTCATATGTATTATATTCAGAAGGCAAAAAAAGATAGGCCTCTAAAGCAAGACAGCCAAATCAAGTTTAATGAGTGATTGCAAACAAAAGCCATACAATGAAACCTAGCTATGCAATTCTGTGCAGCAATTGGGCTATGATTACACATGCATGGCCGCAGGTCAAGACTTAGTGGTCCTGGTAACAGGATGTGTGCAAGTCGCAAACAGCAGAGCACTGGAAAGAGAAATTTAATGATTTCTGGGCAGAGCAAGGAAGTAGTAGGTGGGGTTGACCCTTGGGAGCATCTGAGCTGCCAGATGCTGCTCAAGTTCATTCTTGAACCCATATGAATCTGAGGGATCAAACAAGCCATTATATACCATGCAAAATTTTCTGTACCATAAAGGGTCCTCAAGTAAGTGGGTGAAAGTCAGGTTCAGTCTGAAGGACTGGACTTGTAGACATGCCAGTTTCACCTGGCTACTGCATGTTATTAGCAATCTAGACACAGCATATACCAGCCATCCTTATGCAGTATCATCTCAATCTCACATGCTAAATAATGTTGAATAAAATTAATCAAAAAAAATCTTTAGTTGAAATTTGAACTTTTTCATTTTATTTATATAATAAATAAATTATTATATAATTGTTTGTGCACACATGCACAGTCCATATATGGAAGTTGGTTAGAGGACAACTTGGAATCTGTTCTCTCCTGCCATGCAGAGATTCTGAAGCTTCAGCTCAGATCATCAGGCTTGTTGGCAGGTGGTGCCTTTACTAGTAGCCACCTCACCAACTCAACAGTTTAGAATTTGGACTTCAGGGGGCTGGAGAGATGGCTCAGAGGTTAAGAGCATTGCCTGCTCTTCCAAAGGTCCCAAGTTCAGTTCCCAGCAACCACATGGTGGCTCACAACCATCTATAATGGGGTCTAGTGCCCTCCTCTGGCCTGCAGGCATACACACAGACAGAATATTGTATACATAATAAATAAGTAAATAAATAAATATTTAAAAAAAGAATTTGGACTTCAATTGGATAATGAGGATTAAAATTAAAAGTTGATATTCTGACCTTATCAGTAAATGATTGACTTTCTATTTTTAAATTATGTCTGAATGGTATTAATAATAGTTCAAAAATTCTTAAATCTTGTTTTCTGAATCATCAAAACTTTGTTTTGCATCTGGATGTAGTGGTGCACCCTTTTAATTCCAGCACTCATATTCAAGATGCAGAGGCAGCTGGATCTCTTAGAGTTCAAAGACAGCCTAGTCTACACAGTGGGATCCTATCTCAACAAAAAGCCAAGACATTTGATTTTAACTAAGAATGAATGTATTGTAGTTCAGGAAGTTATGTGTACCCTGGATTTGATATTTGTCACCCATTAAACCTTACATTCTTACTAAGATGGAAATCATGTAGCTGGACATATATTAGCATTTACAGTTTCATGGATGTGTTATTAGTATTACTATTATGACTCCGAGTCACACCGTCTCTGCTCTTGAACTTGGGAATGACAAATCCATTCAAAAGCCAATTAAAACTCACTGCCCTGGCCCAGATGTCACAAGGAAGTGAAAAAACAAAATTCAGACTGCTTATTAGCACCAGTTTTGAAGCAATGTTAAAGGTCTATTTCATTACAGATTTTCAAAACGCGTAGTAAAAGTAAAATGGACTTGTTATTTACCTTTTTCACAAAGCAAGGTCTGCGTCCATTATGTATTTGCCATAGATTGTGACTATCTTGTGAAGAGCTCATGAATCTTTCACCACCACTAGGTGGAGGACCCGACACCTGTCTCAGGCAGACTGGTTTGTGAAATGAAGCAAAACTAGAAAAAGATAGTTGGACCACGGTTCAAGAGCTCCAAACGCAGCTCAGAAGAGGTCTCGGGTTCCAGATACAAGTGTCTAGTAACTTAAGTTTAGGCAATCCCCATCTCCTAAAGACACACTCCCTCCCTTAGCTGGGGCTCCCGGTCATTTCTGAAAATGGTCTTCATGCTTTCTGGCAAATAAAGGGCATCAGCGAGTCTGAAGTACAAATTCCAGCAGCCTTGGGGCTCAAAGGCTCTTGCACCAAAAGGGAAGTCCGGAGAGAACTGAATTCTCCACCACCGTTTCCCGCCTTCTTGATCCTCCACAGGCTAAAGGGACCCGTCTATCTCCGAAAGCCTCGGGTGCCTCCTCCTCTTCACTTTTTCCACTTGTAAGCTCACACTGACATATTCCAAAAGCTCAGTATAGAACAGGAAGCAAGGAAGTTTCTTAAAACATCGCTTCTAGCTTCTCAAAGCTTCCCCTTTAAGGAACCAGGCCTACCTCTTTCTCATTCACCTACTGGCTTTCCTTTCTGCCCGTCACTCTACCTTTAAGAATATTTCCTGTTCTTTCAACCCAACTTGCACACCTCCGCCCCCCGGCCGTGTTCATTGGGCCGCCTGAGGCCTGTTCCCTCCTAGCTTTTCCCCTCCTCCTCCTCCCGCCCTCTAGCCTAGCGCAGCGGCATTTCGGCTGCCGATTGGCTGGGACGGCAGCCTCCCCAGCTCCGGATTGGTAGGCCGGTCGGCTGGGGCGGGCGCGCGGCGCATCCAGGCTAGGCTGTGCGCGTGCGGAGCGGCGGCCGCGGGAGGGGCGGGAGGGGCGGGGGGAGGGGGGCTGGGAAAGTTGAGGCCGTGCTGCCGCCGGGTCTCCGGCCTCGAGGGCTCGGGCTCGCTGCGGCGGCGGTGGCCGCGAGGAGAGGCGGCGGGGGCGGGGGGAGAGGAGGGCCTGGGCCCGCGCTCCCCCAGCCCCGCAGAAGCAGGCGGCGGCTGCCGACCCAAAGGCTCGCCTGGACGGCCAGACACCGCTGCCTTCCGCTCCTGGGATCATGACCCAGGCGGGGGTCGCCGCCACTGCGGCCGGGAGCGCGTCGCCGGCGGGTGAGTGGCCGCGGGAGGGGGCGCTGACAGCCTCGGCCCCGGCTGCGGGGGCGGCTCCGGGGGGCGGCCCCGGGCTCAGCTCCACCCACCCCCTCCAAGCCGCGAGAGGTGAGGGCTAAGCGGAGTGTTCCCGGGGATCCCAGAGTGCCCACCAGACCCGGGGCGAACGCCTTCTTCACCTTGGCCTGCCCGCACCCTCGGTGCCAGGCCCGCGGGGGCTTGCCCCGCTCCGGTTCTCACCGGCGGACAGAGGCCCCATGCTGTCCTGGGTGCATAAAGAACTGGGCTGCCAGGTCCTCTCCAGGTGGCCTTTGCCCGCCTCCTTCACCTTTTGCCATCTCTTCCTTCTCTTTCCTCGTCTTCTGACTTTCCTTCTGACCCACTCGTCAAACTCGTGCTGCCTGCTTTTGTAACTTTCACCCCTGTGTCGGAGAGTTAGGTTGACGTTTTCTTTTTAGAAGCTCATCTTTTTGCTGCTGAACAGCCCTGGTCCAAGCGAACGGCTAGCTCGTCTGATTTCCTATTTCCTGAACAAGCATGAGTTTTCTGGGCTCCAGCTGAGGTTGGACGCTTTGACTATTGCGTTCTCTCATGGATTTTTTTTTCTTTATTGACCTCGTCTGCAGATAAGAGATCACATAAAACTAACTGCCAAATCCCAACGAATGTTCGAGTAACATTTTACCCACTAAATAGAGTAAAGTATCATGCAGGACAGTTCTGGCTAGCATGCAGGACAGTTCTGGCTAACTTTACGGGTAGCAGTGGGCAGATTGCTTAAGGAAACTATGGTGAGTGGACTTTTCAGCACCTTTTCCTCATGGCCAGCCTGCCTTGCTTTTTGCAATCTCTGCCCTCTCGACAGTCACCCTAGTGACATTTTTCTTTCCCCAGGACTCTTGATTTGCTGTGTAGATATGGTGTTTCCATTTGTTTGGGAAGTACACTGAAAGTATTTGTTGCAAAATAAGTAAGATGCATTGTAATCATTCCACTTTCTGAAACCAAGTGTTGTAAACAAAAGCTGTGTCAAGCATGTCTCACCAAAAGGCCCGTGTGACCCAGAATAACCATGAAACACAAAGTTGAAAACTCATTCAATACCTTTGGTTTTTTGTTTTTATTTGTTTTGTTTTGTTTTTAATCTGATCATGTGGCTCCCGAGGGTGACTGTGTAAATGAGAAGGTTGTGTCACAATGTCAAAAGGTTGGGTACCTAGTCTAAATAGTATGACTTAGTGTCCCTGTGTACTTAAAAGTAGTTTTGTGAAGTTTGTGCATGGATGGAAACGTAGGACATTTCCTTGCCGTGTGGTAAAGGCCACTTAGAATAGTTATTTCGTAGCTTAGTGTTCTATGGAACATCACAGAAGTTAAGAAAACAAGTCAGATTTTACAGTGAGCTGGTTGTGTAGGAAACACTAAGGAAACACTATTTAACTCGGGTTGGAAGAGAAGTTTCCACAGGTAGCAAGCTCAGAACCACTGCCTTTAAACCCAGGCCTTAATGTTATCTCACATCGTTCCTTCCTGTGGTCAAGCTCAGTGCTTCCTAAACTGGACTGTTTGTTATAATCACCCTGTTTCAATTCACAGCCGTTACCTTTGACCTGGAGGGAGGTAGGCTGTGGGTATACTTCTTAACACTCTCCAGGCAATTCTGCTCAGCAGTCAGGGCTGAAAATTACCTTAAGCTTGGTACAATGCCCAGACTGTTGTACTTGTATTCCAGGGCTTTCCATGGCAAACCTTCAGTTGTGTATTCAACTGTTGCCTTAAAGCCTTACGTGTGAACCTTTGAACCCCCTAACTCCTACAGATAATGCAATTTAGATCCTGCTGTTGCTAACATGGGTGTTTCTCAGGATATGGATCCCTACTCGTAATTCTCTTACCTATCAGCGTAGAGTCTAAGTAATTGTGTGACAGACCTCTTAAATAATGTAATCTTTGGTATATACATGCACATATATGTGTGTGTTGGTGTAGTTGGTACAGGATCTCCTTTTGCTCCTAGGCTGACCTTGAATTTGCACCAATCCTTGTGCCTTTCAGGTGTTGGGATTACTGTGCCATCGTACTTGGCACCAACAGAAGTTTTAGTGTTTCATTACATTTATTGAGAGAGACAGGGAGGGAGGGAGGGTGAGAGAGAGAAAGAATGTGCCTACATGTGTGTGAGAGAGGCTGGTTTTTGCCACAGTGTGTGTGTGTGTGTGTGTGTGTGTGTGTGTGTGTGTGTGTCTCAGAGGATAACTTGAGAGTCACTTCTTTTTTCTGCTGTGTGGGACTGGACTCAGATTGCCAGGTTTGGCAGCAGGTACTTGCTAAGCCATTTCACCAAGAAACAACAAATTTTTCGTTTTGTATTTCAAGACAGGGTTTCTCTGTGTGGCTCTGCCTGTCCTGGAACTGGCTCTGTGGACCAGACTGGCCTTGAATTCTGAGATCTACCTGCCTCTGCCTCCTCAGAGCTGGGACTAAAGGTGCCTGCCTGGCTAACAACAAAAATTTAAAAATTTTAATTATACATTTTATGAAGTGTCTTCAGAGATACTACCCTAATTTTTGTTTATTTCTTTCAGTGTTGGTTTGTTTGGTTTGGTTTGGTTGTTGTTTTGCTTGTTTGTTTTTGTTTTTTTGAGATAGGGTTTCACTGTGTAGCCCTGGGTGTCCTGAAACTCACTCTGTAGACCACCCGGTCTCAAATTTACGGAGAATCACCTGCTTCTGCCTCCCAGGTGCTGGGATTAAAGATGTGCATCACCACCACTTAGCTATTATTTTTTTTTTTTAAATTTATTTATTTAGTATACAATATATCCCTTCAGGCCAGAAGAGGGCATCCGACCTCATTACAGATGGTTGTGAGCCACCATGTGGTTGCTGGGAATTGAACTCAGGACCTTTGGAATAGCAGACAATGCTCATAACCCCTGAGCCATCTCTCCAGCCCCCACTTAGCTATTATTTTTAACTGAAATAGAATTTTATTACTTTTTTTTTTGAATTTTATTACTTTTTTCCTCTCCTTTTCCTCCCTCTAGCTCTTCCCAGCTACCTTCTTTTTCTTTATTATTGCTTGTTACATACATATATTGTATACAAGTGTGTGTGTGTGCACAGTACATATAAATACAACCTTATGAGTGTTTTTGTTGGTGGTGTTTATATAGTTTTAAGTCTGACCACTCTGCATTGAATAACCAGTAAGTGGCTTCATCTCTGGATAAGACTAATTTTCCTTCTCCCAGCAGCCTATAGTTCTTCCTGTAGGGATGGGAACATGATGAACTTTTCTCCATTCCACTGATGTTGCCATTATTATGAGCTTGCTTACTCCGTCATTTCCAGGAGAGACCATATCACAGCAGACTTCTTGGTCTTCTGGGTCTTACAGTCTTTCCCACCCCTTTTCCACGGTGTTCCCTGGACCAGATACAGGAGCTGTGATGTAGATGTATCTGCTGGAACTTGCTCCCTCCGATCTGTTGTTTTCTGCATTGTGTCCAGTTTTGTGTTTTGGGGTGTGTGTGTGTGTGTGTGTGTGTGTGTGTGTGAGAGAGAGAGAGAGAGAGAGAGAGATGT
>NC_022010.1:54907637-54917097 GCF_000317375.1 Microtus ochrogaster
TCAATATGTAAGAGCTAGCCAATAAGAGGCTGAAACTAATGGGTCAGGCAGTGATTAAAAGAATACAGTTTCCGTGTAATTATTTCGGGGCATAAACTAAGCTAGCCATGTGGGCGGCCGGGTGCCGGGGAAGGCAGCTCCGCCGCTCTTATTTCAACAGTTTGTTTGTTTGTTTTAAGGCAGTGTATCTTAAGTAGCCTTGGCTATCCCAGAACTACCTATGTATGTAGACCAGGCTGGTCTCAAGTACTTGAGATCTACCTGCCTCTGACTCCAAGTGCTGGGACTATGGTTGTGTTCCACCATGTCCTGCTTTCAGGGTTTTTTTTTTTTTTCCCTTATATTTTCCGACTTTTTCAGCAGGTTGATTATTTTCTTTTTTGTGTCCCAGTCCACTTGCATTTATTTCTGTGTTAGGACTTAACAGATTGCCACAGGCAATCTGTTTATTTGACTGCTAGTTTTCAGGGCCTCTATGTTCAAGGGCATGATCTGCATTGTATTCCTAGATGCAATATGGCAGGGCTAGAACATTGCAGCCATAGGTACTGTGTCCTCCAGGAATGAATGTGTCATTTACAGACACACATACACACACACAAATTTTTAGAAAGTGTGTTAAATTTGACTGCCGTATTTTATTATATACAAAGGGTATAAACACACATCTTTAACAAAAATTTAGTTGATTCTGAACATTGGTAGTATATGCCTATAATCCCAGCATAGTGCCAGGCAGATCTCTGAGTTTGAGGCTAGCCTGATCTAAAGAGCTAGTTCTGGAACAGCCAAGGCCACACAAAGAAACCCTGTCTTGAAAAACAAAACAAAAAAGGTTGATTTGACATTAATTGACTTTGCTACAACATATTGTCTTAACTTCAGTTATATATTTTTCATAAAGACCCCTTAAAGGTATAGTCTTCCATATGTACATACACCTTGAGCATTTTTCTCTGAGCTTATTATTCATAAAATATTTGTGAAACTCTTGCTAATAGAAAAACTGTTAATTGTTCAATTGGATAATTTTTCTTTTTCTCATTAAATTTTCCATGTGGGTACAATTGTGCTATTTCAGAAGACCAGATCTTTTAATTAGATCAGTAGGGCATGATAAGTTGCTCCTATTAATGTGCTAATACTGTGTTTTTAATTCAGTTCATCAAGTATTTATTGAGTACTTACATTTGCGCAACCACTGTAGGTGCTAAAGTGAATACTGAAATAGTAAATACTGAGCTCAGCTTGTAAGAAAATTTGGGGAGGCCTGGGGAACATCAGATAATTAAGGGACTCGTTGCAGCATTTGTTTGCCAAATCAACCTGTGATATTATAATAGTTATAGTATTATTAATCATCATCATCATCATCACCATCATTGTCTAGGAAAGACTCATCATTCTCTTTTGCCTGTTGTGTGGCTGATTGGAGCTCTAAACAGCTTTACCTCCCATCCCTGGTGAAAGAGTTCTCACATTAGCTGCTGTCATTTCAGAAACAGCAGAAGCCACAGAGAATGGGGAGAGAAGAATAAACGATGGTACGACTAAGACAGGTACACTTCTGTTTCTGCGCCACATTTAGGACTAATTCCTCTTTAATTATTAGCAACAGAATTTAACTTGGACTAATGTAAGAAAATAGAGCTTTATGGATTGGGAAGGTTAGGAAATGCTCACAGGGCTAAGTCAGCCCCAGCCAGCGTTCCTTCTCGTGCAGGGCGTCTTAGCTGTTAGTGCTGTGCCACACTTCTCTTGGCAGCCCACGTTTGAAGTCCTCCTGAGTTCTAGAGTGGGGTGGAGAAGCTCTTCAAAGGAGGCACAGGATATGTCTTTTTTTTTTTTTTTTTTCCGAGACAGGGTTTCTCTGTAGCTTTGGAGCCTATCCTGGAACTCCCTTTGTAGACCAGGCTGGCCTCGAACTCACAGAGATCCGCCTGCCTCTGCCTCCCGAGTGCTGGGATTAAAGGCGTGCGCCACCACCGCCCAGCCCAAGCTTCAGGTATTTTATACATGGGCTGTGCTTGGCAGTGTTGAGCCTTTGATGAGCTTGCTGTAAGCAGTTTTTGGAATGAAAGTCAGCACTAGCTGAAGAGTAAATGAAAAATAAGAGGAGAGGGGAGCAAGTGTAAGTTAGTTCTTCAAGAAGCCTGGTGCTCAGAGAAAAGGAGACAGGCCCAGAAAAGAAATCATCAAAGCCTTCCAAATGGAGAAAAATGAGTAAGGAAATGTTTGAATGGAAAAGCACCAATAGGGTAAGGAGAGTAAATTATCAAAAAGAGAAAAAAGACATGATGTAAGAGATTACCAAGTAACCAAGATGTTACCAAGTAGAGTTGTAGAGTCCAGAGTACAGAAAGAGGGGTGGTGTTAGCTAGAAATACTAGGAACCTTTGTCATGGACAACAGACTTACCTTGGATTTTGAAGAATTGGTAGGAGTTGGACAAGCCACAAAAGATAAAAAGGTCATTTCAGTGAGAGAAAAGCATGAACTTAGGGAAAAATAAGCTTACCAATAAGGAGAACAGGAAGAGCAAATGTGAGTTGGTTAGGATGGAGAATAAATGTCTGGATGAGCTATTCACCCTTGCTCCTCTGTGTTGTGCCTGATAGATGTGGGTAGGTGAGACTGAAAGCCAGGACCCGGAATTTAGGTGTGATGCAGTTGGGCAGTAGTAAGTTGTTCTTCGGTATTCAGGTAGGATTTGTTCTAGGGTTCCTTCACAGGTACAGAAATTTAAGTATCATTTAGGGAGCTAGACAGATGGCTCAGTGGTTAAGAGTATATATTGTTCTTTCAGTGGACTCCAGTTTGGTTCCCAGCACCCATGTGCAGTGGATCACAACCATATTTAGCTCCATTTCTAGGAATCTGGCACCTCGGGTCTTCTGAAGCACCTGCACTCAGGTGTACATACCCTGCCCCACAGATGCACATGATTTTTTTTTTTTTTTTGGTTTTTCGAGACAGGGTTTCTCTGTGGTTTTGGAGCCTGTCCTGGAACTAGCTCTTGTAGACCAGGCTGGTCTCGAACTCACAGAGATCCGCCTGCCTCTGCCTCCCGAGTGCTGGGATTAAAGGCGTGCGCCACCACCGCCCGGCCAGATGCACATGATTAAAGAAATTAAATAAATCTTAAAAGTCTCATGCACAATAGCATAGTGTTTTCATGTTTGCATAACCTATGCACATTCTCCTATATACTTAAAATTGTTTGTAGATTATTTATAACGTTTTACATAAATTAAATGCTGTAAAAAGTTATATATTATGAAGATGGAATGCAGTCTGAGGAGTGTGTGAAGGTAATTTTATTATTATGGGGACATCATATGGTGTACTCTTATAAGACCAAATGTGTAAGTCTCATGCTGTGCTTTCTTCTCCCAGGCTATAGACCTATCTACCACATTATTGTCATGAGTGTTATAGACAATCATAACATGGTGGTGCTTATGTATAAACATGTGCAAACATAGTAAAATAAGAGGTAATAGAAGTCTTCAGCTCCATCCCAGTGTTAGGAGCCACTGTGGAATATGTGGATGTGAGTAACTAACCATCATTATGCAGTGCATGGCTATATCTACTAATACTGTGATTTCTCTTGAGGTTTATTTTGTGGACATGATCTTGCTATGTTAGGACTATCCTCACACTTTTTATGCTCCTGCCTCAGTGTCCCAAATATTACAATACAGGCCAGTATTGTATTTTACTTTAGAAAATAATAACAAGGGTGAAAATCAGTATGTATATTCAGTATAGCTAAAAATTTCTTGCAATACTTTTGGTTCAAGAATTGTTGGATTCATGGATATAAAACTCTGTGTATAGGGGCTGATGCTGCTGTAAATTCTGGAGCATGAGAAACATGATGGAGTTTGGTGAATTAGAAGGAAGGATCAGTGGAATGTTGGGATGGGAATAAAGCCCATGAAGAGCAAGAAGAGGGTTGAGAGCCAGACGTGTAAAAAGGGCCTGAACTAACATGGTAATGAACAGGGAAAGTAAATGGGATGAAGATGACATCACTTGGTAAAGAGATCTGAATTTATTTTTTTGTTTTGAGATTAGAGCCAGGTTAATTGATAAAATAGGGGCTTTGAATGAGACAATTATGTCTTACAGTGTGAGGCAGTATGTTTCAAATAAGCTTCTTCGTTTGTTTTGAATGGTCTAATTAGAGCTTTGCCCGTCTGCAGATGTAGAGCAAGATGAAAGTTGAAAGGAAGCTTTGTATATATACTATATATACACCAATAGTATATATTATATAATATAATATATCATACAATATAATGGTTTTAGCCAGAAAAAAATCAGGAACCTTTTCTGGAAGAAAACAAACATAAAAGAGAGTAGTGAACATGGGAACTCAAATGAGAAAGAGACAAGGATCCCTACTAAGAAACAAAAATACTTATGAGAAAAGAGTAAGACAACACAAGGGATGGAATTTCAGGAAGATCGTTGATTTGATGGAATTTGTCCTTGGCCTCCAAGAGAGTATTTCTATTGGCTTGAGCAATCCTAAAGTAAATAGTCATGAGCCAGGAAGGATTTGCCAGTGAGGGAGAGAGGAAGTTCTGTGGAGTGAAATGAAGTGGAAGGGTACACAGAAAAAGCAGATTTTTTGTTGAATGTGAAGAAAATCTTTACATTTTAGAAGCAAAAGTTTGAATATAAAGGAAGCAGTAAATTGTTGCTGAGGGAAGAGCTGAGAACTGAGATTTAGCTCTGGGGAATTACAGTGAGGTGAAAGATTTATGGACATAGAAAATAATCCAGTGCAGGGACTCAGAGCAGCTCACACCTGTCTTTTCATGGGGGCTTGGGGGAGAACAAGTTAGCTAACTTGCTAAGCTCCTGCTATGAAGTAGCTGTGTTGCTGGCCTGCTAACTGCACCTGTACAGTCACTATTGTCTTCTGGGGATTGCCGAGAGTCTCCTGACCTCAAGCATGGGGATCTCGAAAGTGATGAGTGCTTGCTGCTAAACTAAATGGCAGATGTCAGCCTTGAGATTTGGTGCTGAGTCTGACATCAGAGGCTGTTTTCATGGCACTGCAAGGGATCACTCACTGGCGTGGGTGAAGGATAAGTCAAGGATACATGATACAATTGTATTAGTGAATACAGTGGTGATGGCTTGGAACCATTTTGGGAGTTGTGTTTTTTTCTGTGTTTTCTTGTATGCACACTAGCCAGCCTGGCCTCAAACCTACAGTAGTGCTCCTGTCTCACCCTCTAGTGTTGGTTAGCAGGCATGTGTGACCACAGCAGGCTCACTTTCCCTTCCCTTTCCTTCCCTCTACTGTCCTTCCTCCTTCTCTTTCCTTACCCCCTTCCCCTGCTTTCCTTTCTATTATTTATTTACTTATTTATATTTGGTTTATTTATTTGTTTTTGTTCTTCAAGGCAGGATTTCTCTGTGTAGTCCTGACTGTCCTAGAATTCTCTTTATAGACCAAGCTGGCTTCAAACTCACAGAGATTCATCTGTCTCTGCCTCCTGAGTGCTGGGATTAATAGTGTGTATGACCACTGCCCAGCCCTTTCTATTAATTATTTACATTTGTTTCTTTTGGGAGGGTACTCTGCTGCCATGGTGGACATCAGAGGACAGCTTGTGGGAGACAGGCCAGTCTCTCCTTCCATCAGGTGGGTCCTGGGGATCTAATTCAGAACTCAGGCACCTTCACCTGCTGAGCTCTCTCTCTCTTTCTCTCTTCTTTTTCTTTTTCATCTTCTCTTCTTCTTCTTCTTCTTCTTCTTCTTCTTCTTCTTCTTCTTCTTCTTCTTCTTCTTCTTCTTCTTCTTCTTTTTATTTTTGGACAGGGTAGACCTGTGAAGTATTTATCTAATTATTCTTTATCAATAAAAATTGGGAATCAGATATTGGGGTAAGAATGCAGCCACCAGTTGCCTTCTACCTCTTCCATTCCTTCCTCTGAAATGACTGAGCGCCTATCTCAGCCCCACCTTACTAGTTCCTGTCTCTTATCTGTCTACAGTCCTCTAAACTCTATGATTAATTTTGGTCTTTTAATGGCTACCTCTGTCCTCTGACTCAAAGCAAGTTTTATTTGTCAGAACACAATCAAAATACCACACAACATCTCCCCTTTTTTGTCTAAATAAAATAGTAAAACTATATACAATAAGTACAATATCTATATACAAATAAATACAGGCAAGAATTACATTAACAAGGTCCAGTCCATTTGCATTTGGCAAATTCAGAGTAAATATTTCATTATCTACCCTCTCTTGCTGAGTCCAAAATTTTGTACCTAATTCACTTAATATCCAAACTTCCATTACTGACCCCAAACTATCTTTTTGTGATTCCCAACCTTATAAACTTTATACCTCTTTTGTGAGTTTCTTTTCTGAATTTGCTTACAAGGAAAACTAAAACTATCTAGTCTTCAGCTCCACCAGAGACCCGAGAAGCAAATATTACATGAGTGAACAGGAATGCAGAGCAAATAACTTCCACATTAAGATATGGCAGAAACAGTTGGCTGCCTGTAAAGTCACCCAAGGTCCTCTATAACCATCTTCAGCCTACAGGCCTATAATATCTGACAGACTTTCCATGAAACAGGGTTCTTAAAGGACTGTCCCTCCTTGTCTTGGCAAAGTTTGGCAGTCACTTTCTTTTGTGTCCTGCTTGTCCAATTTAGACATCATACTGTCAGCAGTCAAGGCAAGGGCACTTTCTTGCCCAGTAGATGTTTGCAACAAAGAAAGTAAACTCCAAATGGACTTTCTTTGTTGCCTATCATCTTCTCTAAAGTAGACTGGTACTGCCAGAAGCAGACATGTCTCATTTTCATAAAAAAAAAAAAAAAAAAACTTATGTTATTGAAATATCGTAAATGCTATAATCTGTAGATCTCTGAAGTGTTTGAACATGACCTGTCTATCAAAAATATATCTCTGTTTGACCTTGAAAACTTAGCTAACATGACTATACATTTGATTGTGATAGGTGACTATTGACCTGTATTTCTTTATTATCCTAAATAGTTTATAATAACTTTCAAGGATTAGAAATTTACATTGCATTGTTAAATTAGCTGTATAGGTACAGTACCTTCAACATGAGTATATATGTATGTACAGTAGGTTCTAACAAGAAACCCTTAAATGTTTTATCAATATACAGAAATGTCTTAAGCAAGAGTAGAAACACATACAGCATAACAAAAATAACCTCAAATTTGTATCAATATAAAAAAATCCATACCAATGTAAAATATTTAAGACTAGTAGTTGTTCTTTTGGTTTAAATTAGGTTCAGTAATCCACCCTTTTATTCTGTCATTTCTGTGTCCCCCTTTTTGTTTTCAGAACAAGATCCCTGAATCTAATCTCCTATGTTCAGCTTTTTTCCTGACCATTACCAGTAACAACTTGTAGCTCATCCCACTAAACCCACACCCTTGAAATTACTTCCTGTTGTCTGGGGTGATGGCATCCTTAGCAGACTCTGAAAAAAGAGGGTTAATTGTCAAGTCCTGGGAAAGCTAGCTTTAGCATTTGTTGTCCAGGCTCTGTGTGATGGGAAAGTGAAGGGCTTATTTTAAGTCCTAGGTGGATTAATCTATTAGGCTGGATCATCTCAGCTGTGCACCCTGAAGTTGTCCTGAGCAGTTTGTAGTCCAAAGCCATTCTTTGGGTGGTGTTGGTCAGCTTAGTGACGTTACCACAATCCAAGTGGAATCGTTGTTATGGGATTTCATTCTCCTTTTGGAGACTTCAAAGGTCACTGTTAGTCATGGTCATGGTTCATTGTAGAAAACTTAAGTATTTAAAATGAAATATGCAGCAGATCTCAGACAGGTTAAAGGACCATAATTTGTTATGTACATCTAGAATACAAAATCTTAATTATTAGTTACCTGATAGAGGCCCAAACCCGAAATCATGTACAGGAAGCTAGATGAAGCTTTTTTTCTAGAATTAGTTAGTACTCTATATGACCATTAATATCATGACAAAAAGTTTAAAGTATAAATATATTAATTTTTATAAATTTTGAGATAATATTTATATCTTAAAAAACTTATAAAGAGTCAAAAATAAAGCCAAAGAATGATGAGGTTAGTGGCAATGGAATAGTCCCATAATTTTGTTTTTTCTTTTATCCCATATCAGGTGGCTCTTATGACATGAAACAGAGATTTTAGACTTTCCTTTAACAAACATGCTTGGGTTTAGAGAAGGAGAGAGTCATGCTCCAACCCCAAATCCAGATTTAATCTTTAATTGAAGTGGGACTCCAAAAATATCATTTGTATTATTTGTCTGTAAAAAACAGCAGAAACAAACATTTGGGGAAATTTATGAAATTTTATCCTGTTGGAGATGTGATCTACCAATAGGCCAATTTACTCTTTTTCGTGGGACATTTTCTCTGGTTGATTTGTCCTTTTTCTTCAAATGTCTCATTTGTCCAGTGATCTTCAGATTCCTTAGTTCAATATCTTCATTTTCCTGAAAAAGACAAAAACAAAACCCTGTCCCAACTGTAACTTTGGGAAATTTCCCTTTTGACAAGTCATATCTGATCAAATGAAAAGCATTTCTTAGTCTTTTAAGTTAGTTTAGATTGAATGGTCACACTCTTGGATGAGCTGTTGTCTTTTCTAATCAAGTTATCTCTCTTGTTCAAATCTAATCTTCATCAATTTTGATGGTATCTATAGCTTTTCTTCTAGTGTGGAAACAAAAGCAAGACCTTTCCGGGTAGTGGTGGCACACACCTTTAATCCCAGCACTCGGGAGGCAGAGACGATGGATCTCTGTGAGTTCGAGGCCAGCCTGGTCTATAGAACGAGTGCCAGGACAAGCACCAAGGCCACAGAGAAACCCTGTCTCAAAAAACAAAAAATAAATAAATAAAATAAAAAGCAAGACCTCATCCCCAGTGTAGCACATTTCCTGGTTTACATTCTGAGGTCAACACATCTTTAATGTATACAGACTGATTTAATTCAGCAGTTTCCTTTTCTAATATCAAGTGTCTGTTCACAGCTGTTATTGTTTTCTCATTAGAATTTAGAAAATGTAAAGTTTCTGTCTGACAGACCTGTCCATTGGTGAGAGTGGGGTGTTGAAGTCCTTCACTATTGATATGTGGGGGTTTGATGTGTGATTTAAGCTTTAGGAACATTTCTTTTACAGATGTGGGTGCTCTTGTATTTGGGGCATAGATGTTCACAGTTGAGACTTCATCTTGATGGATTTTTCCTTTGATGAATATGAAATGTCCTTCTCCATCTATTTTGATAGATACTAGGATAGCTACACCGCTTTCTTCTTAGGTCCATTTGATTGGAAAATCTTCTCCCAATGCTTTACTCTGAGGTAATGTCTGTCTTTGTTCTTTTTTCTTTTCTTTTTTTCTTTTTTTTTTTTTTTTGAGACAGGGTTTCTCTGTGG
>NC_022010.1:54917197-54918418 GCF_000317375.1 Microtus ochrogaster
CTCGAACTCACAGAGATCCGCCTGCCTCTGCCTCCCGAGTGCTGGGATTAAAGGCGTGCGCCACCACCGCCCGGCTGTCCAGTGATTCTTAATTCCTGTTATTTCTGGGGGGTTGGTAATGGTGGTGGTGGGGGTGTGTGTTTATCTTCTTTGGGTTTTGCTGTTGTGAGATTATCTTTTGCCAGTATTTTTCTTGGGCTGGAGTTTTTCTTCTACTACTTTCTGTAATGCTTGATTTGTGGATAGGTATTGTTTAAATCTTGCTTTTTCATGAAAGGAGGTTGGGGGAGGGAACCAGAGGAGAAGAGGGAGCAGAAACTGGTTGGTATGTAATATAAATTTTAAAAATTTAATATTTTTCCCACAAACATATGTTAATTTGTGGTTTATTTCTAAGACTAGAGGACTGTTAATCTGGGTTTTCATTGCTGTAACAAATCACACCCCCATAAATTCATTGCTATGTTAGCCATATATGGTTTTAATTTTCCTGTCTGTTCTTTTTTTAATTAATTAATTAATTATGTATACAATGTTCTGCCTGCATGTATGTCTGAAGGCTAGAGAAGTTGCCAGATCTCATTATAGATGGTTGTGAGCCACTATGTGGTTGATGGAAATTGAACTCAGGACCTCTGGAAGAGCAGTCAGTGCTCTACCACTGAGCCATCTCTCCAGCCCCTCTCTGTTTTTCTGATCCTATACATTCTCATGTTTTACCTGAGATAAAGTTCCAGTCCATAAAAGTTGAACATTTACCTCCTCAAGAGGCCAATTTGACTTCAAGATTCTGGTGCAATTATTGTTACATCTGTCACTTTGTCTAACAAACCCTTAATTATAATGTTGTTTATTTGTATTTTTAACTTTGGTCTTTTATCATTTGTAGAAGTTTGCCAAAATATTAGCTTTATGGTTTCTTCTGAATTTTTTGTTCTCTCTTGTATAGCTGTTCTACTATCCAGAGCAGTATGGTTTCTTGAAATAGGCATTAGGTTCTTTAATTGGAAGAAGTTTCCTCTAGACTAAATTGGATTTGGCATAGGGGTCTACAAGAGGCCCATCAAGGTGTTTCCCAATGGCAAAGGGTTACCTTGAGTATTTCTAACTGTTTCATTCACGTGTGTATTCTGCATGTTAGTGCCGTCCATTTGGATTGCTCTGACTTTGTCATAAGTTTGTTTTCTTTTTTTTTTTTTTTTTTTTTTTTTTTTTTTTTTT
>NC_022010.1:54918518-54951976 GCF_000317375.1 Microtus ochrogaster
GGCTGGTCTCGAACTCACAGAGATCCGCCTGCCTCTGCCTCCCGAGTGCTGGGATTAAAGGCGTGCGCCACCATCGCCCGGCTGTCATAAGTTTGAAACTGGACTCTTTGGCTTGGTTCACCCCCAGTCTCACTTTTAGACTGTGTTAGTACTAGATTCCAGTTTCAAATTTTAATTACATGTAAAGCAAGTGACTTGAAAATTTTGTTGTAAAAACAAACAAACAAAAACCCTAAATTAGATTGCTTCTGTGTTAACATGGCTTTGGGTTGATGCTTTTGTTTTCTATGTTTTCTAGCCTGATGTGTTAGCTCAGACCTGTAATCCTAGCACTTGGAGGCTGAGGCAGGAGCATCAATTCAAGACCAAGTGGGCTATATAGTAGGTTTGTTTGGTCCAAAGAGAAAGAGAGAAAGAGAGAGAGAGAGAGAGAGAGAGAGAGAGAGAGAGAGAGAGAGAGAGAGAGGAAAGAAAGAAAAAGATTTTCGAGGCATCATTTGTATACCTCCTTCACTCAGCGCCCACTTCAGTGGTTTAGTATGTCCACAGTGTCATATAATCATTGCACAGTAATGTTTTAGAACACTTTTATTACCTAGAAAAGAAACTCCATACTCATTAGCTGTTTCGGGGAACCCAGTTTATGAGAGTTGGTAACCAAAGGCAGCAAGTGCTGAGAGGCCAAAGAAAACTCAGGCAAATCCAGGATTCACAACCTGCAATGTTTCAGTGATGCAGAGAGCGGAACCTGCCTTGGGCAGTAACAGGACAAGAAGATCCTGGCACCTCACAGGCAGGAGGGATGGGTCCAAATACTAAGCTAGACAAAGCTATGCAAAGGTAGCCTCCCCAAATCAGAGCATACCTGAGCTTTATTTTAGGGGGAAAAAAATCCCCTGCGCAACTTATATGTCATTTGCTCGTTAGGAAACTGTCCAGATACCATCAACCAGCGCAAAGTGCTCAGCTGACTCTGTTTTTCCTTACAGTGTTTATAATTTGTGCCTGTGGCATTCAGTGAACAAAGTGGCAATCCGTCAACAGAAAAATAGATAAAAAGCTAGTGTTACAGGATCATACACAGTTTAGGTTCATCCTTAGTAAATAAAAGAAGCAATGTATACTTTTACATTAAGCTGAGTGTTAGCTTGCTACAAGAGAATCTCAGCTAATACGTCTATATAACATCCAGAGGAGGAAACAGTACAGTAATTACTTTTTAAACTGGGAAGGGGTTGACTAGGAAAAGCCAAGAAGGAACTTTGGTGATAATATCTATAGTTTGATAAGTATTGGGTCATAGAAGTGTGTCCATCTGTCAAACCTCACTGAATGGTGTATTTAAAATGTTTGGAATTTGAGTTTTACCTCCTAGATCATGTATGTGATTAGATGCATGAGTTCTGAGAGCCACCATGTATGAGCCACTGAGCGCCACCATGTATGAGCTACTGAGCTTGGGTGCTTTCCCAGTAATTGTTTCTTTTCACGCAGATATAATAATTCATAGATTATTAATACAAATTTTAGCATTTATCTTTAAAAATTCATGGCACTTTAACTATTTTAAGGAGTATGTTTATTTAGTCATATAAATATTGTATTAAAAATACCATTTGGGCTGTGTATGTGACTCAAGTGGTCTAAGGCCCTGAGTTATTTAACACTAGGGCCAAGAAGCGGGGGGAAAAAGCCATGATATTTTCATTACTAGGTTAATTGGTAGGTAGATGACGAGTTATGGTAATGTAGTCCTTTATTCTTGTTTTTTAACATCAGAAATGTAAATTATGGAGGTGGGGAGATAGCTGCATCAGTTAAGTGCTTGCCTTGTGTACTTGAGGACCTGAGTTCGCATCACCAACACCCATGTAAAAGCCAGGCATGGGGCTCGTGCCTGTAATGCCAGTACTGAGGAGGAAGGGACAGGAGTACGTACCCTGGGCCATGCTAGTCAGTCAGTGTCTGTCTCACAAACAAGAGCGAGGGAGGAAAGCACAGCATCAGCCTCTGGCCCCTCGCTTCTGACTCTGACACGCGCTCACTTTGTAACTCTAGATGAGCTGGAATTCATGGTGCTCCTGCCTCAACCCCCTCAGTGCTATGATTACATCCATGTACTCACATACCATACCAAAGATTTTGTATTCTGATGCTTTTCTGAAATTATTTGTCAGATCCAGATTGTGTGTGTGTGTGAACTCCATGGGGTTTTAAAGTATAGAATCATGTCATCTACAAGTAGGAATAATTTAACTTCTTCCTTTCTAATCTTTATCCCTTTTAGATCTTTTTGTGTGCATGTGTACATATGTTGTCTGATGTATGTATGTATGTATGTATGTATGTATGTATGTATGTATGTGTATGTGCATGTGTGGGCATGTACACTTACCTGTGCATGCATATATGAGGTTGACCATGAGCACCTTCCTCCATTATCCTTGACCATATTTTAATTTTGTTTTGTTTTGTTTCCTGGCCAAGGTTTCTCTGTAACAGCCCTCACTGTCCTGGAACTCACTTTGTAACATCCGCCTGCCTCTGCCTCTGGAGTGCTAGGATTAAAGGTGTGCACCACCACGCCCAGCTCTTATTTTAATTCTTTTAATATAAAGTCTCTCACTGAACCTGGAACTGTTGTTTTACTTGGACTTTTACCCTTGAGCCTGTGGGATCTAGCTGTCTCCGTCCATCCAGATTGGGATTGCAGGCATGTGCTTCTCTCCCAGCTTTTTTATGGGTGCTGAGAATCAGCTTAGCTGCTTATGCTTGCCCGCCGAGTCACTTCCCCGGCTCTAATTTGAAGTCTTTTGAGACACCTCCACATTGATTTCCATAGTGGCTACAATAACACCCTCCCTTAAATAGCATTTCTGTTAAAATCAGGAACAGTAAGTAAGAGAGTGTCCACTTTCTTCACTCTTACTTAATACAGTTTTCAAAGTCTTAGCTGGAGCAAGAAGAGAAAATAGAAAGCTCTGAAAGGGGGCAGTCAAGTGGAAAGTGGTGTCCTTCTGTGGCCGCCACAGGTGGGTGCACCAACACGCTCATGTGTACACTGCACACACGAGTACATGAATATGCACATACTAACATATAAGAAAAAAACTAAAAGAGTTTCCATATATGTATGACCCATTCTTGGTATATACTATTCCTGGGCATAAACCCAAAAGATTATATATGCTATTATTATAGATACATTTCCTCATTCATGTTTATTGTTGCTATCTTCACAATAGTAAGGAAATAGAATCAGCCTAGATGTCCATGAACAGATGAATGGTTACTGTAATACACATGTACACACACACACACACACACACACACACACACACACACACACACACGGATTTTACTCAGTTGTAAAGAAAAATGAAGATATGAAATGCCCAGGAAATGAATGGAAATGGAAACCATTTTAAGTATGGTAAAGCTAGGCTCAGAAACATAAATCCCACATGATGTCTCTCACCTATAGACTCAAAGACATGAAACTCACAGATAGAAAGCACTGGTACCTCGATAATTCCTATTAAGCAATGCCTAGGAAACATTACCCTAAAACAGAGCTAAGTTTCTCAGACATTCTAAGCATAGAGAAAGAGAAGAAAGGAAAGGAGAAAGGGATGCCATCAAAGATTTAGGATCCTAGACCCTCCTACAGCTCCTCGCCTGCCAGTCTGGTTGAAGCTGTAAAGTGTGTTGTTGCATACACAGTGCACAGGCCTTCAGCCTGTCTTCCTACCTCAGATCAAGCTTTCAGTCACTCCTACAAAACAGAACAGGGCGGGGAGATGGCTTAGCACTTGACGCACTTGCTGTGGGAGCCAAGAGGATCAGAGTTCGGAGCTCCAAACCCCACAAATACCAGGTAGTGGCTCACCTCTAATTCTGGCCTCTGGAGGTAGAGATGAGATCCCCAGAACAAACTGCCTAAGGAGACTAGCCATGTTGACAGCAAGCTGAGTTCAGCTGAGATTCATTGCCTCAAAAAGAATAAAGTAGAGGGCAATCAAGACAACTGGACACAGGGATGTCCTCATGCGTGCACATTTGCCCACACACACACGTGTGCACATGTAGAGAAGAAAGAAAATTTTCCTTAAGGGAAATAGGAACTGGAAAGTTAATTGTAGAACTGAGGGCTAGTCTTAATATTAGACATAACATGGAGGTCTTTAGAGATGGGTAATGAGGGTCCATGAGCAAACAGGATAGAAGAGAGCATGCCCACATGCCCTCCCTGTCTGTAAGACCCACTGTTTTTAGGGTAGAACATGGATTATCCATTGGAAAAAGGCTTTTGAGAGGAATTCCATTCACATGTTCTCCATTGGTGGGGAGCCGTCAGGATCACCCTGTATCCCTCTCAAACATGCCTGCATGCCATTAGTTGCCAGCTTCACCTCATGCCTAACTGGTGTTAGCTGGGCGGTGGTGGCTCACGCCTTTAATCCCAGCACTCGGGAGGCAGGGGCAGGCGAATCTCTGTGAGTTCGAGACCAGCCTGGTCTACAAAGGGAGTTCCAGGACAGGCTCCAAAACCACAGAGAAACCCTGTCTCGAAAAACCAAAAGAAAACCAAAACCACTCATTGTTCTTTCTTTCTTATAGTAAGAAGAGAACATAACCTATAGAGGCCGTCTTTTGGCAGAAGATGGTAGATTTGAACCAGAAAGAGGAGGAGTTGGAAGCTAGGAATCCAAAGTGAAGAAACTCTGCGAGCCCTTGGGTGAGAAAGGAAGCGGGTTGTTAGGGTACTTGTGTGCTGCCTGCCCCACACTGCTGCTATGTGCTTATCCACTGGGAGTGAGTTTAAGGAGAAGGTAGAACAGGAGCAGGCTGCTGAAATGAGTTGTTTTTGAAAAAAAAATCATAATGCTTCTTTTTTTGTGGTGTGTGTGTGCACGCACGCGAGCGTCTATGACACGTGTGTGGAGGTCAGAAAACAACTTGCAGGAGTCAGTTCCTCTTTCTACAGTGTGGGTCTCGGGATGGAACTCAGGTCTTCAGGCTTGGTAGCACTCTTCCTACCAAGGCATCTTACCAGCCTTGGAGAGGAGTTTCTACTACACATTCCCCATGGGCACATCAGTCAGTGCTTCTTGTCAGTCCCTTGCCTACCTTCCCCTCCTGTCGAGGGCCAGTGCTTGTTGTAAAATATCTTGTAAATATCCAGAGCTAACATTTCCTGCAGCCGTATTGCTTCCAGGCCCCAAGGTGTTGTGCCTTTCTTGCCTTACTTCATTCCCTTCTCAAAACAACCCAATTATACAGATAAAGCACCTGAAACTCCAAAGGGGCAAACAGTTGGCCCATAGCCAAAAGCTAGGAAGCGCCACAGTCAGGTTTTAAACTCTTGCCTTCTGAGTTCACCTCTGTACTTAGTACTTTCTTTCCCTTCCCAGAAGAAAAAGGGGGAGTCGTATTTGTACCCCCCTCCCCTGTAGTCCAGCAGGCCTCCTAGTTTGACAGCTTCTTCTGGAAGGTTGGTTGCCAGTTCCTGAGAGTTAAGCATTAATATTTACATACTCAAACTCTGGAAAAACCAGAGATGACTGAAAGAAATCACAGTAGTATTGCTGACGTTGCACACCTGCATGTCCTGTGTTAATATTTCCACCTCCGGTCTCTTTCCATTCATGTGTGCATTTCCCTGTAGGACTTCGTTTTTACCCGGGTAGTGGTGTAACTACCCAACAATCAGGAAGCTGAGACAGGAAGATTATAAGTTTTGAGATCATCCCTCGACTATATAGTGAGGCCTTCATATTTTATTTAAATATCGGTAGAGCTTTCACGCCCACATTGTAGTGAAGTCTCTGTTGATAACATTAGACTGCTGGCACTTGGAAGCTAAAAAGCCTCATTATGGTTTGCACCTGCTGCTTATAGTAGTGTTTGTCCTCTGTTCTTTCTGGAGAGTGATCTGGCAGTGTGTTCTTACAGTTCATGCTGGCCAAGCACTTTACCAGCTTTACCAAGGAGATCTTACTGTGAAGCCAGGGCTAGTCTGATGTAGTAGCCTCCGTGTTACTACGTGTCCTACGGGATGGCTCACGAGTCAGGCAAGGGACTGGAGATTGAAACACACACACGCACACAGAGAGAGAGACACGGGTCACTCTTGAAACAAGAATTCCCCCTTTATTGTGTTCCAGGGCAGCTTATATAGGGCTCTCCTTGGCCATGCCCTAGCTCTCAGGATTTTTCAGCTGCAAGACCACCAGAAACCAGCCATCAGGAACTCATGAGGGTCTCATGCTCAGAGCAGCTGCAAGAACAGGAAAACAAGCTGTTAACTCTGGCAGGCAAGGGGTCATAGAAAATTCAGGGTCTGAGGGTCCACAGTCTCCAACAGTCTGACACTTGCCATGCAGCTCAGGCTGGCCCTAAACTCATGATCCTCCTGCCTCATCCTTCCTAGTACTGGGATGTCAAGCATGTATCCTATTTTCTTAAACCCTTTTAATCTATGACACCTGGTCAAGTGTTTTGTTTGTTTGTTTGCTTGTTTAGCTTTTTGGTATTAAAATCAAAATTGCCATTTGGTTTCTCCAAACTCTAGAATGACTAACTGCCTTGGTGTCTCTGTCTCTTTATCTCTTTGTAGGTTCCTATTACTGCCACCATGCCAGAAATGACAGAGCATGAGACGCCAACGAAAAAACAGCACAGGTGTGTATCCACAGCCCCAAACTATACCATGTAGGCAGGGGAGAAACAGAATTAGCTGCTAGTTTGCTAAACAACCCTTAGTGAACCTGTATTTAGATGCCTAGAAAATGATTAATCTCCAAAATAGATTTACTAAAGGAGATACATGGCTAAAAATTTAGCTGTCCTTGTTTTCTCAGCAGTCTGACAAGTAAGGATGGTCACCAGTAATCGAACAGTAACCATAGGGGCTCACAGAGACTGAACTGACATCCAGCAGGCTGCATCAGACTGACCTAGACCCTCTGCATGTGTGTGACAGTTGTGTGGCTTGGTCTTCCTGTGGGACTCCTAATGGTGGGAGTGGGAGCTGTCTCTGACTCTGCCAGCTTTTGGAACCCTATTCCTCATACTGGGTTGCCTTGCCCAGCTTTGATATGAGGGGATGTGCCTAATCTTACTGCAACATCATGTGCCATGTTTGGTTGATAGCCATGGGCGGACGCAGGAGTCGATGGGGTGAGCAGAGGGGAGGTAGATGGGGAGAGGCACTGGGAGGAGAGGAGGAAAGGAAAACTATGGTTGAGTTACAAAAAATATATATAATTTTTAAAATTATATCAAATTTTTGTTACATGTTTGCTTCCTAAGGACATTTTTACTGGTATCGTGAAACATCTAGATTGTATTTAGTTTGTTAACATTATAATCTATTAATGACAATATACATAGCATTACTTTCATTTTCTTATAGCTCCTGTCCTGATTTTCAAGCATTTTAGGCCACTGTTTTTCAGTAAGGTTGAAACTACTGTATTCTCTTCCCTTACCGAAAAGCTATCAGTGAAAGCTAATGTGTTGAGTAATTATGCAAAATGGGGAAGTCAGTGTCTTTAGTAGAAGTTTTTAAGGAAAGGTAAGAGTTGGAAAATGTGAATACACAGATGAGAAAGATGACCGGATGCAGGGGACACCAAAGGTGCTGCTGCGTCTCCCTTGCTGGGACTCACAAAGCCACACTGCACTGTTGTTCCGTCTCCTACTCACCCCTGCCTGCAGTCCCAGCCACTTCCGGGCGCAGCCACAGTTAAGGAACAATTTCAAAAGTGAAGGCTTTCAGTGATCGATTCTGTTCCGGTATCAGTAGAGAATCGCTCTTTCTTCCAGAAATGTTATCCATTGGATTTATTTGAAAGTATCTGCATTGTGGTTCTTATGCCATAGTATGAACTAATTTTCCTTTCTTCGGGTGTTCTTTATTGCTGCAACAAAGACAGTTTCATAATATTTATTTTTATGGTTAGGAAAATATTCTTCTTTATTGTCTTCATGTTCCTGTCTTTGTGCTTGTGTTTCAGAAAGAAGAACCGGGAGACACACAATGCAGGTGCGTACTGCAACCAGAACTCTGCCGGGATTAATTATGTCTGGTTGATTATACATTGTTATGTTGTGAACATAAAATTATTTGTTATATTTTAGAAAGGGCACCTTTATTGTCTTTATTGACAAAATCTTCTCAGAGCCTCACAGAGCTGACTGTAACACCTCATTTGCAGCCTGCTTTGGATTGGTTATGATATTAGACTATTTGGGGGCCAATGTTGGAAGGCTTTCACTCAGGACATTGGGAAAAGGTTATAGAGGGGCAGCTCCCTGAGGAAGAAAGAGATGAGCCATGGGCTCTTTGCATGTGGCAGTCTTCCTTGTGAGAAAAGAGTGGCTCTGTAGATCAGGCTGACTTCGAACCCACAGAGACCCACCTGCCTCTGTCTCCTCATTACAGCTTGTGCTGCTATACCAGCTACATGTGGACAACCCTAAGTTGTATAGATTTCTATTATAAAAACAAATGTATAAAATTAATGTGCTCTTACCTCAAGTGTTAGAAGTACAGGCTATCCTCAGGGAAGTGTAAAATGTTCATTGTGTGTCCATTTTCACTTTGACACACTCTGTAACATTTTATTTTTAATCAGGGACTGCATTCTGCACTCAGAAAAAGAATATAAAAATTGCTTTCTGCTAATCTGTATCTATAACTATAGCTGTACATAAAAAATTCCTGGGGAGAGTTTATCCAGAAAGCTGCATTGAACACTGGTGGGATGAATTTATCACCTTTAAAATCCACTCTTATGTAACAGTGAGTACTATTGTTAGAAAATGAATAAAGTAAATCACACTTAAGAGCCTACCCCTCAGTTATTAGAAAGGAAGACTTTAAGAGATAGCCAAGAGGTGTGTGTGTGCGTGTGCGTGTGCGCCCACAGAGGTTTGGATCCCCTAGGAGCTAGAGTTACAGGTGATTGTGAACCATCTAATGTGGGTGCTAGAAACTGGATCTGGTCCTCTGGAAGAGCAATACATGCTCCCAAGTGCTGAGCCATCTCTCCAGCTCTTAGGCATGTTTTTACTTTCAGCATCTTATAGAAATTATTTGTATGAATTCTTGTGTACTCTTATTTAGAGTTTAGTATGTCAGTCTGGAACATTTTGGTAGTTAATTGACAAGTTTTCAGTAGCCCTGCCCTGTTGTCCTAGTTTCATTTCTGTTGCCACGATGAAATATCCTGACCAAAAGCAGCATAGGGGAGGAACAAATTTATTTGACTTAAAGTTCTAAGTTACTGTCAGTCACCAAGGGAAACTCAAGCAGCTAGTCACATACATTCAAGATCAAGAGCAAAGAAGCAATACATTCTTGATTGCTTTTAACTACCTTTCTCCTTTCTTATACCATTCTGGGGATGGAGTCCCCCACAATGAACTAGGTTTTACTACATCAATTTGCAGTTAAAACAGCCCCTCACAGATAAGACCACAAGACAGGGTCTAGATAATTCTTCTTTAAAATTATCTTTTTTAAAAGGTGATCTTAAAAAAAAATTAAAAGGTGATCTTAGGCTATGTTAAGTTGATGTAATAGCTAGTTTGTACTCTGTTTCTTAGATGAAAAAGATTGTACCTGGCTAGAGTGGGCATCCCAGAAACTATAGAAAACCAAGTCAATACCTTTTCTTTTTTTATTATTAGTATTTATTTATTTATTAAAGATTTCTGTCTCCTCCCTGCCACCGCCTCCCATTTCCCTCCCCCTCCCCCAATCAACTCCCCATAGGCCAAAGAGCAGTCAGGGTTCCCTGCCCTGTGGGGAGTCCAAGGACCTCCCACTTCCTTGTCAATACCTTTTCTTATCGATTTTAAGACAGCCAACAGCTGCTTCTATTCCAAAAGGGCCTAGTCATCCTACACTAGGTGTTTTAAGGATCTTAAAATTTAAAGAAAGGTCTCATTTGCCCAAGAGACAGCTTTTTGGTAACTTCTTAGTGGTTTCTTTCAATTTGGTTATTGGGCTTTTGTGATATAGCTCAGCAGGTGACTTGGCTTGCCACTGAGCAGGGTAACCTGAGTTTGATAACTGGAGCAGACACAATGGAAAGAGAACTGGCTCCAACAAGTCATCATCTGACCCTCATGTATGTGCTGTACATGTGCACGTGTAGTGGCATTTCATTTGTATTTTAATAAATAAAGCTTGCCTGAAGATCAGAGAGTAAAACAGCCCTGGTGGTCAGCCTTACAGACCAGGGAGTGGTAACACACACACTTAATCCCAGTAGCCACACTAGTTTTCCACAGAAACCAGGCGGTACATGCCTTTAATCCCAGTGGTGCACACCTTTACTCCCAGCCCTAGAGAGGCTTATAAAACGGGAGGAGACAGCTCTCAGACACAGTCTCATTCTGAGATTCCTGGAGGCAGCATCATCATTTCAGACTGAGGTTGAAGTAAGAGCCAGTAGCTGGCTGTTTTGCTTTTTGGATCTTCAGGTTGAACCCCAGTTTCTCTCTATGAATTTTTATTAATCATGCTCTAAAATAAATAAATTATACATGAAACAAGATAAAAGTGAATTTGAAAAATAAATTTATCAGTGAATCTCTACTAGTTATTTTAATTATAATGGAAAGATGACCTAATAATAATAATTCCTTTTTATAATTTAATGTTGTTATTATTTATGGTTTTCTTTACAATGTTTATTATTTTGATTTAAAATATTTTATTCTTAGAAAGCTTATGTACAACCTTTCTTGTTTGGGTAAATAATGACTTTTGGCCCAGGGCTCAATTCTCTTTCCATGTCCACTGAGCTGCAGACCCCCAGCCTCTTCTGTATAATTCTTTTCTGACAGTTCCTTTGCCCTAAGAAATTAGATACTTTAACCAAGTAGTATAAGGGTTGATAATGTGTTTTTCCTCTTTCTAGTGGAGAGGCACAGAAAGAAGAAAATCAATGCTGGGATAAACAGAATAGGAGAACTGATCCCGTGTTCCCCTGCTCTGAAACAGGTAGGTGACCTCATCCTCTGAAATAGGTAGTCCCCTCCCCTCCCCCCAAACAGGTGGATATCCACTGTATTTCTTTTCTCTACTTGTTAGTAGAAAGTGCTCTCAATTATTTTAGTTTCTAGAATGATTATTGTTGTTCTCTGTCATTTATCAAGAACCAGGGGAGGTTTTAAGTTGATAACTTTATTTTTCATTCATTTCATTTATCTGTATACTTTTATTTTTGTGTGTGTTTCTAATAATCTCCTAGTACAGTTTTCTACATCGTCAGATATACCATGTGGTTGCTAGACAATTGTTCATTTTCCAGGTAGTCTAAGGTAGCCAATGATTAGATTGATATGATCTACTGTGTTTTCTATCATTGCTTTCTGATCATCAATGTTCTTTATGCTTTTAAAAATCCTTACCTAGAGTCTTTTAGGAATTTTTGATTTATTCCTCATGCCCTCCACACATGTCCCATCCCCTTTTTTGAGCCCGGTTATTGCTATCTAGCCCAGAACTCAATATTCTCTTGCCTTTTTTGAGCCCGGTTATTGCTATCTAGCCCAGAACTCAATATTCTCTTGCCTCAGGTTCCTTCACATCTAGTCTCTTCATGACTTATTAAATCCAATTATTAATTGTAAATCTCAACTTAATGCATGATACCTTTCTCTAATGAAGGTAATTTTTATTTCTTAAAATAATGAAGATAAAACTCATTGAATACAAAACAAATAATTCAGGTAATATGTAATCATGAAAAACTAAACAAAAATTGACATCCCACTTTCAAGTTATGATCACTAATAAAATATTGCACATCTGTCTGGATATGGCTTTATCAGTGAGTGTCAGTTCTGCTTTGGAACCTGACTTGATCTTTCCACTCAGAGTCATCCTGAGCTTTTAGTTGTAGATAACTTTCTCATATGATCATCTCTCCTTCATGATATATAGTGTTCCTTTGCAGTTGGAATCTGAGAACTTGTAGTAGTTTTTAAACTAATTTTAATTAAATAATCTATGTAAATAAATATGTGTATATAGTAAATAGTATTAAAAAATCAATGCCAATGTTTTTCCTGCTTCCTAGACTTAACACAGCTTTCATAGACAGCTCTTCTCAACTTTTCCCTTTGATACTTAGTTTTTCATTTCTTAGTTTCTGTATACTTTTTAAACTTTTGAGATTGTGTGTGTGTTGACCACAGCTGATGTGATGGCCAGAGGAGGACATGGGATGTCTTCCTTTATCATTCTCCATCTTTTAAAGATGTGGCATTTTTATTAATTCTTTGAGAATTTCATTCATCGTACAATCTATTTTGATCATATTTACCCTCAACTCCTCCCCATTCCTCCCAGTTCCACTCCCTTTCCCACCTCCTCCCAACATCGTGCTCCCCTTTTTTATTGCAGGAGAAAGTTTGCCCTCATGGACGAGGCTGGTGTATAGGTCTATTCGGGTGTGCTGCTTATTCAGTGACCAGCACCCAAACCTGTGCCCACTCAGAATTCTTTCACTATGGATCTAGTCTGACTTTCTGGGCGCAACCCTGAGCTAGACCCCTCCAGTCACAGGATAGGATAAGGTGGTGATTTGTCTCCAGGCGCTGGACCCAGCCTGCAATCAAGGAGCTTGCCTTGGTGCCTGGTTGTCCTGTCTCTGGTATAGAAAAGGAGCCTCGAGCTGGCTTACAAAGCGATTGCACAAGGGCATCTCTTTCTTTTCCTGTTGAAGTCGTGGAGGCCTGTCTGACTTGAGGGACGGACACAACATCAGGTCACACCCACTCAAATGGACTAAAATTCAACCATTCTAAGTCTCAGCCTGGGGGTGTTAGAGATTTGTTCCTAACATTAGGAGACTGGCCTTCTAGGAGATGTCCAGACAGGGCTAGAGAATCTAGAGCTATACATAGTATTTTGCTTTGCCCCATGTTGACTTAGAATCTTTATCTTGGCTAGTTGTGTTTCACCTGTCCCTGAGGTTGAAATTTTCTAGTTCAAATTTCACAGAAAATAAACATACTTGTGTGATCAGAACAGGAAGAGAAGTTATCCACTGATTCAGGATGTGGGTGTGGGGAGGTGCTGGACCCTGCTCAGTAAGCCTCTCTTGGAGCCCCTCAACAGAGCCTTGTACCTCACCCTCCTCCAGTAGGATGATGGTGGATGCTTTTCCACGATGACATTGTGGGAATTTAAGGCTGGAAAAGCTTGTTCCTACATATTGCCTTCCATAACACTTCAGTTTCTTTTTATCCCTGCTGGGTGGATTAAACTTTAATAAATATGTGGGGGTTTTGTTTGGTTGAGTTTTGTTTTGTTTTGATTTATCTTTTTAAAAAGTAGCCTGGTTTTCTTTTTCTGAGAGTTTCCTAGGTGTGCATATTGGGTCTCTGTAGTGAAACAATTGGAGGAACCCAGAACTGAAGCTTATTCAATCAAGCCTCTAAATCACAGTGATGGATACATGAGAGAAAAATAAAGGATGGGAAATATCAATACTGTGACTGGAATAGAAGTTAGTAACTCAAGACCACATACTTAGTCAAAAGAAAGAAACCAGCCGGGCGGTGGTGGCGCATGCCTTTAATCCCAGCACTCGGGAGGCAGAGGCAGGTGGATCTCTGTGAGTTCGAGGCCAGCCTGGTCTACAAAAGCTAGTTCCAGGACAGGCACCAAAAAGCTACAGAGAAACCCTGTCTCGAAAAATTAAAAAAAAAAAAAAAAAAAAAAAAAGAAAGAAACCAGAAGTAGCCAGTGAAAAGCTTAAATGTTTCTTAGTTATAAACTGGCAAATAAAAGGAATACAGTCGTTAGAAAGAGTCAGCTAGTCCCCAAATGTGATGTGGAAATGCCTATACGATATATCTTTAGTAAAATGTATAGCACAATGTTCACCGCATCCTTATGTGTGTGTGAGAAGATAGTGGAGGCGGAGAAGTTTACACATACGCAGATGCCTGGCCAGAGGAGGCCCTTGGGTGTCCTCCTTTGTGCTCCACCTTATTCCTTTGAGATAGGATCTCTCACTGAGAGATCTCTCCTGTCTCCTGGGAGCTTGTTTGTTTGTTTTGTTGTTATTCAGATTTTGTTTGTTTTGTTTTTGTCAAGGCTGGCAACCAGAAAACCCCAGCAATCTTTTTAGTCTCTGCTCCCCACCCTCAGCAATGGGGTTGCAGGCACACACACATGGATGCTGGGGATCCAAACGCAGGTCCTCATGCTTGTACAGAGAGCTCTGCTATTCACTGAGCCACCTCCCCAGCAGCCCTGTCTGGGCTTTCAAAGAACATAATGGCATAGATTATTTCTGGAAGGATATGCATACTTCATAATGATTATTTCTGGGATAGGATCTGGAGAGCAAGGGCATAGAGATATTTTTTACATTTTTGCCATATGCATGTGTTTTTATTCTCTGTATGTATATTTTTATGTGATGTGTGTTGTCTGTGTTTGTGTTTGTGTGTTTATACATGCACTTGCCTGTAGAAGCCATAGGTCAATGTTAGCTGTCTTCCTAGATTGCTTTCCACATTACTTTTTTGAGATTTGCTCTCATGCTGAACCCAGAGTTCAATAACTCAGCTAAACTGACTAACCAATGATTTCCAGAGATCTGTCTGTCTCTGTCTCCCAGGGCTAAGATTTCAGACAGGATCTACCGTGCCCCATGCTGGTGATCAGAACTCAGGTGGTCATGCGTGCATGGCAAGTGCTTTAGTGGCTGAACCATCTTCCAACCCCCGTATTATGTTTTCAGTCTCAGTTTATTACGACTGTGGCACTGCTGAGAAGACTCAGCACTCGTGTCAAGTAGCTCACAACCACCTGTGACTCCATCTCCAGGGTCCAGTGTCCTCTTCTCAACTCTGCAGGCACCTGCACAAGCACACACATACACACATAATTGGAAATATAAAATAAATCATCAAAATATTTAAGAATAAAAACATACTTTAAAAATTTAGCCTTTCAAAAAGTGTAGAAATGGGATATAGTAAGAGCATGGCACCAAGACTCGGTCAACCAATATCCCTTTCTCAACCCGTTCTTTAGGACACTTGAGGCTGTAGAGAATAATCTGAAATCTGACCTTTGACACAGTCGTGAAGACTTTCTCTGGCCCTTTGTTCAGTCTTTACAGTATGCCTCATCAACCCTTCTGTCTTCACACATAAGTCTAGCATGAAAAATAAACACCCAGAGACAGATACAGGGGCCAAAGCTGAATCAGAGAAGCAGAGCTGTACACCACTAGAGAGACCTTTTACACCTACCAATGTTCAGAACAAAGGGGTGATCCTCAAACTGCCTGGACTGCACTGTGTCTCCACCAAACCTCAGACTCCACACTCAGTGTGTTCCTGTCTCTTCCCCTTTATATTCCTTTATATTCCAGCCATATGGCTCCTGTCTCCACCTCCCTACTGCTGGGATTAAAGGTGTGAGCCACTACCACCTGGATCTGTTTCTGGATTGATTTTTGTGTAGCTCAGGGTAGCCTTGACTGCACCGAGATCCAGCCACCTCTAGCCACCTCCCTGGAATTAAAGGTGTGTGCCACCACTCCCTGGCCTCTAGTGGCTTAGCTTTGCATTCTGACCTTCAGGCAAACTTTATTTATTAAAATACAAATAAATCAAGGTCAACCCTGCCTAAGTGCCTTTGCTTTTTGACCCCATTAATAAGTATGGATCCCTGATTATTAGGTATCCTCCACCCATGCAATAAGACAATCAAGCCAAATTAATAAGTGCAGGTTTAATGAACAGAGCAAAGCAACTCCCGGGTGACTCTCAGAAAGGTGGGAGAGAAAATCTTGGTAGGTCTGGCAACCAGGTCTTAAATACCCTGTATGTGTGGTCTTGGGCAGCCCCAGGGGAGGAACTGACCCTTGGTGGGCTTTCTTTGGGAGGGGTCTGGAGAGGGCAGCTCCAGGGAGCTGCTGCTTGTGTGCTGAGGGCAAGGTTTGGAATGGGGCCCTGAGCTGGAGATCCCCAACACCCATGACTTGGTTCTTCTTCCTCCAGAGAGCCTCAGCATATGCTTTGTCCTTTCCAGAGAGGCCTTCCCAAAGCTTCCATTTCAAAAATCAGAGTGTCTTAGTACAGGCTCCTGTTTGATCCAGCGACTTTACAAAAACACTCAACCTCACTGTTATGGAGGCTGAGGAGTCCAAAATGAAGATTCCAGTCCTTGGGTTGTAGAGATGGCTCAGCAGGTAAAAGTAGGACCTACTCTTGCATGGGACCTCAGTTTGATTTCCAGCACCCCTGTCAGGCATCTCACAAATGCCTGCAACTCCAGACCAGCAGGATCCAACTCTGTCCTCCTTGGGCATTCATGCGCATAAACCCACATAAAGACAGAAACAAAATTAATTAAAAAAAAAACTTTAAAAATAAAAAAAAAATCTAGTCCTAATTATGTGTGCACATGGTAAAAAAGAAAGATTGCCACACTTTAAAAAACTGATTTTTTAAAAAATAGTTAATCATTATTTATGTGTATGTGTAGGACACTGAAGAACCCAGAAAGACTATTGAAGCCAATGGAACTGGAGTTAGAGACAGTTGTCAGCCCCTGTGTGGGTTCTGGGAAACAAACCCTGCTGTGAAACACATGTTTGCAGGGTAAAAGAGCAAGTGACCTCCTCCAACAAAACCCAAATCTTCTGCTAGAACAATGAGTGACCGTAACTGCGGAGCCGTCTTTCCAGCCTGTCTAGTCATCTGCAAGAGCAGTCAGTGTTCCTTAGCTGCTGAGCCCTCCCACCATCTCTCTCTGCTTGTGAGGGTGCTAATCCCGTTCATGAAGGTAGAGCCCTTTCAGAGTTCAGCTCCAAAACCATCACATTACAGATTAGAAGTGCTACATACAAACCTTCCACATACTACCATCACCAAGATCCTTCCTTAGTCTCTTTGATTTTCCTCTATATTGCTTCCTGTGTATCCTACAAAATCTTTACACCTAATTTTGTGTGTGTGTGCATGCATGCATGCGTGTGGAGGCCAAAGGACAACTTTAGGTATCCTTCTTAGGAACCAAGCATTTTGACTTTATTTGTATTATGTTTGCAGGCATACATGTGTATATGGCTGTATTTGTGTGTGCGTGTGCATACCCATGTGAAGGTCCGAGTACACTTCCTGTTCTGTTCTCCTGGGATACAAGTCTTCCACTTTTTAAATCTTTTTTTTAATTTAATTTTTTTTTAAATTTAATTTTTTTCATTTTACATACCAACCTCCTCCCCTCCACCCACTTCTCCCTCCTACCTCCCCACTCCACTCCCCATCCACTCCTTAAAGAGGGTAAGGCACATTGCTTTGGGAAGGTTCAAGGTCCTCCCTGCTATATCTAAGCTGAGCAAGGTATCCATCCAAAGAGAATAGGTTCCCAAAAAGCCAGTACAAGCAGTAGTGATAAATCCTGGTGCCACTGCCAGTGGCCCCACAGTCTGCTCCAGCCATACAACTGTCACCCACATTCAGAGGGACTAGTTTGGATCTATGCTGTTTCCATCCCTGTCTGGCTGGAGTTGGCTCATGTAAATTGTTTCAGTGGGTTTACCCATGGCCTTGACCGCTTTGCTCATATTCTCACTTCTCCCATTCTTTAACTGGACTTTGGGAGCTCAGCCCAATGCTCCACTGCAGGTCTCTGCCTCTGTTTCCATCAGTTGTCGGATGAAGGATCTGTGGTAATATTTAAGATATTCATCAATTTGACTACAGGGCAAGGCCAGTTCACGCACCCTCTCCTCTATTGCTTAGGGTCTTAACTGGGGCAATCCTGTGTATTCCTGGGAATTTCTCTAGTCCCAGGTTTCTTGCTAGCCCCATAGTGGCTATCTCAATCAAAACATCTCTTTCCTTGCTCTCATCTTTGTCCTTCTTCCATCTCGACTATTCCATTCCCTCAAGTTCTTCTCCCCCCTCCTCTTCTCCCCTCCTCTTCCCCTTCTGCCCTCCCTTCTACTCCCACCCCCATGCATCCAATTTTTTCAGGCACTCTTGACTATTTCCGCTTTCCAGGTGGATCTATGTATGTTTTTCTTAGGGTTCACCTTGTTACTTAGCTTCTCTAGGATCGTGTTAGGCTCAATATCCTTTGCTTTACAGCCAGTATCCACTTATGAGTGAGTACATGCCATGTTCATCTTTCTGGGTCTGTGTTAACTCATTCAGGATGTTTTTTTTTCCCATTTTCATCCATTTGCATGGAAATTTTAAGATGTCATTGTTTTTTATTGCAGAGTAGTACTCTAATGTGTAAATGTGCCTCATTTTCCTTATTCGTTCTTTGCTTGAGAGGCATCTAGGTTGTTTCTAGGTTCTGGCTATGACAAATAAAGCTGCTATGAACATAGATGAACAAATGTCCTTATAGTATGATTGAGAATCTTTTGGGCCGGGCGGTGGTGGCGCACGCCTTTAATCCCAGCACTCGGGAGGCAGAGGCAGGCGGATCTCTGTGAGTTCGAGACCAGCCTGGTCTACAAGAGCTAATTCCAGGACAGGCTCCAAAACCACAGAGAAACCCTGTCTCGAAAAACCAAAAAAAAAAAAAAAAAAAAAAGAGAGAGAGAGAGAATCTTTTGGGTATATGTCCAAGAGTGTATTGCTGGGTCCTGAGGTAGGTTGATTCCAGTTTTTTGAGAAACTACCATACTGATTTCCAGAGTGGTTGTACAAGTTTGCATTCCCACCAGCAATGGAGGAGTGTTCAGGGTCAGATGATTTCAGTGCAGAATTCTACCAGAATTTCAAAGAAGAGCTAATACCTATACTTCTCAAGGTGTTCTTTATTTAAATCTTTTTTAAGCCTCTTGATGAAATGTTTAAATGGTTAATTTTCTTTTGCAGAGCAAGAACATGATCCTGGACCAAGCCTTTAAGTATATAACAGAATTGAAGCGGCAAAATGATGAACTCCTACTTAATGGAGGGAACAGTGAACAAGGTAGAGTTGTGTGGAGTCTTGCTGTCTCCTGTGCTTAGGTGTTTGTGTTGCAGTAACATGCACTTGAGGACATGAAAAGCTCCCCCAACCCTCAAATCAGAATAGACCAGCCTTCAAGGATCCCCAGAGAATATCATTGCAAATGAGATCATTGTATCCGAACTCCTTCCTCCTCTGTGGTTGGTTAATTTCATCTTGTAGAAATACATAACTTCAATTTTGATTACTTCTGTGTGTTTCATGTTTGCCTAAGTCATGAAACTAATAGTGTTCAATCTCCTTTGTCCACTTGGGTCTTGCAGTTAGGAGACTATCACAAGGCTCTGACTCATAAAGGAGTTCTGCCCAGTGTGACCTATAAACAAAAACAGAGGGTCAATCTGGGCTAAGTTTTAGCAATGTATTGACTTAGAGAACCGAAATATTCATTTCATAATTGTTTACATTAATATAAAGTATATATTGAACTTCCAGATCATTTAACAATGTTTGATTTTTAGTTGTAACTTTCTTACTGTGGGTTTGGATTTTTCCCACAGTATTGGAGAGAAGCTGAAAGGAGACACATTGCAGGGTAGAAGACTGTGGAATGGCCACTTGTTTGTAGCCACAGCTATTGTCAACAACTTTGAAAGAGTAAAAATAAGCTCAAACTCTGACCTTTAGTCAAGGTGAAATAGTACTCAACCTGTGGACCCCTACAGCACAAAAGATCCAACTCTGAAAATTCAGAGCTCCCATTCCAGAGCTATCTGCCAAAAGGGGTAGTAGTGTCTTAACATGGTTTTAATCTGGTTGTGTTAATCAGATGGGACATTAGCAGAATTAAGAATTATACCAATCAGCCTTGATAATAAAACAAGTGTCATTCGTGGTAGCTGTGAGGATATCTATTACATTCTGGCCACCCTTGGCCTACTATATCAGGCTGAAGCCTGTTCAGCTCAAATGTAACCTTTGCATTCCATAGGGTTCATTTAAGAGGCCTGTCAGTTGTGGTAACCCTGAGCAAAGAGCTTTCAGCTTATCAAAAGCATGTTCCCAGGAATCAGCCTGTGTTCCCCTGTTTCATTTGTTAGCTATCTATGCTACTGGGAAATTTTGGATTGGGAATGTTGAGACTTGTACACTTTAGGAGATTTTTAGTGGTTGTCCTTTAAAGGTATAGTTTAAAAGGAATATAAAGAAGGCTTGGGGTGTCAGTCTTAGAAGAAAACCTCATAGCAGAGAGCTCATGGCTCTGCTAAGGCCTTTGAAGGCTAGAATTGGAATTAGTGGCTTAGCACATATATTTTTGCTTAAGTTCTTATAATCACTGACATTCACCAGTAATTTTACATCTTCATTTCTAATATTTTAGCTGAAGAAATTAAAAAGCTACGAAAACAACTGGAAGAAATCCAAAAAGAAAATGGCCGATATATTGAATTATTGAAAGCAAATGACATATGTTTATATGATGACCCCACGATCCACTGGAAAGGAAATCTGAAAAACTCAAAGGTGTCGGTTGTTATTCCGAGTGACCAGGTCCAGAAAAACATCATTGTTTATTCCAATGGGAGCCAGCCTGGGGGAAACAGCCAGGGGACAGCCGTTCAGGGAATAACCTTTAATGTTGGTCACAGCTTGCAAAAGCAGACCGCCAATGTGGTGCCAGTGCAGAGGACCTGCAAGCTTGTGACTCCTGTGTCTATTTCTGGAGTTTACCCTTCTGAAAACAAGCCGTGGCATCAGACTACAGTGTCTGCGCTGGCTGCCAACCAGCCTGTTCCCCTTTGTCTTCCCACTGCCATTTCTGCTCAAAATATTCTCGAACTTTCTACTTCCGAAAGCCAATCAAGTGTGCTTGGTGCCAGTGGTGGCTCACTGATCACTGTTTCAGTTGGCCCTGACCCTCACCAACATCATTCCTTGCACACATGCCTAAATGATCAAAATGCTTCAGAAAATAGCAGTGGGCAAGAGAGCCCTAAATCATCAAAGCAAACAGTTGTGTGTGTCACAAGCACCTCCTCCAGCAGCTCGGCAACTGCCTCTAAAGTGCATCATGGAACCAGATCTGGCCCGAGTGTGCAGGAGTTCAGTGGAGATTTGCAGAACACCATTGTTGTGTCCGTTACCACCACAGTAAGCCCTGGCCCTCCCAGGTCTACAGGTGATTCTTCTCCAGTGAGCGTTAGCAAGGCAGCAGACTCAGCAACTACAACAGTGGTGGCACCAGCTCCCAGCAGAGTAGTGAAGACCACCCTCCCAGTGAGCAGTCTTTCTGCAAATCCTTTGGACAGTGGTTGGACTCTTTCTTGTTCTTTGCCTTCTTCAAGTGTTAGTGCTTCAGATTTGAAAAACATCAGTAGCCTTACCCGAATCTCTTCGGCTGGAAACACACAAACAACATGGACTACTTTGCAAATGGCTGGAAACACTATTCAGCCTTTAAGCCAGACACCGTCTTCTGCTGTGACTCCAGTATTAAATGAGTCTGATACCAACCCTACCCCAAGCCTCCATAACCATGTGGCTACAGCAATCACTTTAAATAATTCCCTTCCAGCAGATAGGCCGCCAGTTGAGCAAGTAGTGGTCACTTTGCCTTCGTGTCCACCCTTACCTATGCAGCCACCAATTGCCCAGCCACAAGTTAAATCTCAGCCTCCAAAAAATATCCTTCCCTTGAATTCAACAATGCAAGTGATTCAGATGGCTCAGCCAGTCGGGTCAGCTGTCACTGCGGCTCCAGGTAACCAAAATGTCATCATTCTTCAGCCACCCAGCACAACCCCATGCCCAGCAGTGATGAGGGCAGAGGTTCCCAACCAAACAGTAGGCCAACAGATTGTCATCATACAGGCAGCCAATCAGAACCCATTGCCACTCCTCTCTGCTCCCCATTCTGGTCCTGTTCGACTTCCTGTTAATGGAGCCAGTGCTATAATAGGGTCTCATAATAATGTGCCAGCCCCACAGACTTTTGGAGGAAAGCATCTTGTCCACATATTACCAAGACCTTCATCTTTATCCATATCTAACTCAACTCAAACTTTTTCTGTTACCATGTCAAACCAACAGCAGCCTCAAACCGTTTCTTTAAATGGGCAGCTCTTTGCTTTGCAACCTGTCATGTCTTCATCCGGAACTACAAATCAAAGCCCTATGCAAATTATTCAACCTACCACCAGCGAAGATCCAAATACCAATGTTGCCCTGAACACATTTGGGGCTTTGGCCAGCCTCAATCAAAGCATATCGCAGATGGCTGGGCAAAGCTGTGTACAGTTGTCTATCAGCCAGTCTGCTAATCCTCAGACTTCTGCAAACAGTCAGCCCTGCCCAGCTAACTGTGTGTCACTAACCACTGTAGCACCTACCATGACAACAGATAATTCAGCCACACTACCCAGCACGTACAGTCTTGCAACAGCTTCCTTAGCAAACACTGTCACTTGTTTGCCCTCTACCATGAAATCAAAAAGACCGAACAAGAAGCCAGGTGCCAAGAAACACTTAGCAGCTAACAAGCCAGCATGTCCCCTGAATTCAGTCAGAGATGTGGGCAAGCTAGATGGTCCCAGAACAGACAGCTCAGCAGAGCCATCGTGTAGTGATGGACTGCTGAACAGCCTCCCTGGTGGCCTCCCATCTGTTGCTGTGTCCCAGGCAAAGAGTGTTAGTATTTCTGCTTCACATTCTTTGGACATTCTGAATTCTGAATCAGTAATCCCTGAGTCTGTGACCAAACCTAAGTCAGCAGGGGACTGTAGCTCATCCTCCCAAGAATCGGAAACAAATGAACAGTTTGCAGTGGCCCCAGCAAAATCCAAAGATTCTCCTCCCATCTTGCAAGAGACATCTCAGGGCACACCACCAACTACTGTAGCCTTGTCCAGTGCTACAAACTCCTGTACTTCAGCCAATGTGTTGAGTCCATCTCCTATCGAATCCCAGATTTTGGTTTCTCAGGTTTCTGGTATGTCATCCACTACAAGCACTTCAAGTGCTAACAGTATTTCTGAAGTAGAAATTGTGGCAGAACCTTGCCCCATTCAGCAGAATTCACTGGACACCATGCAAGCAGCAGGGCCTTTAAAGGGACAAGGTCTAACAATGCTGCTGTCTGATCTTACTAAAGAAAAAGACCTTCAGAAACCATCTCTTTCTGTTCAGATGGATCATCCAGATTTTTCTCCAGATAATTCTAAGATAGGTGATTCTAATGTTGGTTTGCATCCCAAGCAGGAACTGTTACTGATAAACGACGACAGAGATCCTCCACAGCACCACCCCTGTCTCCCTGATCAAGAGGTTATCAATGGTTCTTTGCTCACCAGCAGGCAAGCTGACTCTCCTATGTCAACCAGCTCTGGCAGTAGTCGTAGTTTCTCGGTTGCATCCATGCTTCCCGAAACAGCTCGTGAAGACGTGACCAGTACAACAGCTAACACATGTGACAGCTGTACCTTTGCAGAGCAAACCGATATCGTAGCCCTGGCAGCAAGAGCTATTTTGGACCAGGAGAACATTGAGAAGGGAAGGGTTGGCACACAGACTGAGATGAGGGAGGTTACTTCCAAGTCTTCTGAAACCTCTTTAGAAGGAGAGCAGCCTTTTAAAACACAGATCCGTAAGGAGCCTTGCACGGGACCAGCAGATGCAACACCAAATGAATTTAACTCTCAGGATTCAGTGGACGTCACAGTCAATAGGCCTCTCGAAAAATCGAGCTGTTCTCTGGGAATTAAATCATCAAATGCCTCCTTGCAGGTGCCTGCCTCTCAGCCGCCAAGTTTGACCAGTTTAAGTGTGAATAATCTTGTCCATCAAAGCAACGTCAGCCATCCTCTGGTCAGCTGCACGGGGTTATCGCAGACTTCAGAGCAAACATCTATTCCTGTAACTGTTAATATGCCTGTTGTATCCAGCTCTTATAGCAGCCAGCCTCCTGCACCACCTCTGATGACAGACTATCCCCAGGAACAGCTGAACAGCATGAGTAGTGCCGTACCAAATCCACAGGCTCAAGAACCCCGCTCGAAGCCGAGTCAGGAGAGCCGGAAAGATTCTGCAAAGCGTGCTGTACAAGATGATCTTCTACTGTCTTCAGCCAAACGGCAAAAGCACTGTCAGCCAGCCCCTCTGAGGCTTGAAAGTATGCCCCTGATGAGCCGGACCCCAGACAGCATTCCTGATCAAACTCAAATGATGGGGAGTCAGATCCCCACCAACTCTTCAAACTCAGTTGTTCCTGCTAGCAACCCAGCTCATGGAGACGGCCTTACACGGCTTTTCCCTCCTGGTAACAACTTTGTGGCGCCTGCATTGAGGCAGACTGAAGTTCAGTGTGGTTCTCAGCCTCCAGTTGCTGAGCAACAGCAACAAACTCAGGCAAGTCAACATCTGCAGGCCCTGCAGCAGCATGTACCAGCTCAAGCGGTGTCTCACCTTCACACCAACCATCTCTACATCAAGCAGCAGCAGCAGCAGCAGCAACAGCAGCAAGCAGGGCAGTTAAGAGAGAGGCATCACTTATATCAGCTGCAGCATCATGTGCCTCATGCAGACAGTGCTGTCCACTCCCAGCCCCATATTGTGCACCAGCAGAGAACTCTACAACAGGAAGTTCAGATGCAGAAGAAGAGAAATCTCATTCAGGGCACTCCTGCCTCTCAGCTGTCCTTACAACCAAAACACCATGGGACTGACCAGTCAAGACCCAAGAGTGGTCAGCCACATCCTCACCATCCGCAGATGCAGCAACAGATGCAGCAACACTTTGCAAGTTCCCAGCCAGAGAAGAGCTGTGAAAACTCTTCAACTGGCCGGGGCCACCATAACCATGCCCAGAACCACATCAGTCAAGAGATTCTGCACCAGCAACAGGATGTTGGAAGCAGACAGCAGGGTTCAGCAGTTTCTTCTGACCATGTATCCGGTCATAATACAATGCAGAGGCTTTTGCCGCCAAGAGGCTTAGAGCAGCAAATGGTGTCCCAACCCAGTATTGTGACCAGGTCTTCAGACATGACCTGTGCTCCACACAGGCCAGAGAGAAACCGAGTGTCCAGTTACTCTGCTGAGGCTCTCATTGGAAAGTCATCTTCAACTTCGGAACAGAGAATGGGCATGTCTATTCAGGGTTCAAGGGTTTCAGATCAGCTTGAAATGAGAAGTTATATTGATGTTCCCAGAAATAAAAGCTTGGCACTTCATAATATGCAGGGTCGCATGGACCATGCTGTCCCTCTTCCTGATTGTCAGACATTCAAACCAGCGGGAGCCAGCCAACAGCCCCAGAGTAATTTTGAAGTACAATCTTCAAGAAATAATGAAATAGGTAACCCTGTGCCGTCACTGAGAAGTATGCAGTCACAGGCTTTTCGAATTAGTCAGAACACTGGCCCACCACCAATCGACCGACAAAAGAGGTTATCTTATCCACCAGTTCAAAGCGTCCCAGCAGGAAATGCTGTCCCACCAAGGGACAGTGAGAACACGTGTCACCAGAGTTTCATGCAGAGTTTACTTGCTCCTCACCTTGGTGACCAGGTCATTGGGAGCCAAAGGTCACTCTCAGAACATCCAAGGAATACACAATGTGGTCCATCTTCAACAATTGAATATAATTGTCCTCCAACCCGTGAAAGTGTTCATATTAGAAGAGAGAGTGAAAGTCAGAATAGGGAGAGTTGTGACATGTCTTTAGGTGCAATTAACACCAGGAACAGCACTTTGAATATTCCTTTTTCAAGTTCCTCTTCCTCAGGAGATATTCAAGGTCGAAACACAAGTCCCAATGTTTCTGTGCAGAAGTCCAATCCCATGAGAATTACTGACAGTCATGGGACCAAGAGCCACATGAACCCTCCTCCGGTCACATCCAACATGCATGGGGTTGCAAGGCCAACTTTGCCACACCCATCTGTGTCTCATGGAAATGCTGACCAAGGGCCTCCTGTACGTCAGGCTAACTCTTCAGTTGCCCAGAGGTCAAGACATCCCCTGCAAGACAGCAGTGGTTCCAAAATCCGCCAACCTGAAAGGAATCGATCTGGAAATCAAAGACACAGTAGTGTCTTTGACCCAAGTCTTCCTCACCTTCCTCTCCCTGCTGGCGGCAGCATGATTCTTGGACGTCAGCAACCTGCTGCAGAAAAGAGAGGGGGTATTGTTCGTTTCATGCCCGAGAGTCCACAAGTCCCTAACGATAATTCAGGTCCTGACCAGCATACACTGTCACAAAATTTTGGTTTTCCTTTTATTCCCGAGGGTGGCATGAATCCACCAATAAATGCGAATACTTCCTTCATTCCACAGGTTACCCAACCTAGTGCCACGCGAACTCCAGCTCTCATCCCAGTAGATCCCCAAAACACTCTACCTTCCTTCTACCCCCCCTATTCTCCTGCTCATCCTACTCTGTCCAATGACATTTCAATCCCTTATTTTTCTAATCAAATGTTCTCCAATCCTAGCACAGAGAAAGTAAACAGTGGAAGTTTAAACAACCGATTTGGATCCATTTTATCTCCTCCCAGACCCGTTGGCTTCGCTCAGCCAAGCTTTCCCCTTCTCCCTGAGATGCCGCCAATGCATATGGCCAACTCTCACCTATCCAATTTCAATATGACATCATTGTTTCCGGAAATAGCAACAGCTCTTCCTGATGGCTCAGCGATGTCACCTTTGCTCACCATAGCAAATTCCTCTGCTTCTGACTCTTCCAAGCAGTCCTCAAACAGACCTGCTCACAACATAAGCCATATCTTAGGTCATGATTGCAGCTCGGCTGTTTAAATCCAGAGAAACTAAATGCGAAGGTTCGGATTGAGTTGACAGCTGTTCTTGTTTGTACACGTGTGCATTGAGGGAGTTTGTGTGGGTATGTGTCTTTGTTTTGGATAACCATTTTTCAGTTAGCTTCTGATTATAAGGGAGCCATGTCAGAGAAGATGCATACACTGGGGTTGTCAAAACAATCACCTCTTATTTCTGAGTGATGTACTTTCTTTGATCATCTAAATGATTTACCTTTCTAAGTTTGACTTGTAAATCTTTTATTCCCTAAGTACTAACCAACAAGAAGTTGAAGAGATCTTGGCACATGCTGGATGGTAGGAAGGAGCTGAGATTCTAAAATCAGTTGTTGATAAGTTATAAGATAGATAGTCGAGATAGTTGGTTTGCAAATCCAAAAATAAAAGCAACATGAAAAAACGTGATTCATCACTCGGTGATGTCAACACCTAACAATTCTCAGCCACGGCAGGTGATAAATTGATAGTAGGCTAAATTCCCATACATAAAATCAAGCAGATAAAAAATATATGAAGTGTTTGACTCCTGAACTTGGTTACAGAGACTTCTTTCTTAATTATAATTTTAACAAACTACCTAAATTTCATGTCTTGTTCTTCAAAATAGGGAGTCACATTATCCTTTAATGTGCCAAGATCATGGAAAGTAAAAGTCTTCCTAAGACAATGAGCCTTAAAAATACAAAGCAAAGATAAAATACAGAAATGTTTTCCACTTAGTACTTGGGTTTTGCATTAGGCCAAAGAATAACAGACATTGTATTGTGGCTTTTCCTAGGGTCACCTAGTGATTAGTGCTTCATCAGTTGAGTAGATGTAGTATTTTCTCTTCATTCTATTTATTTGGTCTTGAAATAAATTAATTTACAATCATTTAAATATTAGAACTGCTCAGTGAATACTGTTTTTAGAAGACACATTTGAGCCTTTTCAGATACTTCTGAATAGGGGTTTAAGCTGTCTCAGTATTTTCATTTACTGATTATTTATATTAAATATTGCATTGTAAATTGCATTATTGTTCTTCATAACAATTATAATAAGAAAATGAATTCATTATTTTTCTTGTAGGTATGAAATGGTGCTTCACAAAAACACATTCTCTGTGTATCTGAGTTCGTGAGTGTGAGTGCGTGTGAAAGTGGGTTCCCAAGTCTAGCCTGTCCTTGCTATTGGAGATGCAGATCACATTGTACATGGTAAACAGGCATAGTCTCATCTCAACTAAAAGTGAACAAATTGGAAAAAACAGCAGGATTGCCATCTGCAAATGGGAAATCGAGGCTTGTTCTATAGCAGTGGTTCTCATCCTTCCTAACGCGACCCTTAATACTGTGTTCCTCATGCTGGGGTGACCCCCAACCATAAAATTATTTTCATTGCTACTTCATAACTGTAACTTTGCTACTGTTATGAATCATGATGTAAATATCTGTTTTCCAAAAGTCTTAGGCAACCCCTGTGAAAGGTTATTTGAAACCCACAGGTTGAGAACCCCTGCTCTAAAGCATGCTGTAGTTTTTTAAAAGATTATTATTAATATTATTATTCTCTCATACATTACATCCCAACTGCAGTTTCCCCTCCCTCCATCCCGCCTCCTCCACCTCTCTATTCTCTAGATCCACTTCTCCATTTCCCTTCAAAAAAAAAAAAGGGGGGGGCGCTTCCCAGGGATATCAACCAAACACTGCATAACAAGTTACAATAAAACTACAGAAACCCTAATATCAAGGTTGGACAAGGCACCTTGGTAGGAGGAAAAGGGTCCTGCTGTAGATATTTTTTAACACCACTGAATTAGTAATTAATTTTAAAGCATATATTAAGTCTTGAGAACTTAAAACTAAGAAAAAAAAACTTATGTACTAAATTTCTTTTTAAACCATTTAAACTCTTAGCTCTCAACTGTTGCTCCATTCTGGTAAAAACTGGAGAGAGAAGGACGGATGCAGAGATAGCCCGTTGGCTTAGTAGAAGCGAGCCCAAGGGCCACAGAGGGTTTGGGTTTTTTCCTTTGGTTTGTTTTCATTTTGTACTAGTCTGGTCAGAGCCCTGGTCAGAGTAGTCGCCACCAAATGCCTGTCTAAGGGCCCAGCAAAGGGCTTCTTGTGCCTTGTCAGTTTCTGTTGCCCCAAGTCACCCTTCCTGGTGAACAGAGCAAACCCGTGTTTCCTCCCACTTAGTGTTCCTGGGGGAGAAGAGAAGTTCACAGTTGCATTACTTAACTCATGTACACCACAATAGAAAGGTTGCTGAGGAAAAAGAATCATTTATGAATTGCTTTAAGCATTAATATGCAGAGTGGTCTTTGTACTTGGAGGCCCAGTTTGCCAAGTTCATTAAACGTAATGTTGTGTATGGCCAATCCCCCTCCCTCCCCCTTCTCTTAGTGGCCGTCTTTCACACGTGCGTCCTTACATCATGATGGCTCTTGAGTTTGGAAGGGCAGGCTTGTGTTATTGGATCCAAGGTTGCATGCTGTGGAGAAACTCCAGTTTTGTGTTGTGTTTCTGAGACAGGGGTCTTGCTCTGTTGTCCAGACTGGCCCGGAATTCCTGGGCTTAAGCAGAACTTCCACCTCAGCCTCCTAGGTAGTGGGACTCAAGGTGCACCCCACCACCCAGCAGAGAAGCTCCATTTGTGACTGCGGCACTAAGTCCTAAGCCTGTTAAGACTTTGGGTTATTTTTATTGGGTTGTCTGCAGCTCAGCTCTGTCCTGAGATAGCATTGCATTGTCAGGGTTTTCATGCCAAGAAGAGTACTGTGAGGTTGTCTGAATCTCAGCCTTCTGTGAGATGTAAAAGTCTGCAAATAATTGGCTCCTGCTCACATGTGGCCCTAATTAAATACATAATGCACTTGTGTGTTAGAGATCATTTCATGCATGGACTCGGATGAGAAAGAGTTTGCACTTGGTTTAAAAGTCTGGGTTCTTATTAGTGTTAATAATTAAAGCTAAATGATTTGGGGATGAAACTCAAATGGTTTCTGGTAATATCAAGATAAAACTTTTGTTGAAGTAATGGCAGAAAATGCAGTCAAATTTGGTTATAAGTTTCATGTTGTCCTAACCTTTTAACATGACTATGTAAAGCATTTCCACAGATAGCTTTGTAATTTCTGGAAGTACACAAGATCATGTCTGCCTCCTAAGTGAAAGTCATTGATTAGCGCATTTTGTTCTGACTGTTGATCATACAGGATCACTAAAAGTGCTCTGTTCCTTTGGGCATTCCAAAGTTAAGTTCTGATGAAGAGTTTTAGATTTCTCTTTGTGTACTTCAATGAATTTGTTAAATATGTCAACTATAGATGAAATAAATCCATTTTAATGTTTTTAATAGACACTGGGTTTTTATAAGTCTTGTATTTCTCCAGGAGTTCTGTTTCTGTTTTCACTAGCACAGCTCTGAGATGGCAGCAGTCGCTCCCTGCAGAGTGGAGGGCAGGATTCCCAGTGGTGGCGGTGTGATGTCAGAAGCCTGCAGAGTGGAGGGCAGGATTCCCAGTGGTGGTGGTGTGATGTCAGAAGCCTGCAGAGTAGAGGGCAGGATTCCAGTGGTGGCGGTGTGATGTCAGAAGCCTGGGGGTTCTAAACTCTGGCCTTGGGAGTCCCCAGATACTGGTCAGAATTACGCTGAACTGCAATGGAGGTTAGCTTTTTACGTCAGCCTTTTAGCGTTTTAAGGAAACTTCTTTTGCCTTGCTCTTGCCTTCTAACATTAGCCATCTCGTGGAGAGGCTAAAACTTACACTCAAAAAACAATGTAGACATACATTTTAATGGAAACATTAAAATGAGACTGTTACTGTGATTCGGGTTTTCCCATTCCTTCACACAGGTGTGTAGGCTCGAGCTCTCGTTTAGCTGTTCCCCTTCAAGCAGATGGCAGGCAGCCTGATTTGTCCACGAGACAGTTATGCCTCCATGTTGGAATGTGATTGGGCCCACCCTCTCTATTAGACCAGTGTGTAGTAGTGGGTCCCCTATGCCTCTTTCTTAAACAGCAACAATTCCTCAAAATGCCATTAGTTTGAAGTTGGTAAACTTCTCCCCTGTGGTGGAAGGAAAGGTTAGAGGAGGAACCAAAATAGATTAGCTCTGAGCCTGTATCTCAATGCCTGAAAGGCACTCCAGGTCTGTTCGTCTAGGTACTGACTGACTGGAAGAAGTGTGCCTTTGGCTGTTCTATCTGGAGGGCAACCATTAGCCAATGACCAGAAAAACTAGTATGGACTTAATCTCCGAGTGGTTGTTTTGCAGTGTGTATATGCAAATTAATTTTTTCTAGAGATGCGTTTCAGGCTGAATGTCAGCATTTTGTTTTCTTTTCCCAAAGTTCTACCAAAAAGCAAGGGTTTTGTTTGTTGGTTTGTTTTGTTTGCTTGCTTGTTTTTTGCTTGACTATACTCTGTATTCTGCTCATGCTGGGCTGAATTCTACTATAGTAAAATCTAAGCTGTTCTTAGTAGCTTCCTGGGGCTCACAGTGCTCAGATGGAGACAGCCCATGTGGGCTGGGAAAACACTGAGGACCCTTGGGCTCAGAGTTTCTGGTTCTGACCCCACACCTCTGCCCTGGCACTGCCCTTTTCCTGAAACCGTGCCTCTGATTCCTGAGACCAGATCCCAGAACATGTCACCCAGCCGGCCCCGTGCTGCAGCGAAGGAGCTACAGAGATGGCACATGCTGTGAGATGATCAGTACAGCCGATGCTTCTCACTCTTGCCTTACCGCCTCTGAGCCATTGTGGACAAAGTAGCTAGCAAGTTGTGTCGCTGAACCTGTACCTGAGCTTGTGAGGCAGGCCGTCCTTCCACATCCTCATTTCCATGTTGGCATAAACTCTACCCAGTAATTGTTTTTGTGGGGAGGGGGTCACACGTGTGTCGACAGGTGCATCATAAACATAGCTCAGCTTAGGCTGAGAATGCCGGGCATGATCTGCAAGCTGTTCTGGATGAATGCACAACCTGTCATTAAAGTTCATGAGACATAGACAAAACCTCTCTTGTAGCACGTTTTTAAACAGAAAGTCTTTAACCTTTTGGCCCGGTTGTGTGTACAGCTGTCCATGCAGTTTGTAATAGGAAACTAAAGTTGACCCATTTAATTTTGTCTTCCCTCTTCCTGAGACCTCTTTTCCCCCCTGCTCCTGAAGTCTTAAAGTCGTTTCCATCTCTAAGGTCACTGGGCACAGGGCTTGATGATAGTGGTAAATTTTCAGGCTGTTGAACTTCTGAGAAGGGACCAGACAGTGTTGCTTAAGATGCTGCAGTTGTGTTAATGTGAAAGAAACATCTTCCACTTTCAGCAGGTTGTGTGTGTGTGTGTGCGCGCGTGCATGTGCGTGTGCATGTGTGTGTGTTCATTTTGGTTTTTTAAAAAGGTTGAAAATTGAGGAGAACATGATTACTTTCACAGATTATTTATAGATACACTGGTTGTGATGCTTACTGTCGGCAAGCACCAGGAAAACACAAGTTTCAGTGCTTCAGTAGTGTGATCTGTGTACCTGTGACCCAGCCAGCAGTCTTCTGTGCACTGTGTCCTATGACTGTAAATCACTTGGTTTATAATTCTAATGGAAACTAATTTGTTTTGTAATGGAATACAGAGCAGATATGTATAATAGGATCAGGATTGTCCTACAGCTGTAAATAAGAATAGGTCCTGTTTATTTTGACATCTTTTTACAAATGCATTGTATTAGGATGTGAATATTCCAAAACACGCTCTTGTTTAAAGTTTTGAAATTTTATTGTTAAATGTAACATTTTAATGGTTGTAATAATTATTTGTATGGAAATGGATATAGTATTTTATTTAAGAAAATAAACTTTGCAATTTTTGCATTGTGAATTCTCAATTTTTTCCTGGTCATTCCCCATTTCACTGCAGATCACCCTGTCTCACATCTGAAGTAGTATAATTAAGTTTTTTTATCTGTCTGAAAAGATGTCATGGCACATTCCTGGTGGGCATGTGTTCCTAAGCATTACACCTCAAGTAAATCAGTTATGATCGGGGCACACCTGTACATTCCTTAGAAAAAGTCAAATTAGGATTTCACATATGGAAGAGTATTCGGTGATGATTGAGGCTGAACACTCCACCGAGTAACGGGAGAAACTAAAACATAGGAATTTGAGATGAAAGCTGATGTTAGGCCAGACAGGGGTCTTCGCTGAGAAGAGCACATACTGTTCCTGCAGAGGATCCCATGTCAGGTGCTTGCACCGCCTGTAACTCGTGCTTGAGGGATCTAACACCCTCCTCTGGCCTCTTCAGGCATCTGCACCCACACTCATACCCACTTAGATGCACATAATTAAAAATTAAGTCCAAAGAAAGTTGGGGGACCATGAATGGTGGCACACACCTTTAATCCCAGCACTTGGGAGACAGAAGCAGCCAGAGCTACATAGACCCTGCCTTAAAAGAAAAAAGAAAAAACCCTGAAAGTTGGATATTTTACTCTAACTTTATCAACTGAGTTAAGAGCTTACCAAGCATAATTTATGGGGGGGAAACAGTGAATTGTACAGTATAAAAATTTAGCCGGGCAGTGGTGGCGCATGCCTTTAATCCCAGCACTCGGAAGGCAGAGGCAGGTGTTGAATTAGGAGCGGCGGGGCTGTATCCCCGGCACCC
>NC_022010.1:54953731-54966552 GCF_000317375.1 Microtus ochrogaster
TTGGGAACATGGGCGCAGTTTTTTCTCTCCAAACTGCTTCCTGCTGAATGGGGGCATCGTTAATTAGGTCTTTCATGGTATAACCTGTGTGCCAGGGTCATCTCAGTTGTCAGTTGAGAGAAGTAATTTTTTGAGGTTGTTCACAGGAACTTTTCAGGAGGTCGTGGTCTATCATACCATATCGGGATAGATACAATCCATAGGGTCTGATCCTCTGTGAAAACAAAAGAAGACCCTCTCCAAAGTATCATATCCTTAGACCCAAATTTTGAAATCGTAATACCCTTATATCCATTCTGGTTTAGCTTGGCAGCCCATGTAATGAAATGTCTCTCTGTACTTAGCTCCTTCAGAGTATAAACTTACATAAGCTTTATATTGATTGTTTTGCTTTTGTTTTATACATAGCCCTCACTGGCCCAGAAGCAACTAGCCTCCTGCTTATTCTTCGAGCTGCTGCTATCACAAGTATGTACCATTACATCTGGCTAAAATTATATGACATTTAAGGCTGAAGCATAGCTCAGTGATAAGGGCTTATGTGTGTGGCACAAGACCCTGGGTTTGATTATCTACAGATCAATGTATTTTTTCAGATGGGGTATAAATGATCAATTCCCAATTCAGAACAAATAATACTTAGAAAAGAGCAACTTTTTGGCATCATACGAAGAAAAATTACTTCCAAGGTAATGTGTTCGCTTGCATTTGGGCAGCAGATACTTGGCATGAACCACCACCACCACCCAGCCCTTTTTTCTTTTAAGTTAGAAAAGTCACTACATTCCTTTGCTTTCTATTTTCTTTCTTTTTTTTTTTCGTTTTGTTGTTTTTGTTTTTCAAGGCAGGGTTTCTCTGTAGCTTTGGAGCCTGTCCTGGAACTAGCTCTTATAGACCAGGTTGGTCTCAAATTTACAGAGATCCACCTGCTACTGCCTTCCGAGTCTGGGATTAAAGGCCCGGCTCTCTCCATTTTCTTTCTTTTTTTTTTTCGTTTTGTTGTTTTTGTTTTTCAAGGCAGGGTTTCTCTGTAGCTTTGGAGCCTGTCCTGGAACTAGCTCTTATAGACCAGGTTGGTCTCAAATTTACAGAGATCCACCTGCTACTGCCTTCCGAGTCTGGGATTAAAGGCCCGGCTCTCTCCATTTTCTTTCTTTTTTTTTTTTTTAGTTTTTAGTTTTTTCCGAAACAGGGTTTCGGCTCTCTCCATTTTCAATTTTACGTTTGAACCAGCAGGCTTCCAGTGGTAACCTGAAACTTTAAAGCATGTGAATTTTAATTTAACATGAGAGCTTTTGAATCTACAGTTCTTTGCCAAGTATAGTCACTGAACTTATATTTTAAAGAAAAAGACTTTAATTCTGAACTCTATAGGTTCTGGAATGGATGCAGTCATCCTCACATGAGTTCTGCTTTTTTTTTTTTTTTTTTTTTTTTTCGAGACAGGGTTTCTCTGTGGTTTTGGAGCCTGTCCTGGAACTAGCTCTTGTAGACCAGGCTGGTCTCGAACTCACAAAGATCCGCCTGCCTCTGCCTCCCGAGTGCGAGTTCTGCTTTTCCAATTTAGCCAAAAATTTCCAAAACTTTAGTTTCATTGCCTGGCTCTCCAGTGACCTTGCAGGTTCATTGTAAGTGAGGTTTCTGTAATAGCCACATATCCCTGGGTTTTCAGAATTGTGGTTGCTTTCTGTTAATAAGCTCAGCTGTTCGGTAGTTGTGTTTATTCCAGACTGTGTGTCTTGCATGTGTGGAAATACACCCAGAGAATGGCTGGATCTTCCTGTGGTACACTTGTGCCTACTCTGGTCTGACCCGAGTCACGCTTTACAGACTGGAAATTCAGGTTTCTGCAGCGGCGCTCCTTCCCTAGTGGTTTCTCTCAGCATCAGTTTCTCCGTGTGGGGAATGGGGAGGTTTCAGGATCTGATCCACTGTTGGCAGGGTGTCTGATGGATGGGCGCTATTTGAATCATCGATTCTGCCATTCGGGGGGCACATCCGGGATGGAGTCAGGAGCTGGGGCTCCCGTTGGCAGCAGTTAAGTCCTGCAGTGCTGGAGTGACTCCAGCCTCGTGTTTGTAGTGGGAGAGAACCTGGCGGTGTCCAAGTCTAGGAGGCACTGCTTTCCTTTATTTGATGATGAAGTAAAATGCTCCCCACCCCAGATGTCCCTGTCTCTAAGTCTTTGCTCTCTGCTGGCACTGAACATGGGCTTTTTTTTCATTTTTCTTATGAAATACTTGACGTCAGTTCAAAGCATCTCGTATTGGTTGTCATCACCTGTTTGTTTGAAGAGACAGATGTTTTCTTCTGAACATGACATTCCAGGCTGGGAGAACCCAGTGGATGTCAGCTTGTCTGTTAATCCATATATGGTATTTAGTTTTTCATTATTTTGAGAGAGGTTCTTATGTAACGTGGAGTGGCCTAAAACTTCATCAGGTGATGAAAGGAGACAGAGACAGAGACCCAAATTGGAGCACTGGACAGAAATCTCAAGGTCCAAATCAAGAGCAGAAGGAGGGGGAGCACGAGCAAGGAACTCAGGACCGCGAGGGGTACACCCACACTCTGAGACAATGGGGATGTTCTTTCGGGAATTCACCAAGGCCAGAATCTGAAAAAGCATGGGATAAAACCGGACTTGCTGAACATAGCGGACAATGAGGACTACTGAGAACTCAAGAACAATGGCAATGGGTTTTTGATCCTACTGCACGTGCTGGCTTTGGGGGGGCCTGGGCAGTTTGGATGCTCAACTTACTAAACCTGGATGGAGGTGGGCGGTCCTTGGACTTCCCACAGGTCAGGGAACCCTGATGGCTCTTCAAGCTGATGAGGGAGAGGGACTTGATCGGGGGAGGGGGAGGGAAATGGGAGGCGGTGGCAGGGAGGAGGCAGAAATCCTCAATAAATAAATAAATTAAAAAAAATAAAATTAAAAAAAAAACTTGCTGTCTGAGGATGACCTCGAACCTTTTTCTACTAGTGCTAAGGACTGAACCCCAATTCTAGTGATTAGTTTGCAAGTGCCCTACCACAGTGCTTAATCTGTAACACCTCAACTTTGAGTTTCTGATCCTCTGGCCTTCAGCCTCCTGAGTGCTAGGATTATCGTTTACAGCACCATGCCCAGTTTGTGCCGCAACGAACTCAAACCCAAGGCTCCATGCATGCTAGGCAAGCAGTCCAACAACTGAGCTACGTTGCTAGACCCTACAGGTGTCAGGGGCCATCCCCGACAAGATTACCTTTCTTCCAGAGTGGAGGAGCGGGAATCTAGAAGTACAGTAAGCAATACCAAGACAGGAACAAAAATAACAAAATGCAGAAACACATAGGATAGTATCGGGAGGGAATTTCAGTGAGTACTGAATGTTCGTTTGCGTTTAATTTCCAAGAGCTTAATACACCCCTGATTTCAAAAGGTAGGAGTAGAACAAAAGGACTGCATTAACATGCAAATTGAAAGTCAAGGGGTACGTTCAGCACTCAGGCCCTTGACCTTGACACACGCCCTAGACCACTCTGTAGGCTAACCACTCCCTGGGTAGAATCCCAAGTTATTTCCATAAAGGGAACAAGAACGTAGTTGGTTCCTTAGACTTTTGTTTTAGGTAGGAACCAACTACTTCCCTATTTCAGGAGCACAGGGTCTGGCAACTAGCCACACCTGTTTACAGTAGCTTTGAGAGAGAAGAACTCTGATTGACAACTAGGTGGGACCTTTGTTTGAGTTAGAAGCACGATAATCTCAAACTAAAAACAAGTCCCAAAACTGGCCTTTGGCCTCTTGGGACCACCACGTACACGTGATATTTTAAAATGCATCCTGTAGTAGCTGCAGTTCTCTGTACCCTTGGCTCAGAGGAACCTGAGAGTCTGCCCCCCCCCCTTTAGTCTGCCTAACAAATTGGGACTGAAGAGATGACTCAGCAGTTAAGAGCACGGGCTGCTCTTCCAGAGGACCAGGGTTCAATTCCCAGTACCCACACAGCAGCTCACAACTGTCTGCAACTCCAGTTCCAGGGCATCCAACACCCTCACACAAACATACATGCAGGCAAAACACCAATGCACATTAATTAATTAATTTTTAAAAATCTACCTAACAGACTGGAGAGATGGCTCAGAGGTGAAGAGCACAGACTGTTCTTCCAGAGGGCCTGGGTTCAATTTCCAGCAACCACATGCTGGCTCACAACCATCTAGAATGAGAGCTGGTGCCCTCTTGTGGTGTGCAGGTATACATGCAGGAAGAACACTGTATACATAATAAATAAATAAATAATTTTTTTTTTAAATCTACCTAACAAACAGGTAAAAGCCTCTGCATCAATACTTTGTTCTTCTTCCTTTGGTCCAGCCACTATTCCCTAGCATGTATACAGCTAAACAACATTCTACAGGCTCTGTCCATTAGTGGCCACCGACACTCCTGTACACTGCTGCTGGGGAAGTTACACAGTTTTCTTCCCTTGTAGGTTACCCCTTTGTTTTTGTTACCCTGAAATTGTGTTTCCCTCCACGTCCCGTCTCTGCTTGCTTACTGTGATGGCTAAGGTTGTCAACTTGACCACATATGGGAAAACTATAAACCCAAGCAGTTGACCATGCTAGAGAGGTCAGAAGACCCAATTAATTCTAGGCTACACCTTCTGGTGGCACCCACATAGCAGGACATAGAAGGGAGACTTTGCTTGCCCTCACTCTCACTGGCAAGGTCATCTATGCTGTTCCTGAAGCATTCCTTCACTGGTGTTAGAACCTACATTTTGGGATTCCAGTGTAGGCTGACGACCATCAGCTCTCTAGGGATACTCCAGGACTCCAGCACCGGGTTTGGACCGCAGAGACATCCAGTCTCACCGGGTTTGGACTGCAGAGACATCCAGTCTCATGGACTGAACAACTACTAGACATGTGGCCTTTCTGTCTTGAGAGATAGAAAGTGTGTGTGTGTGTGTGTGTGTGTGTGTGTGTGTGTGTGTTCTATCCATTTTGTTCCTTTAGGCAGTTCTGACTAATACAAAGCCACTTTTCACATTTTTAGCTTTAAGGAATATTTGAGGTTGAAATCTTACCTCCCCTTTAGGCCATGAGGAAACAGTACTTGGTTGTTATACCTGTCATCTCGGCACTAGGGACCAGAAGGACCATGAGTTGAAGACCAGCAGCTCTATAGACCAACCTGAGCTACATACTAAGAGTCTTCCTTGGGGGAAAAAAGGAAAAGCAAGAGAACTGTGGCTGTTTGAACCTGCCTTCAGCTGGGCTCCCCTTCATCCTCTAGAATGGCATTTCTCATAGAGAACTGTGGCTGTTTGAACCTGCCTTCAGCTGGGCTCCCCTTCATCCTCTAGAATGGCATTTCTCATAGAGAACTGTGGCTGTTTGAAACTGCCTTCAGCTGGGCTCCCCTTCATCCTCTAGAATGGCATTTCTCATAGAGAACTGTGGCTGTTTGAACCTGCCTTCAGCTGGGCTTCCGTTTGTCCCCCACTGTGGCATTTCTTATCTTCCTCCCATAGCATTCCATCCGCCCTCTTTTTACATTAGCCCAACACTCAAAAGCCAACCGGGAATTCTCAGGCATATTTGGAGCCATTTTAGTGTGAAGCTTATGTCTTTAAATTCCCATTTTTAATCTCTCTCTCCCTACCACAGGGTCTCACTTGTAACCCTGGTTAGCCTGGAACTTGATGTATAGACTAGGCAAGCCTCAAAATCATAGAGATCTGTGTGCCTCTGCCTACTATATGCTAGAATTAAAGATGTACACCACCATGCCTGACACACCCTCTTCTCTTTGATGCTAAACACAAGGCACTGTTTTCATAATTTGTGATAGAACTGGGGAAGGAGAAAGCGTGCACCCCCCAAAGAGGCTTTATGGAGAACTAGCCGACCAAATAGTCCTTCTTGGGATGGATTGTAGAGAGATGCTAAGTTGTACCAGCAAGAAGGGCTTTACATTCTAGGTTGAAAAATTGTTGAAAATTATTTGGATTTATTTTCTCTTTTGCATGGATGCCATGGTGGTTTGATTAAGAATTGTTCCCATAAACTCAGATATTTGAATGCTTGGTTATCAGGGAATGGCACTATTTGAAAGGATTAGAAGGTGTGATCTTATTGGAGGAACTGTGTCACTAGAGGTCACTAGAGGTGGACTTTGAGGCTTCAAACCCATGCGATGGTGGCGCACGCCTTTAATCCCAGCACTCAGGAGGCAGAGGCAGGCGGATCTCTGTGAGTTCGAGACCAGCCTGTCTCGAAAAACCAAAAAAACCGTGCAAGGCCCAGAGTGTTTCTGTCTCTGTCTCTCTCTGCGGATCAGAATACAGCTCTTAGATACTGCACCAGCATCTGCCTGCATGCTGCCATACTCCTTGCCATGATGTAATGAACTAAACCTCTGAGACTGTAAGTGAGCCCAATTACATGCTTTCTCTTATAAAAATGCCTTGGTCGTGGTGTCTCCTCACAGCGAGAGAACAGTGACCAAGACATGCTAGACCACTCTATTCTTGCACTGTTGCCTGCTTATAACGAACACATTGTAATAATTTGTTTCTAACCCATGTTCTCTTTTGGATTATAGAACACAGGATAGAAAAGTCTGTATGTTTGTACCCATTGCTATGCCCTGGCTCCTCCCACTGCCCAGTCCAAATATTTTCCAACTATTGAGTGAAGGGAATAGAGGAGCGGTAGGAAGAAGATAAAGGGGAATGCATGCCCTAAAAAGTAGATCCCTCCACAACTGTCCCAGGTTTTAGAGGCAGAGCAAACAGGCTTGAAGCCACCCTCTCCATGGAAGAGGCCTGCCTGGCACCAGGTGTCCTGTGGATGTTTGCACAAGCAGTATAATAAAAACCACAAAATGCAAATCAGAATCTTTCTTTGGTGGCAGCATTTCATTATCTGAAAATAAAATATGTTGAATCACTTCAGATAATCTTTTGTTTAAAGGACAGAGAATTTTATCCACAAGGATGTCAAGATTTAGCTTAAAGTGGCCCAGAGCGGGATTATGTGGAACTGACTACCAAATTTCTCTTTTTTCCCTCATGTGATATACTAAGAAATGGGTGGTGGAGGCTAGAGAGATGGCTCAGAGGTTAAGAGCACTGACTGCTCTTCCAGAGGCCCTGAGTTCAATTCCCAGCAACCATTATAATAGCTCACAACAATCCAAAATGAGATCTGGTGCCCTCTTCTGGCCAGCAAGCATACAGACAGACAGAACACTATTAAGGTAGGCTTTCCTAGCTCATTAATCCAGACATGCCCAGAGTCTAACCTAATGTAGATAATCCTGTGCAGGTGTGCCCAGAAGCCTGCCTCCCCAGTTATTCCAGAGCCTGTCAAGGTGAGGACATTAACCATCTCCTCGTCCTCTTTGTCTTCCGGTCTGAACATGAAGCCTTCATGTCAAAAAGACTACACAGGTCTGTGAGTGTGCCCTGAGAATTCCAGCGAGGACTCTTTTGAATCCCAGCCAAACCAGTTTCTCTGGGATGCTTGTTAAGTTTGCCCAGACTCATATGTGTTAGTGACCAAGATCCAAAGAAGCACTTAGCCTTGTTGACAATGGTGACTTCATAGCAAGGGGACATTAAAGCTTAGCCCTGGTGGATGTCTTGCCTCCTCCAAACAATGGAAGCAAAAATGTTTGTTCTCCCTGCCAGGTGGAGTCATCACGGGCCGGGCTTGGCTGTCAGGAGCCGTTTCCTCCTAAAATTATTACAGGAACCATCGCCCTGGGGAGTCTGCAGAGAACCCCACTTCCCAATTGTATTGAGAATTGTTTTATTGACGAGCCTACTCCACACCCAATTATCTGTTAATAGAGAGCTATCGGTTAGTGGAACCCGCCCCACATTCCAAACTATCTAGAGAACTAGGTATGTCAACTCGTGACTTCCTGGCCTACGTGAACCACACGGCAGGAGTGCAGGCCCCTGTGTTCCCCCCCCCAATTCCTTATCCTATATAAGCTGTAACCCTGTCTCTAATAAACGGAGGCTCTGACAAACCTAGCATGGCCTTCTTCCTCTCTCTCAGCCCATATCTTACAGATAGTGCCTCTCCGGGACCCTGGAATTACTGAACTGCCAGGCAGGTTACAACCCCTAGACTGAGTAACCCACCCAAGGCGGTTTACACTTGGCCAACTGCAGGCTGAGCAAATGGTCTTTACTCTGTGCTCTTTCTTTCTTTCAGAAGCTGAGTCATGGTGGCCACGTGACCCTTGTCCTTCCTTCTAGGACCTGTTTGGGTACCTGAGAGGCTGAGGCTCCCTCCCCACAGGCAGAGCCTCCAGCTTGCTCGCTAGTGGGAGCCCTGGCTGATGGGTGGAGTGTGGGGGACACTACACCTGACATTCGCTAGACTCCAGTGGTAACAGCCACTCCAAAGGACAAAAATGGAACCTTTCCTTCCTCTGAGACCCAGGGCCCAGATGGCAGTAATAAAGACCGATACTCTTTATAGCCAGACTCTCTACTAGGTCCTAATTTTGGAAGCATTAAAATTTTTAAATTGGAATTAAGAGGAAAAATGCAGCAGGAGATAGCAAGGAGGAGCCTAGGGATTGGAGAGGTGATAATCTGGGCTTTGCCTCTGAAGGTCAAAAGGCTTCCCAATCCTAGGGTCATCTGCAGATGAGAACAGGAAACAGGTCTGGTGGCTGCCAAGGAGGATCTGAAAGAGAACCAGGACAGATGAAAGTTATGCCCATTGTCCCATAGCCCTGTGGGTATTAGGAGATGGGCCCTGAGGACCAGCCTCCTGCTGATAGCATTCCTGGGCCCTTACCGCTTTGTGAGCTTTGGGTAACACTGCGGAGCCGCTATGAAGACAGTCACAGTTTCTGCAGCTTAACCTCGGTCACCCAGCTAGCAGGCCGACACAGGCGGACTAAAGGTCTGCCTCTGTGATCTCGCTCACACTTGACCGCTGCTTCCATGAAGGTGCCGCTTGCAAGACCATTCCTGCCTTTCCCCACAGTTTCCGACAGTGTCTGTCACTCAGAATGAGAAGCATCTGGGCATTATTTGATTCGCTGACGCATGCCTTTTGCAACCCCACAGAACATTCTGCAGGGCGACCGGAGATACCGGAGAAGCAGCTGCAATAGCTTTCAGCACCAGTTGCTGGCTCAGGGATTGCCTTGAGTCATGGAAAGTCCCTTCCCCAGATAGACTCCAGTTTTCCATTGGCTTCTCTTGCTGCTAAAATAAAACCAGGCGAATCTTCCAGGCATCCTGCGTGAACAGGTGCAGCTACCTCCTCTGTGTTTGTCAGAGGCGCGAAGAGCTCGTATTTTATGGACACAGTCTTGCTGTTTGTCAGAGGCGCGAAGAGCTCGTATTTTATGGACACAGTCTTGCTGTTTGTCAGAGGCGCGAAGAGCTCGTATTTTATGGACACAGTCTTGCTGTTTGTCAGAGGCGCGAAGAGCTCGTATTTTATGGACACAGTCTTGCTCCCCTGGCTGTTGCATCTCGGTTTCCCTCCAACTGAGAAGCTCTCTTTACTTGTGAGCGTTCTCAGCCAAGAGCCTCTGCCCTTCACTCTGTTACCTGTCAGCTTCACTTGGCCCTCAGAGTTAGCCTGGCCTTTGCTTTTAAGGAGCAAAGCACACGAACGTGGCAGAGTTAGCATAAGTGTTGTTTTAGATTCCAGTGATGTCCTGACATCTCCAGTGGCCCTCCTCTACCCCAGCGCTCACACTGGCATTCCAGATGAAGCACAACTAACTTCCAAGACCAGACTGGCCTCGAACTCACAGAGCTCTGCCTGCCTCTGCCTCCCGAGTGCTGGGATTAAAGGTGTGTGCCACCACCGCCTGGTGGAAATAATATTTTCAAAAGCAGGCTTGGTCTGGGGCTTTTTGGTCCTGCTGCAAAGAATAGAAATGGCCAGGACATATGACATTATAGTACAACAAGACACAACAGAACACAAGAACACAGCTGTGCAATCACCCTCCCTCCTCCCCTTCCACAGGGCCCTACTGCCCTGTTTTCACTGACTCTCTGCCCCCGAAACAAGCTTCCAAAACAGATAGTGTAGCTTTGTATTTATTCACTCACACCACAGGGCTGTTTGGACGGGTTTTCCTTACTGGCTTATTTAAGATTCAATACCGGGAGAATTGCTTTGAAAGAATCCACAATCCGCCATAAGCAATCAGATTTGAATTTGCTTTCTTTTGTTTGTTTGTTTGTTTTGAGATCTGGTCTCACCATAACACTAGCTGGCCTGGCACCCAACTTTGCAGACCAGGTTGGCCTTGAGTCACATGGCCACCTGCCCCTGCCTGGGCTGGGATTAAGGGCCTTAGGCACACTTGTTTGCAGCGTTCTTGCTTCTGTAAAGATGTTTGACTAGGATGTCCATCTAACCGACAGTCTTCATAGGACCCAGAGAAACCAGTAAGTTCCGAAGTAATGAAGAATAACAGAAAACCAATTGCAGACATGAGACCGTTTGGGGAAGAAAGACAAAACGCACAAAATTATTCATGGAAATTATCTTTTCCTTTTTAAAATCAAGAAAACCTTGCCATTCGAACTTTCAAAGCATATGTTTGAACAGTATGCAGATAGCTGAGATAAAGAATAACAACCTTTAAAAAGAGGAATGCCTGATCCGCTTCCTTAATAAGTGACCAAGAACACACAGGTAAGGAGAGACTTCAGTTTCACAAGCAATAGGCAGGTGTGCCTGTTTTCTGATGACACCACTCTCCAGGCGACCAGGAAGCCTGGTCAAATGGGGCTTCTCACGAGGCTTGCCAGGCTGTGTGAGAGACGGGAACTAGAGTGCTGAGCCTTTCTACATCTTAGAGAGATGCAGTGTTAGGTGACTGGATCAGCTCTGATCTCTGCAACCCAAGTCGGGGAGGGGAGCATGTGTCCATCCTGAGTGACATCTACGTAAGTCACAGGCGAGAGGCTCAAGGGTGGAGGAGTCCAGGGTAACATTGCTGGGAACACTTATTTCCCTGCAAAGGGCATACGGGCACCGGTTGAGCTGTGTTATGAGAGGACCACCAAGCCCTGTTGCTTTGTTGAATTTGCTCCAGGATCCAGAGTCCTTAAGCTGAGGAGAGCAGGCAGTTGGCACAGTCTGTCACTGCTCTCGCTTCTTCTGCTGTAGTTCCGTCCCTTCCTTATCCATCTCAGAACTGGTAGAAGTCTACGGAGAAAGAGGGCCCTTCTGAGAAGGCCGCACCAGTGTGCCTGGTCACCCTCCAGTGGTAAGACAAAGACACTTGGAAATTGGTGATTCCCCAGACCTTGGGCCCAGACCTCGGAAGTGCTCATGGCAAAGTCCCATCCTGAGCATTTCCAGTAGTGCCAAGAACCTGGGGGGTTGTTTAGCATTCTTTCTGAATACTTGAGTTACCAGAAGGTCTGTCTCAGTTGGGTGGGGACTTGGTCCCACTTCTGCACCTTATCTGAGGAATCACAGCCTCGGAGGCTCCTGTGGGGGGGGGGTTGAGACGGTGCTTTAGGTTTCTAGAGCAGTAGGTGTTTTACAGGGGTGGCAGTGGCCACACCAAAGACTCTAGGTGGAAGGTACAAGTAGCTAGTCTTCCGCCCAATCGGTGAGGATAGAAGGGGCCAAGGCAGCAAGCTGGCCTGACGCAGCTTGTCCACACTGAACTCTAAATTGCAAACAGAGATTCCTGAGCCTCCTGGCTTTGCTTCTGCGCACAGCTGGTCTTCCGTTCTCCCATTCTTCTCGGGGTGCAGCTCACCCCAAGTTCTAGCCTTCCTGTATGAATGCAGACACAGTTGACTCCCCAGAGCCCAGTGGAGTGTCTGGCAGTGGACATGCTGCTGTGGACATATTTCCCACGAAACAGCACCAAAGTGAATCGGGCCTTCTCCCCCCTGTGATGCTGGAGGCTCAGAAGACAGGGATCTGGTCTCTGCGAACCACATCCAGGTCGTCATCCAGGGTCAGCAACACCTGAAGTGAGAGGGTTGGAGATGGGAAGGGAGTAAGTCCTGGCCACACCAAGTTCCCACTTCCTGCCGTCCACAGACTGGAAATGGCATGCCCCCTCACTTGTTCATATATTTTTGCCAGTGATCCACAAGGCCTTGCTTTTAGCTGGGACTTATTACTAAATTACAGCTCATGCGTAAATTTCTTGAAATACTTGTGAAGAGGGTTCTTATGTGCTGTGCTTGACACTAGAGACACAGCTGAGGATGAAAACGGCATCCATCCTCTGCCCTAGAGCTCACATTAGGGAAAGGTTCTTAAACAGGAAGAAAGCACATGAGGTAGGATGCAGTGTATTTCACAGACTATGTGTGAGTATCAGAGCTTGGGGTGGAGGATGGAAAAGTATTTGTATAAGGTGGCCTGGTAGTCATTACTTAGAAGGTGACATATAAAATTCATTGGAGATGAAGTATTGAGGGTTTCTGTATAAGAACCATTCCTACTTTGCCCTAATTCCCTCTCCACATGCAATCGCTAGCCCCAATCTGTCATCCCATGCCACAGAGATTGGGTGTACTTTCCACTATGGCCACTAGAGGGAAGCCCTGCTTCACTCTTGTGATTGCATGGTTGGCCTCTGTGAGGATGACAGACACCTAATTTTTTAAATTAGGAAATTAAAAAATAAAAGACTGAAGGATGCAGAGGATGGCCATATTACATTAGCATAACTACTAATGGGTTCTGGGAAGGGCACAAGCAAATCCCAGCAACCCTAGGTTAGGAACATGCTGGCTAGGTGGCTTCTTGAGCTTCTCTAGGAACCCAATCTTTTTTTTTTTTTTTTT
>NC_022010.1:54967561-54988340 GCF_000317375.1 Microtus ochrogaster
GCACAGGGAGATGGTCAGCGCAGGGAGATGGTCTGTCACTGGACTGCACAGGGAGATGGTCAGTGCACTGAATTGCAATGAACAAATGCAGAGAGTAACTAGAGGGGACGGTGGAGGCTGAGGATGAACAGCAGCGAATATGCAGGACTGCAGAAGCAGGGAGAGCAGCAAGAAGCTCCTGACTCACCAGGAATGAGAAAAACAGGGCAGTCGCAGAGAGGAAGTGCCAGATGTCGTGGTCATCAAAGAAGTCCAGCAGCACACACTCTCGGTTCTTCTCCCGCGATTCTGCTGGGGTTCCCTGGAGGAAGGGGACGCAGATGTGGGCAAGGACCCACGGTTCAGTCGTTTCAGGGTTTGATTTTGAGGAAGCACCCGGGAAGTCAGCTGCTGAGGGTCGTGTGCAGTTGCTCTCAGCAACGCTGTTTCTCCTAGTCCCAGAATGGAGCCAGCCCGACTGTCCAGAGTGCACTGATATGGTTTCTGAGGGCTCAGCTTTCCTGCCCTAGCCTTGAATTTACTGATGGACGAAGACTGCGATGGGAAGGGAGGTGACAAAATACTAATCGAGCATTAAACTTCCCTGGGAACAGACCATAAAAGAACCAGCGAAGATCGCATGTGCCATGCCCCACAACAGAAAAACTGCTCAGTAATTTGAAGACACGCTGATGCAGGGTCATAGCATGGATGACCTAGGAATCATTGCACTTCACCCTGCATGAATGAAGTGGCCACAAGATGTGTGGCTCTATCTCTGGAAAAGCAGTTCTCAACCTGTGGGCCAAGACCCCCACAGGGGACACATATCAAATGTCCTGCATATCAGATATTTACATTATGATTCATACCAGTAGCAAAACGACAGTTATGAAGTTGCAATGAAATAATTTTATGGGTGAGGTCACCACGACATGAGGAACTGTATTAAAGGGCCACAGAATTAGGTCGGTTGAGAACCACGGCTCTAGGAAATGCCCAGACTGGGAACTGCACAGCCACAGAAGGTAAGTTAATGGCTGCTAAGTATTGTCGCGTCTTTGCGAGACAGAATGGCTGCTCGTGAGTTTTTCTTTTTTTTTCCCCTGCGGTCACACAGATAGATGCTCTAAGATCAGATTGCTGATATGGCTGTGGTAGAGAGCAGAGACATCCTGTTTGGGCTTTAGACACAGCACTGGTTTCTGAGGGCTCAGCTTTCCTGTACTACCCCTGCATTTACTGATGGACGATGACTGTCCTGGGAAAGATGGTGACGACATGCTAACTGAGCGTTAAACACCTCTGGGAACAGGCCACCAGGGACCTGGTGAAGATCACATGTGCGGTATCTCCAGGGCTTGCAAGTTCATGTAGCATTACCCTGGCTGTGCTGACCACATGCCGCTTGCCTTTTCTCTCCCAAAGGAAGCTGCAAACTTAAATGATGGGGAAAAGATGAGAAGCAATGAATGCCAGGGAGAGAGAAAGGTCCAAAAGGCAGAAGGGAGTGAGAACTGCTCAGATAAAAGAAGAGGCCTCTTACCTCCCAGCTGCTGAGGTTCTGGAAGAAAAAGTACAGGGCCGCAGCCCACACCACCGCCGTGGCCACGATGCAGAAGAGCGGTAGTGGGAGGATCTTCTCCGAGCTGCGGAGCTGCAGAGAGAGGCAAACCACTGAGGCTGCAGCCCCAGCAGTGGGCAGGCTCCCTGCGCTGCCAGCTCCTCCCTCGTGCTCACCTTCATGATGATGTAGAAAGCCAGGTACAGCAGCAGGTTGAAGATGAAGATGCCCAGCATATAGGATGCAAAGTCCCTGGGCCGGCAGAAGAGTCCAAAGAAGGCACTGTAGGTGTAGTATAGGGTGTTGGCGGTGCGTGAGTGGATCGTTAACCACTGTGGGGAGCTTGCTAGTTAAAACCGCACTTTAAGATACAACAATGCATTCTGTGATGACAGGGATACAGTCTGAGACATGCGCAGTAGGTGAGTGTGGCATTGTGTGAACGTTATAGAAAAGCCAAGATGGCCATGTCACCAGGCCATACCATCTTTCATGTGCATGTGGTCCTCTGGTAACTGAAATGCCTTTGGGTGGAGAGTAATAATGACACAACTTAATGAGTGATGTAAATAACTTTCAATTGATCGATCTTTGCCAGAACATTCCTCCCCAGTGCCTTCACAGTGGTCTTGTGAGTGAACGCACAGTTATTGTTCCTCTCTGGGTGCAACGGTTTTCCCAGAGTCCTTCAGCGTTTCATGATTACAAACAGCACTGTCATGAATAAGGGAATGTTCCAGAATGCTGCCTTTGTTTTCATTTAAGTCCGTTGGTTCGTCAGAACAGATCGCTGCCAGTAGGATTACCTCAGTCACTGGCCTGACAACATTACCGAGTTAGTGCCAGCTGTCCGTATTTAATTTAGCACTGAAATGTGCTTTGATTGAGGATGAACCTTAAGTCTGTTTAAAATTTCCATTCAGTATAACAAAATATTGGTAACTTTTCCTCCCTGAGACAGGGTTTCTCTGCATATCCCTGGCTGTCCTGGAACTTGCTCTGTAGACCACGCTGGCCTCTGCCTCCCGAGTGCTGGGATTAAAGGTGCATGTAACACCCAGCTGTAGCTTTCTTCATCTCCTTATTTGAAGTTTTTTTTTTTAATAAATATACGTTTGGGTGGGTGGTACACACTTGTAATCTCAGCACTCCAGAAACTGAGCCAGGAAGATTGCCAGGAGCTTGAGGCTAACCTGGGCTACAAAGTGAGGCCCAAACGAGCCAGGTCTAGATAGAAAAACCTGTCACAAACAGACAAATAAAAACAAACAAACAAACAGTACAACATAAAATGAAACAACTATATTGTGGCTCTAGGAAACAAAAAGTAAAAATTGACAAGTGGGATTTTACCAAATTAAAAGCTTCTACATAGCAAAGAGTTCACAGCGGAAAGACACAAGCATCGGAAAACGGAAAATAGCTGTTAACAATCCTGGATTAGGGTTAATATTTGTCCTAGTTAGGTTTTTGTCATACTTGGGTCATCTAGGAAGAGGAACCTCAATTGAGAAAATATCCTCATCAGGGTGGGCAGTGGGCAAGTCTGTAGGGCACCTTCTTGATCAGTCATTGATGTGGGGCCCAGTCCACCATGGGTGGTGACACTCCCAGGGAGATGGTCCTGGGTGTGCAAGAAAGCAGACTGAGTAAGCCAGTGAACATTGCTCCCCCACAGAACTGCTTTGTTCCTGCCTCCGGGTTCCTGACTCAGGTTCCTGCCTGGGTTCCTGCTTCCGGGTTCCTGCTGTCAGATCCTGCTGGGACTTCCCTTCACAAAGGACCACAGCAGTGAGCTGACATCAACCTTCCCCTGCTTCCCTTCACGATATTTGTCACATCAATGGAAAAGCAAACCAAACAACATCCAAAATAGAAAGAATTAAGAAACCAAGGAATACAACTTAAAAATGGGCAGATATGGGAAGGGGATATGGCTCAGAGGGTAAAGTGCTTGCTGCCCAAACAGGAGGGCCTGCGTTCTAGTCCCCAGCATGGCAGAACACTCCACTAACCCCAGAAGAGACAAGTGGACCCTGGCACCTCATTGGCCAGGCTGTCCAGCTGAAATATTGAGAAATATGAGAGGTACAACAGAGAAAGACAGCCAATGCCTCTGACTTCTGCAAGGAGCTCCCTACTGTATGTACCTGCGCGCACACACACACACACACACACATACACAGAGAGAGAGAGAGAGAGAGAGAGAGAGAGAGAGAGAGAGAGAGAGAGAGAATATACATACACATGGCCAATAAATATCTGACAGTCATCGAGGTCATTGGCTCCCAGGGAAATGGAAATCAACCCCCAATAAAGACTAGTGAAGACTGCAAGTTGGGAAGTGGAGGGATGGATAAAAGGAAGGACGAGTTTATCTGTGAATGCGGAGCACATGTTTTGAGATATCACGCTAACCTATATGTGTGCATATAAATAATCATCACGTGTTAATCTTTAATGTAATGAAATCTATATTGACATAGTGTTTTGTCATGGTTTTTCTTGTCTCTGTTCTGTCTGCTTTCACTGTACTGGAGAACTGAACCATTTCATTTATTAGATGTCCAGGCTGGCCTTGAACTTGGGATCCTCTGCCTTGTATCCCGATAGCCGAGTTACGGGCGTGCAGCAACACGTCTGCTTCCATCCTCTTCGTCTGACTCACTGGTCTATAGTTCTAATTTTGGATCAGAGCTTGCCTTGCTCTGTTTTATTTATATTTTAATATTAGATTGCCTTATTAGGCTAGCCTATGTCAACCCCCGTGGCCCTCACACATGGCTAACTAAATTTAAATTGATTAAAACTAAATAAAAATTGAAAAGTCCGTTCCTCAGACGCACGGACCGCATTTCAGTATCACAATGCCCACATGTTAGTAGTCCCTCTTAGGACTGCGTGGTACTGAGCATTTATGTAATTCCAGAAAGTTCTATGGGACAATGTTGGAATAGTTACTATATTCTTGGCCCCTCTTTCCTCATGTTAACCTTGCTTTTCAGGGACTGTTAACCCATTTTGTGATTTAAAAAAAAAAGCTCTAATTTGACATTGACACATTAACTGGAGAACAACTATCTGTCTTCCACGCCAGGTCTTGACATCTCTCTCCAGTTGGTTAAATTTTCTTTTGTGTGTCCTAATAAGGCAATTAAATTTTCAGAAGAAAGACTCTGCCTGCCTCTCAAATTGTATTCTTAAGTATTTCAAGTGCAAAACTTATTAATGGCTGTGAATTTCAGAATCCAGTTGACTGTGCTCCAGATTATTCATGAAATACCATCCGTCCAGATTCTGAAATCCTCAGTTCACTAAAAACTCTTAGGTGGCCTTTCCTCAGATTCATCAATTAGCAATTCGATATGTGCGCTGTTTGGCTCTCTCTCTCTCTCAATCTCTCTCTCTCTCTCTCAATCTCTCTCTCTTTTTCTCTCTCTCTCACACACACACCAAAGGTTTTCTTCTTCAGGGCCACGTGGGAATTACTCCTTTAGGGATAAGACATAAATAAATAATGATCCATAAATAGATGCTGACATTCATAAATATGGTAAATATGTAAATATTGAAGATTGTCCATAGATTGCTTCCACTTGAACACATGTTTGCATTATGATCTTATTAAGAGAAGTAGCACTCTAATAAGTAGGTAAGCATAGAGTTGGGCTGACGTGCAGCTCAATGGAAAAGCACTTGCTTGGCATGCAAGAGACCCTAAGTTTTATCCACAGCACCAAGCGAACAGAAGGATAAAGGTGAGCCAGACACTGTAGCACACATCAAACATTCATATCTCTATCTATGTGGAACAGCAGAGAAAGAGATAGGCCCTCTGCCAGGGAAACATGAAATTAGAATTATGGGACATCAAACCTCATACCTTATTGGACCTGACATCCTACAGAGCTGTGTGAGGAAAAAGAGGCCACTGATCTTGTCTTGTGAGTGGATTGTGTCCTTATGCATATCGGGAGTGGGTGCGGGGATCAAAAGTCACAGAGCCAGAGAAACCCATTAGCTGAGAGTCATAAGTAAAAACAGCTGAAGTTACTTATTTTTTGCGATACCAACGAAGCATCTCATGTGTTGGAAGTGAGGAGGCTACATAAGACAATCTCAGCTAGAGGAGAATGCGCATCTGTTGCACCTCTGCTTTGTGTTCACCTGGGAAACAGGACAAGAGGATGCAAAGGGACAAACTGCAGGAGAATGACATGGCTGGAGCAGAAAGCGAGAGAGAAAGAAATAGCAAAGTCACACACACATGCGCGCGCAGGCACACACACCACAAATGAAGGAAAAGGTATTTTGTAAAAACTAATGTTTCCTCAATAGTCATTATGCAAAGTTCTACAAGATAATTTTAAATTATATTTTTTGGGATCATGGGCAAAATGCCTTTTTTTCCTCCCCCCTTTCTTTCCTTCCTTTCTTTCTCTCAGTCATTTATCCATCCATCCATCCATCCATCCATCCATCCATCCATCCATCCATCCATCCAATTTGTCCACATAGATATTTGTCTTGTTGGGCAAATTCTATCAATGGATCAATGTTTTCCAAGAAGCCCCCACCAGTATACAAGCGCTTCCTGGTGCATTTATTTAATTAAAATATTTTACTTATTTGTATCTATGAGCATATTACGGCATGTGTGTGTGTGTGTGTAGGTCAGAGGACAGCTAATGGGGTTGGTTCTCGACTTCTATCGTGTGGGTTCTGAGGATTGAACTCATGTTGCCAGACTTGACGGCAGGTGCCTTTACCAACTGATCCATCTCTCCAGACTCTCATACTGTTTTCTGTTGCTGTTGTCTCTGGGACAAACAGTCTCCTTAATTTCAGATTTTCTTATAAAAATGACAGTCCAAGAACTCTAAGCCGAGTGCTGCAGATTTTAACAAGGATAAGAACATCATTTCCTGTAGTTCTACTTACAAGGACCAGTTAACCAGGTTCCCCACAATGAGCAGCACCATCCTGTCCTGGAAAAGAGAAGACAGAGTGTGAGAATGGAGGTCGCTTAGCTAGCTACTCACTGCAGTGAAAGCGTCACCCACGGGAAAACTGTTACTTTGTGGGAAGACACCTTCTGGGGTTCACACTAATACTGCATCAGGCTGAACAGCAAGACCTGACCACAAAAGGATGAAGAGCAGCTCCGTGTAAGAAAGTGTGGCCAGCAAAGCCGGGTGGGACTGAGCAGCTGGAGGTTGGTGACGTGTACCCGTCACTCAGTAGTGGGGATTCTGCAGTCATGTCCCCGTTGCCTGGGCTGCAGAGTCAGAACTAAATGGAGGAGTTAGTTTTCACTCCACAATCTTAACCCTGAAGTTAAGGAACGGGGGTTTGGGAGGTGCAGGGGAACTGTCCACATGAGTAAGGTTCCTCTGAGTGAAATCTGTTCTCCATCTTTTTCTGCCCCTTTGCCACTACTTAAAGCTTCCAGGTGTATTTAATTATATTTGCATGTGCATGGCCACCATCTCTCATTTTTTACCAATTCTCAGCTTCCCAAGTGATCCATCCAATATAAAGAAATGTCTTTTTTTTAAAAAAAAATTCTTTAATCTGAGTACTTGTGAGGGAGGCAAGAGAATCTCTGAGTTCGAGCCAACCTTGTTCACACAGCAAGTACCAGGCCAGCTTGGGCTACATAGGGAGACCTGTCGAGAAACAAAACCAGACAAAAGGCTATTTTCTTACTGGAATAGTGAAAATCTAAAAGCCTGGTTGGAAATGCTGGTGAGGATGTGGGATCACCAGAAGAGTTCGTCCCTGAAACAGATGTGTCGGAATACAAACAGGCTCTGCTACTTTGGGGGACAGCTGGCGTTTGTTCTGTTTTTAACCGCAAGACTAAATACCTGTTTACCACCTCTTCCATAAATTTCTCTACAGGGTATGTGTCCCAATGAGTTGAAAACATAGGTTCAAGAAACCCCACCTCCACGATTGCTATAACCACTTTATTTGTAATTACACGAACCTGGAGGCAACAAGACAACCTTCAGTGGGTTCACAGATCAATACTTTGTAGCAGTATAAGACCATGGAGCAGTATTCAGAACTATAAAGAAAAGAGCTGTCATGTCATGGAAGCAACAGAGAGGAAATGTGAATGTGTGTTACTAAGTGAAAGAAGTAAGTCTGGGAGCAGGCGTCACATGACTCGAATCCAGTCCCATGACACATTGAGAAAGGCAAAACAAGGAGGTGACCCTCTAGAAGCAGATCAGAGGGCGGCAGTGCCAAAGGAAGGAGAGGTAAACAGGCAGAGCGCAAGGGAGTGCTGGGCAAGCCAGACTGGTCTGCATGATGCTGTGCACACTTTGAACCTGCCATTAAGTGTTTGTCAAAACCCAAACAAAGGACAAGGCAGGAGTGTGGCCCACAGATGGATGGAGAGGCCGGTGCTGATCCATGCAACAGCCTGATGAGAATGCTCGTGGTAGAGACAGCTATGAGTGTGTAGGAGCCCTCAGCGTGTGGAGAATCTTGGGCCTTCTGCTCTGTTTTGCTGTGAAGCTAAAATTGTTCTACACTTTAGACGTTAATTGCCCCACCTGGCTCTTAGCCTCAGCATGTACAACTCCCTAGATACTTGTAGGTTCTAATGGGCTTTATAGTTCTAGCATTGAGAAAACCCCTGCTTCAAGTCTCTTAGTTTTTTCTGCCCAAGTTTTTAAGGATAAGGGGTCTCTGTATTTCTTGATGTAGAAATCCTTCTGGTTATAAAATCATTAACTGGGTTCTTGCTGAATTCTTGTGCTCCAGGGCAGAAGACAGCATCAGATCTGAGCACAGAACCATACAGAGGCCAAGTCTTAGTGCTCAGAGGATGTTGGTTACGTTCAGTTCTATGGCTTGGACTCTAAGGCAGGGCTTTGGCCCCAGTCTCTCAGGCTTGGTATAGACATGGATAATATGAGAGCTATAGGGGGAAAATCTAAAGGAATATTTCCAACCACCAAAACACAGCCACAGTTTACCAATGTTCCTGCTGTCAAAACATACAGAGGTGAAAACGTGGAAAGTGGAAGTTACCAGTTGTGCTGGGCGTTTTTCATCAAGTTGTGCCATCTGGGAGGAGGAAACCTCGACTAAGAAAAAAAATACCTCCAGAAATGCAAGCATGTGAGGTATTTTCTTGATTAATAGCTGATGTGGAAGGATCGAGCCCACTGTGGGTGGTGCCATCCCTAGGCAGGTGATCCCAGATTGTGTAATAAGGCAGGTTGAGCAAACCATGCGGAGCAAGCCACCGAGCAACATTCCTCCAGAGTCTCTGTTTCAGGGCCTACCTTGAGGTTCTGCAGTAACCGACATTGAGGAGTATAAACCAAATTCACCCTTTTCTCCACAAGTGGCTTTTGGTCTAAGTGTTCTGTCACAGCAACAGTGAGCAAAAACTGATACCCTGATGGAAGCAGCCAGAAGGAACATCTTCATAGAGCCATGCCACTTTACACCTGCCGTCCTGGTAAAGCTATTAATAGTGTGATGTTTCATTTGCATGAGGTCACCTATTTGGATTGCTCATAAAGGCATCATACCTTGATTCTCCCCACAGTCATTATCACTGTTTAAAAGCTTGGTATATTCCAGCTGCGACGCGAACACGGATGGGGTAAATTCCAAATGGCCTCGCCGCTACATGGAGAGCTACTGGTGGTCAGTGGCTCCTGGAAGAAGGGGAACCAGTTTCCTCCAGGGAGGAGCTCCCTTACAGGTGTCCAGGCCCAAGTGATCAGCCCTGGACTCATGTACATACTGGCAGCATGAAATAGATTGAGTAGGCTGCACATGCATGTGTGTGTCTGTATAAATCTACACATCCATGGAACAGTAATATTTGAAGTGGTCATAAATTTGGGAGGGAAGAGGCAGAGGCAGTAGAGACGTGGATGAAGTACTCACGTGTGAAGTTCTCAAAAAAGAAAATAAAACTATATATATATATATATATATCACTTAAAAAGTTTGGTGTGTGTGTGTGTTTATATATTTTCTTTATCTTCTTTATAGACTAGCAAATATTTTTTTATCAAAGCAGGACCATGGTAGCTCACCTTTTTAAAAGAATAGCAATGTGATTCTTCCCCCACTGACTGGACCACAGCCACCTCAGGCCATCTGGTTCTTTGGCTTTCTGGAGGTTTGAGTCACTGCCCCAAGCCTGGCCTCCCCGCCCCTCCTGCCCCTCAGCTTTCTGGGAGCTGGCCAAGGAACACGGGAGCATGCACATACCATATACAGAGGTCTGCTGCACTGCTGGACACAGTCCATGTAGAACACCATAACAGCCCTCCGGAAGATCCCCAGATCTGTGTTGACACAATTACATGATGAAAACAAACCGAGAAAATACATATACTGGGAAGTGACATGACGGTCCCATCTCAGATGACTGGGGGTAAGAAGGGCGCCATCGGCACTCGATTAAAAGGCATGAGACTGCTTTGCACCTAATAGGTGAGCAGTAAGTACATGATTAGGACAGCAGTTTTCAAGCCACAGGGTGCAAGCACTTTGGGGGTCAAACGACCCTTTCAAAGGGGTCACCTAAAACCATCTGAAACCACAGATATTGATATTAAGATTTGTAACAGAAGCAAAATTATAGTTATGAAGTAGCAACAAAAAATAATTGTGTGGCTGGAGGTGACCACAACATGAGGAAGTGCACTAAAGGGTCACAGCGTTGGGAAGGTTGAGAACCACTGCTGTAGAAAACATTGTTGTCTTGGAGGGTGTGCCGTGCGCCTGGATCATGTATCGGAAAGGCTGCCAAGGTATGTGAATGGCAGGCAGCTGCCACCCTTGTGCTTCCTTCGGCTAAGCTTAAAGGTCACTCTGGTGAAGTTTCCTGACAGTGGAGATGTAGTGGAACCCTTGAGTCTACCTTAAAACATTTGCTCTCCGTAGTGGGGATTGGGGGCCTTAACTTGTAAAAGTTCCAGCCTTCACGTCTCGGTGCAGTCATGAGTTACTAAGTTCTGAACCAAGAGATCCCAGGCTGCGCTAAGAATGGACAGGAAGAGCAGTGGTCTGGAAACAGGATGCAGAATTAGTAAGAAATGTAAGTGAAGAGGGGCCGAGAAACACAGAAAGGCTTTTGCAAATGTAGTCCTGCAAAAGGCATGGTTGGGATGGAATGGCATCAGTGTAAGAGTTCTAGGTCAAAGGAAGGCTCTCTTCCTGTGAGCTCTTCATGTCTTGACATCAAAAGCCTGACTGAGTGTGTCCAGAGTCAGCACTGCTGGGAGTGGACACCCAGCTCTGTCAGGTTTCTCCCCTTCCCTTCCAGGCTAGTCTGGGGGGTGAACTAACCCAGGAGAAAGGAGACTAGCCATGTGATAGCCCAGAAGACATGGGCCCCAGCATGGTTTGCGATGCAGACTGCCTTCTGACCTCTACTCTGAATCCCCCTCCCATGCACTGCCTGACCTGAAAGGGAAAGGCAGGGGGCAGAGACAGCCAGGTTGGTCTAGACAGTTCAGACCCCTACAAAGGGTCGCAGGACATTACCTGTGTCAGACACATCTGAGTCAGTGGGAAGCAGAGAGGAAAGAAGAGAGAGAGAGATGAGCTGTAAGAAGGAGGCCACACAGGTAAATCAACTCTCGCTCTGTCTGTTTTCCTTTTTTTTTTGGTTTTTCGAGACAGGGTTTCTCTGTGGTTTTGGAGCCTGTCCTGGAACTATCTCTTGTAGACCAGGCTGGTCTCGAATTCACAGAGATCCGCCTGCCTCTGCCTCCCGGGTGCTGGAATTAAAGGCGTGCGCCACCACCGCCAGGCTGTCTGTTTTCCTTAAAACGATGGCATTACTTCATATTTGTAAAGGTGGCGCTTGCTCCCCCACGAAGGACATGGATTCTACCTGTCTCAGACACTCAGAAAGCCCCTCCCTGAAGAATAGGCAGAGGAGCCTTTCTCTCCCCTCTCACTTCAGGAACCCATCTTCTCTTATGAACAACCCACGAGGTCTAACTCCTAGCATCTGAGCGGAGGACACAGCAGTGGTCTGGACAAGTGGCTCTGTCTTCTGTCCACCTGTAACACGCTCTGCCTTGCATTGCACAGATGCCTTTCCTATGAGCTCTCCCGAGAACTGCAGAGAAAGAAATGTGTAATCAGAAAGCAAAGGTGCCGAAATGCGTGGAGAGGTTAGAGATGGCCGAACCACTGTCTAACAAGGCAACCTCCTGCCTGTGGGCCGACTTGAAACAAAACCTTGGCACAAGGAAACAGCTTTTTGGTCACAGCCCTCTAGTCCTTCCCCACTATCCTCCTGTGGCCTTCAGCCTCCATCCGCCTTGCAGTTGCAAGCCCAGCCTCACCCGTGACAGCAGGTCCAGCTTCTAACTTTATCTTTATCTGGCGCCTTCCTGACTTGTAACTCCTAACACATAGGCTGGTTATATGGCATGATCTCCCACTCCCTCTCCCCCGAGCCTGTAAGAGCAAGGCATTCCCTTTGTCCTCCGAACTGAAGGCCACCACCATTCAGAACCCTGCCCTAGACCCTCTCCTAATGAAATTCTTGGCATCCTGAAGAATCTGTCTCTCTTCAATGTCCCACCATGCTGCCTGTAGCTGTCCTGCTAAAGCTGGCAGAAGAGCAACCCCTTAGCTGCCGTTAGACAAACCTGCCACCTGTTATTTCTAACAGCAGGGTTTGACTCTGCTACATCTAAAACCGCCTCAGGATGGTTCTATGGGCACAGAACTTACATCTTCCAGATGCCCTTCCCACTGCCATACACCTCTCTCCTGCAACTTTTGTGGGGACCTCCCTGTGAGGCTGCCTCAGACTGAACTTGTCTATCAACCAAAGTTCCTTTCAGGGGACTTCCTCTCCATGACACATTCTAATGACCATTTCATCCCTGTTCTAGAAATAAGGACAGTGAGGACTGAATCGCTATTAATCCCAGGTTGCCTGGAGAGACCCCTTAACATACCTCTCACCATGCATGTCTTGTGAATCATCATTTCATGAGTAAATCTTCATTAATCATTGTATGTAACAACTCTTTCTTGCTGTGACCCTCACAAATCACTGCATGGTCCTCATATAAAATTTTCCTTGTGTCTAAGATGTTTATGAATCAGTGTTATATGACCGCTTGCACATCACTGCCATTGGTATTACAGGACGGTGACAGGGATCGTTACCACTACCTAACTCTGTGCTCATGAATCTGGGAGAAAGTAGAACAAGACTCAGAGTCAGTTTCCTTTTGACAGTTTATATGACCTCCCAGATTTTGGTCTGGAATGATGAAAACACCTTATCAAATGCTCTTTGGAGCTACACTATCTAAGGAAGGGTAGATCTACAAGGAGGAAGCCGTTCTTAGAGACAACCGAACAGCCCATGCTCATGCTGGTGAGTAGCACTTCATGGAGGAGGAGGGATGAGCCTGTGCTGGCTTCCCGGAGAAGTCAGTGCCTGTGCTTACTCACCTATCTTGAAACGGCCCATGTAGTAGATCTGGGTGCTGAGGGCCAGGGAAGCAAGAATATGGACCACAGAGAAGATGACCCAGAACCACACATCATTTTTCCCAAACACCTAGGAATAAAGAAGGGGTTAGTGTGATCTGGGGTTTCCTCAGAGAACTCTGTGCGACCACTGTGTCTTGTTGAGGCTTACAGTAGCAAACCGAACTTCTTTATATGCAGTGGATTGCAGCTAAGGCGGAGACTCCTAACTGGTCAAAATACTGAGAACTGTGGGTGTGCTGGCTAAATGACCATAAGCCTCGGGGAACAACGTGGAAGTGGGGGGTGGAAAGAACTCAAGAGCTGGGGGATGGTGACGAATGTCTTCTGGACATGACAAGGCAGTGTAGTCATGAATTCATGAAGCCGTGGCTGTCTGCTCAAGACCCGCACAAGATCAGGCCAACCAGCATTCCACCGAGCGTGAGGCACTCAGAGACCCCACCCCTAGCTGAGGAGTTATTGGCAGCTGCTAACTGCTGGGGGAGGAGAGTCATTTTGTGGGGTGGTGTGTAGCTAAGGTAGTGTTCACGCACAGGTGGATGGCCTTATACCCATTCTTATGCATATAACACCAATTAGACTGAGTAGGTTATAAAAACATAAACATGAAGAAGACATGAAGGTTTGGAGGGGAATGTGTTGGGGGTTAGGGGCAGCTTAAAGGGAATTGGGGTGGATGTGTTTGATGCATTAAATACAGGTATGAAACTGTCAAAGAATAAACAAAACTGTTTTTAAAAAGCCACCTAGCCCCAAGTGCGTTTTGTTTTCTTACCTCAAAATGCACAGGGATCTTTCTGTACAGTGGAGAGAAAGAACAATGGCTATCTAGCCAAATGAAAACAGAGGAGGGAGAGATGGAATGGTAGCAGAACAACAATGGAGGGGCAGTTGGTCCCAAGCTGGGGAGAATGCTCTTCAAATAACCAAAGGCAGTCAGCAACTGCTGTCCACTGACGTTTAAAAATAATTTGCCTCAAAAAAATAAATAAATAAAAAATAAAAAAATAAAAAAAAATAATTCGCCTCTTGGGTTGGTTTATCCAATCAACTTATATTACTGATTCCAGTTTTGACATGATTCAGACTCCTCCATTTTAATATAAAAACCACCCTCAACTTTTTTTTACAGGCGATTATCACATGCTTAGAATCCTTCAGCTAGTAACCCAGCCAGAGTGCCATGAAGAGACCCAAATCCACACACCCGAAGCCCAACAAAGAGACACAAACAGCAAAATCCTCCCCACCCCCCAAAGCGGACACTTCTCCAGAGCCAGACTGAGGCAGACAGAGAGGGACCCACCACTCCGAGGACCGTGAGTGTGATGACTGCCGCGAAGGAGGCGTAGGCAGAGTAGGCGCTGGCATTGATGTCTGGGTGGCGGGCCTGATAGAGCTTCAGCATGCAGAGGCCCGCAATCATGTACATGAAGGAAGTGTCTGAGGACCCAAGACAAAAAGTTCAGTGGGTGATAGGCAATAAGACCCCAGCTTCTCTTCAGCTTCTGCCTGGCCCCTGGCTTCAGTTAGCGGACTATTTGCTCCCGTGTAGAGAAATCTCACACAACAGTCCTTCGGGGCGCATCCTCTAGGAAGATCCCGTGTCCCCTATTTCTAACCCTTTACCACCGCCAATGTATTTTGGTTCACAGAAGGGAAACATCTGATGGGGTAAGTAAGCAGCTGCCTCTCTTGCAAGGGGATGTGCACTCTAAACCTTACATTGGACAATGGTGACAAAACAAAAAAATCCTGTAATGGTGATAGTTTAGGCAGAGTGACAGTAATGAGGGTGGTGGGGGTGCTGTTCTCAGCACTCCGAAATGTAGCCAGGGTCACTGCCACATCTCCATGCGCGCCATGATAGCCTACTGGGGGAAACAGCTACTCACTAAATGAGGCTAAGCTGTTGTCCCTCCCGTCATGGGGACAGGAAGCAAAACAACAATGTAACGCCCATGCTACTCAGAACTTCCGTAAAATACGGACAAGCCTGTCAGTGGCCAATGCTAAAGGCACTGTGGGAAATAAAAGCTCTAGCACAGCTAGCGCGGGTGGGAATTAACATCCTGGGGAGAAATTTGTCAAACAGAAAACAGAAGGTGCACAAGCCAGGCGATTAAAAAGTCCTGTGGGTGGTGGTAGCGGCTGAGTTTTTATCCCAGCATCCAGGAGGCGGAGACCGGCAGATCTCTGTGAGTTTGAGGCCAGCCTGGTCTACATAACAAATCCTAGAAGAACCATGGCTACATAGTGAGACTTTGTATCAAAAACATATAAATTGACCACTTAAAATATCATTATATTTGAGTGTGAGTGGGAGTGTACAGCTTTTATACTTGAATGTGAGCGGGAGGAATTCTTTCCCTCATTTGTATCCTCTTCTTGTCTCTTTTAGGTGGCTGTCACTCTATGGAGTCCAGTAACGGAGGTCTTCTTGCCTCGGTTCCCCAGAAGTGCTAACTGTACAGGCAGAGACCACCACTCTCCTTCATCCTTAATATTATTTTAGTACTAACTTGGTATCTGCCATCTTTCCAATCAGAACTATTCATCCTCCCAGCCTCAGAGAGGCTAACCCTACTCTTGGAAGGGATGGGTCTGACTGGTCCAAAGTTAACCCAATTTCCTTTGCTGATGGATGTAGCAGCCTAGACCTGAGCTAACCATTACCTAGGGGATGAGTCAGGAATGTACTCTGACCTTTAGAGATGCTGAGGTATGAGGGAACTTTTCCCCGAGGTTTCTTAGGAAGACGTTTCCTCGCTCTAAGTAAAGACCCCTACCGGCCACCTTGAACCTGCTCTGAACCTGGAGAAGGAGACTTAAAATCAGGTTCAGCTATGGACACATTTGGCCATCACGAGAGAAGTTACCCTTGGGAGAAAACCAACACACAGGCTAGGGACAACACAACGGGTCACTCGGGGAAGATAGGGGCAGAGCCCTCAGGTGAACAGTCACAATGTTCTTTCTCCCTCTGCCTTCCAGACAGTGAGCAGTCAGTGTGGTGGCCTTATCGTTTAGTTATCTGTAAATGGAGCATTCTGTTACCCCCCTCCCCTCACACACACCAGAGCAGACTAACTACTCAACTATGTAGTTTACATCAAGGGAAGCCTGAAGAGCAATGATACTTAGCTTGGCCACTGACACTATGTCTCATCGTGGCATCGGCATTCACTGCAGAGTGTTTTCTAGACTAACTGGTTGTCAGAGAGAACAAACTAAAGGTATAGTACACAGAAATCTCGCTCAGTGGCAAGGTACACTTGGATCATTTTAGCCCACCCCAAATGCCTCTTAGTCCCTGCAAGTATGAATTTGATGTTTTCGGAAGGGCTCCAGGATAAGACTCCTGTAACTCAAATCTATCACTGATATACATTCTAATTACCGAACTGGAAGTTGGAGTAATTCGGGCAGACATGGTAACAAGCACTGAGAACGCCCTCCATCATCAGCGCAATGCCCATGGCATAGAAGAGACCGAAGTGTTTGGGAATCCCATACTCCTGGAAAAAAAAGAAGCCTTGTTAGTAGGCAGACAATCCTGAACGGCGGCCTCAGGGGCTCTACACACAGCTTATCCTCCATCACCAAGCTATGTCCCTCCCCGTTGTGGGGCTACTTGAAATCATGGTCCCTCCCAGTTTGTGCCTTTGGTCTGCCGCAGTTTCGCCTCACCATGGCAAAGATGTCTTTAGCTTCCAGGGCTTTTCGATGGAGCAGGTCCCGGCGCAACACTATCAGCAGAAAGAGGAAGCCCAGGAGCACGTGACCCAGGTTACTGAGGATATTATTGAAGGCACTATGGAGAGGAGTGAGAAATGAGTGTGAGAGTCATCATGGAGATCCATGCAAAAATGAGGTGGGGACCTCAGCATTCGGTGCTTTTCACTACCGACCTTTCCCTGGGCCTTCAGGCTTGGACAATCACCAGGAGCCCTCTTTAATCTAATTTCTTGATTGGAAGATGCTCACTTGACTTAACCTAACTGTATCTTCTCAGGGATGCCTGCTCACCATCCCTAACACCGGCCTGATCATCTCTTGTCCTCACAGCCCAGGCAAAGCATGAGTCCTGATAAAGAGCTGGTCCAGAGACAGACAAGAATTTTAAGCTCCACCTATGACACTCATCGGTGGACCTACGGTGTTTCAATATTCAAGTCGCCAACTGTGGATTTCAGGGTAAGCGCAGAGGCATCACCAACAGTGGCTGTATTTCAGGAAATCAAGGCTGGTTCTGCTCTGTAGTGAGAAGTTGGGTTTCTACCTCTCAGGAAGAAATTTTCTTCCACCAAGTTCTGGGGGCTTTAGGTTTGTGGATGAACTCTGGCATTACGAAGAAATAAGGAAACCAAATTCAGCAAACCTTACCCATCTAAGTTTTAGCATCTTCATCTAAAATGGTGGTGCTAATAATGCCTACCTCTCACTGAGCAGACTGAATGAGAGCTGGCCACTAACTTAGGTTCAGGGCATGTGCCGCCCATAGCTGGGAATCTGTCCACTCCTCAGCAGGCCACTCTTAGGGATTTTGTCTGGGAGAGAAGAGTACCTGGTCTCTACATCTGACTTTAATTCCTCTTTGTCCTGACTAGGGTAGTTTCTTCAGTTGCTTTTCATGCTTGCAAAACCTTAAGTCAGACAGAAAGACTACTGCTTCATGAGGAACCAGTGGGCTGGGTTTACCTCAGGACGCCCCAGGGTTGGGCACAGAGGAAGTTGTAGTAACAGATGTCCTGGTTGCCAGTGACATTTACCACCTATAAAATCAAGTGAGAGAAGAGGAAATGTGGATTTTCTCCATCCTCTGAGTCTTCCCAAAGTCACCAAGAACAGAACAGACTCGGAAGAAATGGAGACGTCCCATTCGCCGAGTGCTCCACCTAGCAGTCAGGGAGGAAGTATCTAGTTTTCCTTGTCTAGCTCCTTCTCCATCAAAACCCTACCCAAATCATAGCAAACTGAGCTTCTGACAGGGTTGCAATGAATGGAAAGACTGTTTAGATTATAAACAGTGTTGTTCAAACCTCATAGAGACTTTGTCTTCATTATGTAATGAGAATGATGGACTATTTTACATCACTTGTTTGGCTATGCAGAGAAATCATAGAGGATTTCAACAACACTGATGCATGGTTCTACTTCCTGAGGCACTGATCTGCTTGGTGTGGGGTACCACCCTGGAACCTGTGATTCTTAAAAGTGCCCCATGTGATTTTAACACATAGCAAAAATTGAGGGACGGTGCATATAATGTCTTTAGCCACATATCATTCTAAATGGGCCTTCTCAGATCTCGTAATTTCTAGAAAATTTATACTTAGAAATATGGATCCCAATTAAATTCCTACTTTGGTGACTTGCATCCAGAGTTTCTGTGAAGGAGCAGTGGGTATTCTCCAGCTGTTTTAGTGTGAAATTTTTTATTCAACTTTTAATGTTTTGTTGTTGGTTTAATAATTTACATAAAACTGCTTTTAAACCATTTGAAAAAGATTTATTTATTTTATGTTTATGAGTGTTTTGCTTATATGTATGCCTGTGTACTGCCCATGTGCCTGACATCCACAGAGGTCAGAAGAGGGTGCTGGATTTCCCTGGAACTGGAATTACAGATGGTTGTGAGAGGCCATGTGGGCCCTGGGAACCCAGGACCTCTGCAAGAGCTACACGTGTTCTTAGCCACGGAAACATCTCTCCAGTCCCTTGCGGAGCTTTTTATAGTTTTACAGACTATCCCCAATGAGCAGGTACAGGCTAAATTAGTACTTCTGGCTTCCTTTGACAAGTCTGGAGATCTTATTTTGTTTTACTTTCTGAGGCATTTCACGTTGGTTGCCCAGGCTGGCCTTGAACTTCCTATCTGAGAAGACCTTGAACTTCTGATACTCTGGCACCCTTGTTCTTCTTTCTGGGGTTACAGGCATGTTACATTTGTTTGTGAGGTGCTGGAGTTGAACACAGAGTTTCACGCCTTCTAGGCAAACTCTCTCCACTGAGCTACAGCCCAAGTCCGTTAGTCTAGAACTTTATTTACTCCGCTCACTGTTTCCTGACAGCCACACACTCAGAATGACAAATAAGAGGTGCCATGGACAGACATCATGGCTGAATGACTGCTTTTATATTGGTAAGGTCCAACATAAAGTGCCAGGTCTTTTGTGCTGAAGTAATTGGGAAATAGGTGGAAAAGGTCTCAGAGATGAAGTAGCTAATGGAGAAGGCCGATTGTAACCGGAATGGGAAATCTCTTGGAGGCTGGTGTGTATGCCTTTCATCCTAGCACATGGGAGGCAGAGGCAGGAGGATATATGACTTCGAAGCCAGCCCAGTCTATATATCCAGTTCCAGTACAGCCAGAGCTACGGAATAGAGAGACCCTGTTTCAAAAAACAAACAAAAAAATTAGTGCTTGGGACTGAAGAGTGGCTAAGATGGCTTAGTGATTACAAGCACACACTGCTCTTCCAAAGGACTTGAGTTTGGTGCACAGCACCATGGCAGGTAGCTCACAACTGCCTGTAACTTCAGTTCCGGGAGGTTCAGTACTTATTGCTTCTTCAGGCATCTCTCTCTCTCTCTCTGTATGTGTGTGTGTGTGTGTCTGTGTGTCTTGTACTCACACACACACGAGATGGGGGAAATTAAAAAAATAATAATCTTTAATAAATTAGTTTTTGAACTGCTCCCAAACTAAACGGTTCCCCGTAAGCCAGTGATGACTGTCCCTACAGACAGAAGGTGGGCGCCTGCGCAGCACTTACCGTCTGGTAGGTGATAACGAGCTGCATCACGGGCAGAGCGTAAAACACAGCGATGGTGATGATGTTCCTACGACAGAATGAACCACACACGGTGACCCCAGGATAACACTGGATTCTGCTCAGCTTGTCTACCTCACAACTCCACACTTAGCTTGCAAAAGCAACAGGAGCTGGGGTAGGGCTCCTGATTCTGAAGTCTGCCTGCCCTTTCCTGTGCATGTGAACATTTGGTAGACAGGTGGACAAAGTGGACATAGAGAAGCAAATACAACTTACCTGGGCTACTGCCATTGGTTTGGCTAAGCAAAGAATCCTTGCACTGTTAACTGAAATCATTGAATCATACATTTAATTAATTTACTGGAGATAGAGTCTTGCTGTGTAGCCCTGACTGGCCTAGAACTTGCTATTTGAAGCTGGTCTTGAACCTGCAGTGATTTCAAGAGCTGTGGTTATGGACAAGCCCTCATGCTGACCTGAAATTAGTATTTTAAGCTAACTATTGGCACTCAAGAAGCTGAAGTTCTTCCTCCTCCTCCTTTCTTCTTCTTTGTACAATCATTTGTAAAACAAAATAAAATCTACTTCTTCTCTAACCATACCATCTATACAAATCATACCAAACATACATTGTTAGATTAAATATGGTTAGAGTGCAAGGAACAAACGAGGTATAACTTGTGGGGGCTCTTGTAGACCAGGCTGGCCTTGAACTCACAGAGATCCGCCTGCCTCTGCCTCCCCAGTGCTGGGATTAAGGGCGTGTGCCACAACTGCCCGGCTTTGTGGAGGCTCTTAAATAACACTTAGTTCCAAAACATAGCTCAGATATGAAATTCCATTTGGCTCCCTGACTTCATTCTAATGTCTGCTTCCAGAAGTAGGAGTATTCTCCAGAAAAGTAAAAATGAGGATGTGTGTGTGTGTGTGTGTGTGTGTG